>NC_092641.1:25374660-25696837 GCF_039555335.1 Amphiura filiformis
CCTGTCCGATGAGTTTCTTTGATACCACCCCATCTGGGAGGATATTGAACAGATTCTCTAAAGATATGGATGAAGGTAAGAATCAGTCAATCAATCATGCCATCAATCAATACCGCATCATCTGGGAGGATATTGAACAGATTCTCTAAAGATATGGATGAAGGTAAGAATCAGTCAATCAATCATGCCATCAATCAATACCACACTATCTGGGAGGATATTGAATAGGTTCTCTAAAGATATGGATGAAGGTAAGAATCAATCAATACCACCCCATCTGGGAGGATATTGAACAGATTCTCTAAAGATATGGATGAAGGTAAGAATCAATCAATACCACCCCATCTGGGAGGATATTGAACAGATTCTCTAAAGATATGGATGAAGGTAAGAATCAATCAATCAATCATGCCATCAATCAATACCGCATCATCTGGGAGGATATTGAACAGGTTCTCTAAAGATATGGATGAAGGTAAGAGTCAGTTAACCAATCAAGGTATTTATGAACACTCCCCTAGTGAAAACTTGACCTTATTTTACCACCACACAGTGAGTGTGAATTACAACAAAAGGGCTTAACTGAATGGGTGACTCCATTTGAAATTCACATTCCCTGTGAGGGAATTAAGATTATGTCTTTCATAGGGTATGTATGGATATCAACTAGAATAGCCTAATGTTTCATGACGTGTTCAAGCACTGACAAATAGTTCTCTGATAAGCAGTGTAATTTACATCAATCAATCAATCAATCAATCTATCAATCAATCAATTAATCAGTCAGTCAGTCAGTCAGTCAGTCAATTAATTAATCAACAAATCAATCAATAAATCAATCATTTGTTATCTTGTATTTATTATCTTACAGTTGACGTACGCCTTCCATTCAACTTGGACTGCTGGATTCAAACCATGCTGTTTATAATTTTTACTATCGGAGTCATTGCCATGGTATTTCCATGGTTTCTCATCGCTGTAGTTTTCTTGGTGACATTCTTTGTCATATTGATAGCGATTTTCAACCGCACCTTCATTCACATAAAGCGTGTAGATAACATATCACGCTCACCTTGGTTTGCACATCTGATGACAACAGTACAAAGCTTATCAACTGTTCATGCATATGGAAAATCTGATGAATTTATGAGAAAGTAAGAATTTAATAATAGAGTTAAACAATTTCATGTTATGAAGATGAAAAGTTACTGGGTGGGCATTATGAGCATGGGTGTTAGTGGAATGAATATGGTAGTTGGATAGGCTGTTGGAACAGCACTATAAATTTTGGGTCAAGTCATCACTCCTATTCAAGGCCGGATTTATCATTGGATCAGATGGGCCCGAGCCCAGAGCCCCCAAAATCGCCCTGTGCCAAAATAGGGTTAAATTGCATAATTTTGCCTGCTTCGCGCGTACTGGCTCTTTGCGTAGGAACATACACCTTAATTTAGGACTGAATTAGTCTGAATTTAATATTATTTCTCGCGCAAATATCCAAGTAAAACCTATGCTCGTCTCACCGCCGCCACTATCATCGATCTTATACCTAAACCAAAACTGGGCACTTGAGTGTACATGCCTTCCTCACGGTGACTTTGGGAGCCTCCACAGTTTGGCCAGGCCCAGCCCCCACCCCCAGGTAAACCCGACCCTGCTCCTGCTTAAAGGAAGTAAACGGCAATCACAACATTATGTCTTATAATACATCGTTGAAATTTCACAAAATTTGTTCAAAATTTGACTTCCTTTATAGGTCCCACACCACTTATTATCTATTACACGGGTTTCAATGGAAAAATTGCTAACTTCGGGTGGAATTTTCTCATATTCAGAACTCTCACAATTAAATGCCTTTAATATCAGGTGAAACTATATGATATAGATGCCAAATGATCAAAAACTCAACATAGGTTGACCTGAGACTTTCCTTGTTTATAACGCACTGAATTGTAAACACCTTAAAATGGCAGTTCGCCCTCGAAGCTGAAAGTTAAAATATGGCAGGGCGAAGCCGTGCGTATAAATTTTGGTATTACAAGCAAAAATGTCATACAATGAGAGAAAATATACCATTTTGAAGCATCAAACCCTAAAATATACATTTTTGGCTATATAATTTGGTCAATTTCAGCGATTTTAATGCAGTCTTTTCAGATGCCATGCAAACAAATAGTTACTCGTCGTATTTCCATGCATCGCCCAGGCCTATTATTGGTGTATAACCTATACGCGATGTCCACACACAGAGATTGTCCATTGAAATGTGTGTGATACTTTCCGTATAAATATGACATTAAGATTTCATATTTTGGACACCTACGTCGTATAAAACGCACGTGTTACGTGGAAATATGCTGATTTTACGACATGTCGAAGTTCATGCAATGCGTCTAATTTTCAGCACGAAAAAGTAAAGTCATGATATATGGATGTAGTGGTCCTTAATCTGCCAAAATATATGCCTACTGTTTTTGGGCAACTATAATATTTGGGGCATAAAAATACAATTACATTTAAGCAGTAACCTTGGTTCTTAGTCATAAGCAAGAGCATGCTGTATTGAATTAGGCAGAGACTCTGTGACCGGCGGTAACCATTAAATTTTCAATCAGAATGCCCTCTATCGATAATAGTCTTTGTTCCAGCCGCCTTGTTCTCCTTCGTGACGAATGAGTACAATCCAGTTTGGAACTAAGACTAGCAATATTTACGAGGGTTGGTCAATAATATCCCGCAGCCATTATTTATCTCCACTCATGCATGACTTAGATGACTGTTACTTACGATCAATAAAGTTTGAACCTTTGTCTTTCAAAACACACAGCAATTAGTATTCAGAGTACCTTTAATTACGTAATCTCATTTGCATAAAGTCATTGTCGTATGTACACTGACAATTGTCAACATTGGCGGAAAATTTGAATTGTAGTTGAGGAACGTGTAATAAAAAGAAGCAGAAGTAAAGACCAAAGCAATTTACAAGCCTTATTTTTGGTATGAGGTAATCTGAGTATATTCAATTGATAATTGTGAAAGAAGAAATGTACCCGTCAACAGATCAGGGAAGGGACTGTCTTTGCACTTCACCAAAAATAGGCCTTAACGACAAACAAAAATGGTGTGAAAATCGGGAGAAAAGAGCCCACACGGTAGAAGAAAGAATCCAAAATATCTCCAAAATAAAACAAAAACAAATATGATTATTGGTATTGTATGAGAGATCATAGTCAGGACAATAGAATTTGTTGCAATAAAAATAGAAATATATGCGCATGCTTTGATGGTACGAATGATTGAAAGTACCAAAAATGTATGAAAAAAGTAAAATTTCATCAAAAAAGCGCTAAAAATATGACTAATACAAGGTTTGCGGAACAGTAACTGTGTGAGTGAATTGCTATACCGAGTCTTATAAATGCTACAATTAGACATACCTTTTGAAATTCAAATTTCTTATTCAATCCAGAGCCTCTCTATGGTGTGCTACTTTGATTACAAAAACAAGACCTTTTGAAAACAAGGGTTCATTAAGAAAGAAATGTTTGTGATTTCACCACTGGGATCTCCCTTTTTAATAATCAGTAGATACCCAATCAAACCAGGTACCATTTGTTAAATTTTGTCATCGATTAATCTCTTATTATGTAAATAACAATGGGTGATAAAGCCTACTCAAAATTGGAGATATTCAACACGACCCCTATTCTTTAATAAAAATTTGGAATTATGTAACAATACCTCAATTTGGCGCGAGATTTCTTGACTATTTTTCACCATAAATCAGGCAGTGTCCATACACTATTGTGTTTATGCTAATGTCATTACGTAATCAAGTATTCAGGATCGCTAATACATATTTGTTTTGAAAGACAAAAGTACAAACTTGTATTTAGCGTAAGTAACAATCATCCAAGTCATGCATGAGCGGAGCTACACCATAGTTGCGGGAACTTATTGACCAGCCCTCGTAACTTCGTTTACAACGTCGTTTGCCACGCACCACGTATATAATGTCGCAATATCTCTAATACTGTGATTGCCGTTCACTTCCTTTAGAAACCAGTAGCCTTCAATTTGTCCAATTTTCAAAAATGTGAGTACATTTACAGTTCTTGGGTAGGCATTTTGAACCATTGATAGTCCCATCCGGTTTGTGCTCCTTCACCACTAAACAAACCTGGCAACAAAAGTCGCTGATCGGTCTCTATGAATTCAATTGGCTAAGAACCAAATGACGGCGTGAGCGTGTAATTAGGACATGACATATGTAGAGGTCTGACCTCCATGCCCAGATTTGAAGCTAAACTGAAACCGCAAGCCGCAAAGTGTACAACAGAATAAAGACTAGACTAGGGGCAGCGATCACGGAGGCACCAACCGGTGGCACTAATGCGTCTGCTATTGCCTTTGATACCTGAAAAACCACAGGGCGTACTCCCGTACCTGTGTATTATGCTGTCAATCACTTTTGATTGACAGCTGATGAAACACATACAAATTGTGTGTTCGGTTCAGGCCAATCAGAAAGGACCTCGCGGAAAGGACGAGGCTGTCACCAAACGGTTCGACTAAACGAAGGAGCACAAACCGGACCGAGACTATTTGAACGACTGAAAAGGTGGAAATGCCTTTTGCGCGCAACACAGCTACCGCAATAAAAAAAACAATAGGCAAATTTATTTCATCTTTTACATATACAGTGTAAGAAACCTAAAAATAAATTTAAATACAAAACAAAGTGGTCCAAACTCGGCAGCAAAGGGCAAAAAATACACTTGCGAAAATTGCCACATGTAAATCTAATGTATAAAATGTAACTTTTTTCCAACGCATGAACTGAACTGACAGCTTGTTGTTCTAACTATGTCACGTTTTAGGTTTCATAGACTGCTTGACGAGAACACCGTACCTAAGATTATGTTTTTCATAGCTAATAGATGGCTGGCTTTTCGATTAGACGTTGTTATTGTGCTAGTGACAGTGACCGTTGCATTGTGTGTTGTGTTTACTCATGGTCATATACCACCTGCTTTAGCAGGATTGGCATTGTCATATACTACAACGGTAAGTGGGGTGTATGTGTGTGTGTGTGTTACATAGCTAATTGATAGCTGGCCTTTTGATAGGTCATTCTTGTTTTCAATATTGGGGCCTATTTGACATTCAAACCTTCCGAATTCGGCACCTTTGCAGTGCATGCGATGATTGCGATCACAAGAAAATGGCCAACTTTGGGCTTGTCGTTTTATATGAAGGCAACCTATAAAAGTACTGGGACCATGTTGTAATTTAAGACTAGCAGTGACATAAGGGTGATGTTTTATCAATTTTGAAGGTGGACCACATTGACTTTGGGCCCCCTGAAAGTGTGGAATTTACAATAAATTTCATATTCGCGAGGGCTCTGTTCCAAATGTAAATGACTTGTGGCCTCAATTTTTGGATATGCATTGTATTATCCTATATGTAGCATCATTAACAACAAATAATAATTAATCTGACAAGAAATGTGAATTAACGGGATCTATCTATCTTTATAAGAAGGTACAGGCTCCCAAAGATGAAATTTATTTAAGCTTTTGAGTCCAAATTTAGACCCTACTCCAACTTTAAATGGCTGTCAGAGGAAATATTTTAGATTTATAATTTTAACATATGCCTAGCCTAGACATATTTACAACATATGAGTAAAATATAAAGCAAATCTGAGGGGTGAGGTGGGGCCCTCCTTTAAGTTGATATGGTGTAGTAGAGTGACCCACACGCTGACTTAACCGAATGTAGTATCTGGTAGAACTTACGTAAGTATGTAAGAAGGTGACACTGCCTTATACTGCCTTATACGCTGTCTGAATAAAATATGTAAACGACTTATGTACCGTAAATACTGACATGAAAAATGCATCTAATCGACTTATACGTAACAAACTGAGTTTTAATGTACGTAAAATTGAACTTCTTGTTATTGGTTCTAAGCAGAGATTATGTAGAATTAACGATGAGAACGTAAATGTTCATATTAATGGAACCAAGCTTACTCGTGTTAAAAAAATGTAAACATCTTGGTTTCATAATTCACGCATTAGGTTTCACTGCCTGAACAGAATTGATCATGTCTCACCTCCTTTTCCAACCAAATCGACGGTAATAACTCTTATAATGAGGGATCAACATATTAACCACAAATTACCTCAGGCAATACTCACTTCCTGGGAACTAAAATTCCACACATGGTCATTTTGCTGTAACTCATTGACCCATGTGTGTTATAAAGTGGCTCTAGATATAATTACAACCTGGTGATATGGTCAATTTATTGGCAAATACTAACCTCAGGAGGGAATTCAATTTTTGATCAATTCTCTTCAAGTAGTGAAACTTAATGGAAAATCTGTCATGGAATGACCATGAACAACATATTGAAAAGTAGGTAAACCCAGGCTTATTCCATCCATCCAAGACACTCGATGTGCTATATAAGAGCATCATTGAACCTCACTTTGATTACTGCAATGATTTATACTCCAATCTTCTTTTAAAAGTGGTTGAGAAATTGGAGCGATTTGAAAATGTGCAGACAACGCAGCGTGAAATTATATAGTCCATTCATTCATTCATTCATTCATTCATTCATTCATTCATTCATTCATTCATTCATTCATTCATACATTCATTCATTCATTCATTCATTCATTCATTCATTCATTCGCTTTATTTATACACGGTTACATGTTCAAATAATTTTGTTCTTCCACACGTCCGTGGTGTAAAACAACAAATATAAAAACAAGATTAAAAGATAGATATATAAAAGAACATTATTATAATACAGGTTATTACAAAACATGATAATAGATCGTTTCAAAAACGATTATCTTACAGATGTAAAAATAAAGTGAATGAATGAATGAATGAATGAATGAATGAATGAATGAATGAATGAATGAATGGTATAATTTCACGCTGCGTAATCTGCACATTTTCAAATCGCTCCAATTTCTCAACCACTTTGAGGTGGACTAAGTATTTGGTCGAGGCAGCCAAAAAGATCGATTTTCATTTTCTAAATCAATATATTATTGAAAAAAAAACCACATTAATGTTTTGCAGAAGTTCAGACTACAAATCATGTACTTTAAAAACTTATTGAGTTATAAAAGTATATTATTATTATACAAATGAAATTATAAAAGTATATTATTATTTAAATGCTTCTGCATGCTTGCTATGAAATGATCAATGCAATTTTTGCCAAAGCTCAGTACCATTCACAGGATTCTGTGAACGACCAAATAAAAGTATATTATTATTTAAATGCTTCTGCATGCTTGCTATGAAATGATCAATGCGATTTTTGCCAAAGCTCAGTACCATTCACAGGATTCTGTGAACGACCAAATCGCAAAAGTTGAAAATAGTTATACAAGGTGTCCCATAAAAAGGTTACATGTACAAAATGAACCACATTTTGCGATGGTACACCAAAACACTGTCATTTTTTCACATCTTATTTATCTATCCGTTTTGTAATTGTCAACTCAAGTTTCAACTCCGTATCTTTAAAGCAACTGAACTTATGAGCGCAAGATGACAGGGGTGTCAAGAGTGACTAATCATCAAAATATATAAAGTTAAACACAAGCACATCTTTGTGCTCTATTTTTTCTAATTATTTTTATTTCTCTATTTTCATTTCTCTCTTTTTTTTTCATGGTTGAAAAACTTTTTACACTAAATATTGCAAATATCTTATAGAGCTTCTTGACTCTTGTTAGTAAAAATAAAGATGGTCATTAGAGAGGAACACTTTTTGGTGAAGGCATTTCATTTCTGCACGCTGCATCTCCTGCCATCAACATAATAAAATTAATAACAATTTGTATTTAGGCTTTGTTTGGGTTTTGTTTAGTTGAAATCGCTGCTGTGTTATATACTGTAAGAATATTGTCCATTTTCTGACCGAACTCTCGAAGTAAAACTGAAAAAGTTTAATTATCTGTTCAACAAAATAATATACTGCGCCTGCCATGCTATGGCTAGACCTACTCAAATGACCCGCCATATGCATTGTGTGCCGTGTGTGGCAAGCGAACCTCGTGTTGCATTATGTCACGTAAATATGATAAACAACTTGCTCAGGAATGCGTGGAATGCGAGCTAAATACGCACGTTGTGAACTTGATATTCACAGGAGTACTCGTAGAGGGCACATACATTGTGTCATGAAAAGGACATTTATATTTGTTAACATTAACTTTTAAATTGTTTTCAAAATTGTACATGTAACCTTTTTGGGGACACCCGGTACCTTAAATAATAAGAAATTAGAATGATATAAAAGTTCTCGATCGTAAGTTTTGTACACAATCTGACAGAGACAGCGCCACTTGTTGAGAAAGCCAGGACTCGTCAACTGAAATTTGTAGGGCATATGCCCCGCTTGCATGACGATGAGCCAGTAAAAGAGCATGCATTGTATCTCCCAACTCATGGCAAGAGGAAACCCGGACAGCAACGAACCGTGTTCTGGAAATACATCCAGTGTATTTTGGAGGTTATGGACAGCATGCTGAGTCAAGGTCAACTATCAGCAATGGCTCAAGACCGATGTAGCTGGGGGAAACTTGTCAGCCGAAGGATGATGATCAGTGGCGTAACTAGTATTGGTATATGGTAGCGCCCTGGGTAGGAAACAAAATTGGCGCCCCTACCCCCACCCGAGAATATCTTAGACGCGGGGGTATGGGAATGGCATCGGCATTATGATTTGCGATTTAGTGGTAGCACCGGGGCACGTTGCCCCCTTGCCCCCCGCTAGTTACGCCACTGATGATGATGATGATGATGATGATGATGATGATGATGATGATGATGATGATGATGATGATGGTGATGATGATGATGATGATGATGATGATGATGATGACACAAAACGATATAATTCTGTGATATCATTCTGCAGACTTTGCAATATGTTCATAAGAATTTTATTGGTTTTAATTAATTATGTTAAAAACCATATGACCATTCAAACAAGTGAGGACTTCTTATTTTGAAGTGTATGTAGATAGGGCAATACATGACTCAAATGTCTGATAATCTATTTCTGACTTTGTTTGTGTCCACAGCTTCTTGGATTATTCCAATACGCCGTCCGAATGACTGCAGTCGCAGATGCACAGTTTGCATCAGTAGAAAGAATTATAGATTATATCAAGGTATGTGTAGACTTGTGGCACTAGTTAGATTGCAGAAGAAGTTGTAATCGCATATTTCAATTGCCTAAACCCCATATGGCGTGTATGGATTTTGAGGTAAATCCATTTAAAATCTACACACCCTGTGTGGGAGATAAAGGTTATATCTTCCATATAGGGTGTATGGATTTCAACTGGAATAGCCCATTGCATTTCAACAAGTATGTTTAGCCTATTATAGTCTGTCCCTTTTTATCTGAAATAATGGACTAAAACCGTGTAGGCTCTGCTTTCCAATGCTTCAGCATTCTCTTTCCTGTGTCGTGTATTTCAGAATTTAACATCAGAGGCACCAACAAAGATCAAAGGTCATGAACCTCCAGCTGACTGGCCCAAACAAGGTCATATTAAGTTCGAGAAATTGAAGATGAGATACCGTGATAATCTGCCCTTAGTTTTACGAGGAATTTCCTTTGAAGCAAAACCAAAAGAAAAGATTGGAATAGTAGGCAGAACAGGTTCGGGTAAGTAAAAGTATAAATAGAAGATTTGGGATTTAGTTAGCTCTAGTTCTTGTGAGGGATTTTATTTGGAAATCAGACCATGTACAGCATTGCCTATATAGTATTGAGATGGATGGGATAGTGTGGCTTTATGTTAGGGTACTCGGCTTTGGTGCATGTGGTCCCAGTTCTTGGTCGGGCTCTAGTAAAGAGCCTTAATGTTGGCGCTGTGTCCTCTTGCCGTGTCAGTGCTGTGTGCCTCTTTATTTCTGCTATAAAAAAGAAATTTTTGGCGAGCCAAAAGGAAGAGGGGGGGAAAGCAATTGGGGGGGGCAAGTGATTTTTGGCACACATTCTTGGGGCGCCTTTTAAATAAAACGCTCTAAAAAGGCTTAAGAAAACCGTACGGAAACGCTTAAATATGCAAATTTTCCTGCTCGCTGCGCTCATAACATGTATATAGACCATTTAAGAATTGCAAATTGGGATCCCAAAAATAATTATTAATAATTATTGCACAGCCCCTAATGCGCCTCTGCTCGTGCTATAATACACACGCTATAGTGGACCTTGTGATCCAGGGGAACTTATCAAGTTCTACTCGGGTTTTGGCTTGAACAATAAAGTCCGAACAATATCAGGCGACATGTATGTTAAATTGAAACTGTAGATTTCGAATGGAGTCATTCATTCAGATAAGATAACCCCATTTGAAATTCATGTGTGTAAGATTAAGATCTTCCATAGGAGTTGTATGAATTTGAACTGAAATAGCTCATTGTTTCTATATATATCCTATACAGGCAAATCTTCCTTGGGTGTGAGCCTATTCAGACTAGTAGAGAAAGAAGCTGGTGAAATCAAGATTGACGACATCGATATCAGTACCATAGGGCTCTATGATCTACGCTCAAAACTAGCCATAATTCCACAAGATCCTGTGTTATTCATAGGAACTATTAGGTAAGTATAATCCATGATTTGCTGATCAAACGAAAGGGAGAAAGTGGGGATAGTGTATGGGGAATAATGGTGAGACTAGTAACCAGTTAAATCAAAGATTTAGAATGTCAATGGACTATTCCAGTTGAAATCCATACACCCCCTATGCGACATATGACCTTAATCTTCCACACAGGGAATGTGAATTCCAAATTTGGTTACCTGAATGAGTGACTCCATTCGAAATTCAAACACCCTGTGTGGGAGATTAAGGACATGTCTTCCCAAGGAAGTAATATGTGTATTTCAACTGGAAAAGCCCAATATCAGCCCAGTATGATTTACGCTCAAAGCTATCAATAAGACCACAGGATCCAGTGTTAATAATCACTGGAAGATCTGAAAGCTATATGTGGCTTTGCAAAGAGGCTGTATGTAACTGCGCAGACCCGCAAGGCAAATTGACATTAATGAGAACAGTAAAAAAAGACACATGGTGTCTTTCATGTCTTGAAATGGACAAATAATTTGTTAAATTGTTTTGGATGCTTTTGTTAAGTGGTATGGTATTTCAGAATTTCAGATAGGGCCACGGTAAAGTAGAGGATCCCAGGATTGCCAACAATGGGGCAACTGTACGGTAGCGTGTGGTTGAAAAATTGAAGACGCCAGTGCTAAAAGGGGACTAAAATCATGAAAAATGAGTGTCAGTTTCTGCTACAATGGCTTGTCTATGCTCTCTGTACAAATTTCATAATGAAATAATGTGGCATATAATTGAAACAGCCTGGATAAAACCACCTTACATTGAAACTACATGGACATAACAACCTTTTTTGCCATTTATCTCGAAATACACTAAATGTGGCTAAATGTGGCTTAAAAGCCCCTCGAAATACACTAAATGTGGCTTAAAATCCCCTTTTAGTTCTGTGGTCGTTTGTAATCTGGGGTGTCCCAGAAAAAAATACCGAGTGATTAAAAGTCGAGAAATATACATCAGAATCATAAATATTAAAATGTAGCGCATAGTCTATTCTATTGTGCATCACATACGAAAATGTTATTTGATTCGGTTGACTGGTTGCGAAGAAATTAACGATTACATAATACGCGCATCAATGCAGTTCATTCCAAGTTTGATCAACAGGCGCATTTTTATACTCGCTCACCGCTTCCTAAAGTTTGTGTATCGCATTAAATTTAGTCCACATTATCTATTTTATAATCTGACGGTGTTTTTTTTCATGCTTTCACTGAAGATGAAAAACAGAAGGTCCGAGAAAACTTTGATTTCTGCAATTGGAAACTTTCCAACTTTAATTCTTTAGGTTGTGCAAATATGTTATATTTTAACTTTCCAAAGAGTGTTTGAGCCAAGAATGACAATGATCAAGTGCTTACAGCTTTACGCGTGATTTTTGATACCATGCAACATTAATTTTGAAGTTTTAAAAGATTTAAACTTTGCATTACAATTTCTTAGAAATATTCCAAAAACATTAATGTGTGTGAGACATTTTTTAAGCCAGCTGGAATTCGTTATGCATTAATTTTCTATGCAACATTTATATCAATATTAGCGAAAAAAGATATTTACAAGCACCGAGCATCATCTTACATGCAAACTTTCAAACAAAAAATATTAAGCCCATTGACAGTTACCTACTTGTGCGCATTGTGTTGAATGTTCTTTCTTTCAAACTTGGAATGAAATGAATTATCGCATGCATTTATGTTATTGCTAATTTCTTCGCAATAAGTCAACCGATTCCAGTAGAATTAGTGAATAAGATGCAGAATAAGATGGGCTACACGCTGATTTTTATATTTTTGGTGTATATTTCTCAACTTACATCCAAATGCATTCGCCCGGTATTTTTTTCTGGGACACCCTGTATGTACATGTAAGTTACAACTAGATATATTATGCTTTTGATCAACTCGTGGTTATAAAATAATGATAAATATGATGATGCTAAAAAGAAAGCAAAAGTATACCAAATTTGAGTAGCGTAGAAGTATATTTTGCTTTCTATTTACGTTTACCACTACATTATGAATATGTATGATCAGGGAAGTGCCACTTCCCTGGTATGATGATGTTATTTTATGTTCATATTACAGGTACAACTTAGACCCATTTATGCAGTATAACGATGAAGAAATATGGAAAGCCTTAGAGAAAACATATATGAAAGACGTGGTAAAATTATTCTCTTCTATTTAAGTCCCGGGGTGGGGGTCACTCACTACTTGGCTTGCTACGCACCCGTGTCCAAGAAAAACGTCTAAAAGGGTATGTTTTTCACCACATAGCGTCCTCGACATCTTTTTGAAAAAGGGGTACTTTTTTTAGAAGGCATCGCCATTTAGGGGTCCTTAGACGTTTAGGGTTAGTAATATTATTGTTTGAGTGAGTTTGCACTAATTTGATCAAAATCACCACTTTTAATTGATTCTTGTTACTTTTGAGCATGTTTTCTTCAGTATCTATATGTCTGCAACATCAAAACGACACCTTGGGTATCAAATTAGCTCATTTCCTTGTTTACGCCACTTAGGGTATCAATATAGATATTTCTCAGTTGACGCCATTTAGGGTATGTTTTTTGCATGTGCTACGCCATTTAGGGTAGGATTTAGCATGTGTTTCACCATTAAAGGGTGCAATTTGCTTATGTGAAAATTCGCCATTAAGGGTGCATTTCAGAGGTGTTCGGACGTGGGTGGGAGGCACTTTTGTGTAAGAGTGACGCCCCCCCCCCCCGGGGTTTAAGTGGGCTTTATTAATTGGTTATTCACAAGATGAAGCCTTTTTTTTGGCTATTTTAATGACCAAATGCGCTGCCCGTAAAATGCAAAATGTGTAAGAAATTACTCAAATTGTGCGATTGTGCACTTTTCATTGTTTGTCATTTTCCATTGTCATGGTCAATTCAACTTAGAACCTCGCACTAATTGCTCTTTTTTGTCCATGCAAGAACACAAATAAGTTCGAGTCGGTTTATTATAAGGGAATTAACCTTTGATCGGCAATTCAGGACAGAGAAATATCGCAATTGTTTTGATCATTGTCATCAATTCTCACTACTGTACTATTGTCTAAACAATGATATACTGACATTATTAATGAGGAACATGTAAACATACTTTGCGATGTGCTTAGCTATCAAAGCAAATGGCCAAGACATGCAATTTATCTTCTATATTGTCTTCATGTGAGTCACATGCAAGGTACAAAGATTTTTCCCATTCAGAGTTAAATCATCTATGTTTTCCAACAAAACGATGTTGTGAGCTCTTGTTTGACGTCATCTATACTTGTGACGTCATCAGAGGTACATCACTATCAACAACAAATCTTCAGAGCAATAGCATCCGCTACAGAAGCTGGCAAAAGCGCTCCGGGGAGTATACCAAATTTGAGTAGTGTAGATGATGTTTTATTGTGCTTATGTTGTTTTCAGGTAAGCAAGTTGGACAACCAGTTAGAAGCTCCTGTGGTAGAAAATGGTGACAATTTCTCAGTCGGTGAGAGACAGTTACTTTGTATGGCTAGAGCAGTGCTACGTAAAAGCAAGGTGTGTAATTATTGTTGTACTAAGACACCCTCTGGCTTTAGCCAAGAAGCCAAGACAATGGAATATTGGGGAATTCCATCTACAAGAATATATGTTAGACAATTAGCTAGTATGTAACAGAGCAAAAAGCACGAAACAGACGTGGAAAACGGACGCGCGTCCAGTCTGCAATATTAAAAGGCCAAATGGACGTGGAAAATGGCCAAATGGACGTGGCAAAAATGGCCAAATGGACGCGGCAAAAATGCCCTAACAGTACGACAGCAACTTCGTGACCTCTTTTGTTCGACAGACATGACAGAAAATGTATACGGGTTGGTGAACACGGGTTACGTAACACAATGTTGAAATTTTAGCCGGCAAACGCTTTTTATCAAAATAGCTCCAGAAATGGAAGACACGGGTCGTATATTGCTCCATTTATGTACCCTGACCACAGATGGTCTCCAAAAGTGTTAAGGAGGACAAAAGAAACTACATCGAAAGGAAGTGTGTGGAAATGGAAAGATGTAAGGGTGACTCAAAAATAGCTTTTGGTATTGCCAAAGAACTTACCAAGAAGTGGACCCCCAGGATGGATGTTATAAATGATGAGAAAGGTAACACTCTTACCGAAAGTGTAGACATCAAAAGGCGATGGGTTCAGTATAGTTCCCAGCTGTTTGAGGCACAAGATGACAAGGTGTATGTACAGTGTGAAACGAGTGAGGAAGAACCTCCACCATTGAGATCTGAAGTTGAGCTTGCCATGGAACAAATGAAAAATGCTAAGTCACCTGGCATTGATAATGTAGCTTCCGAGTTGTGGAAGGCAACTGGGAAAGAAGGGATAGACCTAATGTGGCGTCTATGTGGTATCATCTGGAAAAAGAAGAAATGGCCGAGAGACTGGTGCAGGGCAGTATTTATTCCACTGCCAAAGAAGGGAAATTTGAAAGAGTGTGCCAATCACCGGACCATCAGCCTGATTTGTCATGCAAGTAAAGTGCTTCTGAAGATCATCATCAAGAGAATGAAGAACAAAATGGAGCAAGAAATATCTGATGAGCAGGCAGGATTTCGTGAAGGAAGGGGTACTAGGGACCAAATTGTCAATATCAGGAATGTGATTGAGAAATGCAGAGAGCATAGACTTCCTCTTTACATGTGCTTCATAGATTACAGTAAAGCTTTTGACTGTGTTAGCCACCCTCAGATGTGGGAAACTATGAAAAAGGTGGGTTTCCCAAGTCATCTTGTGGATCTGATCAGCTCCTTATATGAAGACCAAGAATCGGCAGTCAGAACAGGTAGTGGAGACACAGATTGGTTCAAGATTGGAAGAGGCTTACGACAGGGCTGTGTGCTATCACCAAACCTATTTAACATCTACTCTGAAGACATAATGAGAACAGCTTTGGAGGGGTTTGAAGGTGGAGTGAAGTTTGGCGGTACAAGAATTACTAACCTGAGGTACGCCGATGATACCACTCTTATTTGTAGCAGCAGAGTAGAGCTGATTGATCTTTTGAAGCGCATCAAAGAGGCCAGCGAAGAAAAACACCTTCTCCTGAACACAAAGAAGACAAAAATAATGGTTGTAGACAGAGAGCGGAAAAGTGATGAGTTCGTGATAGATGGACAGCAGATTGAGGAGGTGAAGCAATTTGAATATCTGGGTTCAATGATTAACAACAGTGGTGACAGCACAACTGAAATTAAGAGAAGACTGGCTATTGCAAGGACAACTGTGCAGGGCATGTCAAGCATATGGAAAAGCAGAGGCCTATCCATTGACCTCAAGGTACGCCTACTTCGTGCAACTGTGTTTTCCATTGCCACTTATTGATGCGAGTCTTGGGCTATGACCAAGAATGATAGGAAAAGAGTAGATGCTTTTGAGATGTGGTGTTACAGGAGGCTTCTACGAGTGACATGGAAAGACAGGAGAAAAAATTCCTGGATCCTCGACAAGATTGGTACAAGTCTAACCATCAGAAGCGGCATAATGGAGAGAAAGCTGAAGTACTTTGGCCATATTGTCAGGAAACATGGAGGTGTAAAAAAACAGATTTTGCAAGGGGCTATGGAAGGCAAACGAGGAAGAGGACGTCCACCAACATCTTGGACTAATGACGTGAAGCTGGTTTCTAACCAGGGAATGCAAGGTGCAACGCACTTGGCATCAGATCGAGTGAGATGGCGTACTCTTGTGAAGACCACATCAGCGCTACACAGCGCCACCTGACACAGAGAGAGAGAGACCACAGATAAGATATCAAACATTTGTGTAAAGCAACAAATAACGTGTAAAAGTTGAATTAAATGGAAAAAAAGAAGCTTGAACATGTCCAAAGTAGCTCGGAAAATGAGAAAAATTGCATGTCACGAACACAAAATGTTCATATCATCAAGCAAGAAAAAGCGCCGGAATCAAAAATGGGTGTCATGTTATAGAATAACTAAAGTTAGCTTGCCTGAAAATTTCATGATTTTTGGTTGGGGTATATTTCTAGTCGCATATTGAACATGTTGAAATATTTATCTTTGTGCGTGACTACTGTCACGCCATATATTGTACGGCCGATGTTTTTCCTGCAAAGAAACTTTCATTGTCAATTGTCCATTGTTGGTTATTTAACTTGAAAATAATACTCCCAACGTTCAAACAATTTAAAAGTCAGCATAAAGGTTTGTGTTACATTATTTGGACGGTGTTAATTCATTCCAGAAATAGAATACACGAGTGAGCCACTGAGTGGGAATAACATTGCTATTATTGTCACCGAATCTATCATATCTCTGGTATGGCTTAGTGGTAAATACATGTATTTGGAAGGTCGATCTTGGTTCGAACCCCGCTAGCACCTCTCTTTGATTTTTGATTTGATTTTAACTCATATTTTTAAATCATATTTTTCATATTTTTATTAAAGCCATAATACACGCTTTCGGGCAAGTTTGAAGTTTTGTTATTCCAAAAATTATAACAATATTTATAATATTAGTAAATAACTGTCAGGAAGGTTTTCACGTTACATTTGAAGCAGAAGTAGCGAGATAAAAATGAAAGAAAACACTTAATATCTTGACCGCTTAATTGTGGTGTTATATGGGGGATTAGTCTTAAGACATCAAAGTTAGTTGCTCTATCTAGACAACGAACTTGGCTGATTCCAATTAGGTGTAATCCGAGGTGTAAGCTGGACATTGTGTAAAAATTACCGGAAGTGAGCTAAGTTGCTGTCGTACTGCTAATGGACGTGGGAAATGGACGTGATAGTCTTTATCTCCAGCCGTTTACGGCCAATACCTATTAATTGAATAAAAGTCATTCAGTATTATACATATTTATTTTAAAGCTTTATTATGTAGAGACGGGCCGCATACTGCGTGTTTTGCCCGTACAGTTTGCTGCAAAAATAATAATTTAGGCCTGATCGATATGTCGTAAAACATCAAGTTTGTGCTTACTGTGTCAGAAAATTAGATGTTATCAATTATCATGTTTAAAACACGGTAGATTTTGTTTTATTTCTGTATTATCGAAACTAGAAGTGCTGATTATAGGTCCTGCATATGTGAAAACCGGCGCTTATGATAAGTTTTGATCATCACTCATTTAGGCCCTATTATTATTATTATTATTATTATTATTATTTTTATTATTATTATTATTATTATTATTATTATTATTATTATTATTATTATTATTATTATTATTTAATTATTACTATTACTTAGACTTTTTCTATGTACACATTCTTGCTTCTATAAAAGCTTATAAATACTTGGTCCTGTATAATAAGCCTATGTGGAAACATTATTTACTATGTCAAATGTTTAGCCATTGAATTTTGATAAATGTTTAATCAATATGTTTATGGAAGTTGACACATGAATGTTCAAAATGACTAGCTCAAGGGCTGAGTGCGCCTTTCTGTGTAGGCCTATAGGTAAAATTTAAATTGAATTGAATAGTATGCAAGAACGTGTTTAACTTTGGAGGTGACGCGTATGCCTGTAAGCCTATAGGTTGTTAGGACGCCCCCTTTCAGCATCGCTGTCACCCCCCTCCCCACCACTTTTTTTTCATGTTCTGCCATGCACCCAAAGACCCCTTATTTTGCCATTTATTCTTTCATCGCCCCAGGGCCCTTATTTTGAACAGCAAATTCATTATCACCATAGGAACAAAATCTTAATCTTAGGAACTTCTTTTGAAATAACAAAGCAATTAAGCAAGAGGTTAGGCCTACCATTGCCTACTGTGGGTTTGTTTTGGCTCTCACCCAAAGACCATAGGCCCTATTTGGAAAAAAAATCATGCATTCACCCATGCCCGCCTTAGGTCCAAACGGCCCGTCTCTCACCCAATGACCCAAATTGTACTTTTTACTCTCACCGGATGCCATGATCATGCCCTCATCCAATTTGAAAGTGTCCGATGCGGCCCTATACATAGGCTACCAATTTCATATGAGTGTCCCCGGGAGGTAAACATTTATAAATACTTTAAGCAGACCTACAAACTTCCTCCATCATTGTCCATGGGTATGGGCATGTTTAATAATTACTCTCGTATCTATATAAAAACAACCGGCATTCATTCACACACCTATATCCTTTTAAATCAGAAAATGGTTCTTTCTGACCTTTACAAAACCTTTTTCATGTCTACAAATGGTTCTTTCTGGCATATTATAGGCCATACCACCAAATTCCAAGACTCATGTCAAAACTACAATACAAAATACACACCCATCTCCCCTTACACCCCCCCCATGATCCTACAAACATACACGCGGTATTATAGATGTTGAGTGCAGAATGCAGAAAAATGCGTTTTGAGCTCACCATACAAAATAGCATCTCAAAAGCGCTTTATCACATCAACTAACCAGCACACCCCCTGTTGTACACTCAACACACCCCCCAAACAAACATTAAACACGCACATAAGCACTCCACATCATTCATGGACTTTGAAAGATTTTTAAGCGCATGCAGAATGTCGCAAATAAATTTGGGACTTTATAATAATGCCAAATGATAAAGATTTAGAGCTCACTTAAATCTAAATTAAATTAGATTTAAAGGAGTATTTCGTTTTTAATCTAAAAATATATCTATGAAATGTATGTAATGTTATGTATTATTTTGGCATGGAAATAAAATATCTATTTTCATCTTTTATGATTCTTTCATTTATCATGCTTATGCTTGTTGTACATGCATCCCGGCATGTACATTCAATTCAATTCAATTCAATTCTCGCTATTCGCAATAAGGGCGCCGCCAGCGGTTTTCGATGTAATCGTAATGTATCATGGGAAAATCGTGATGTATCATGGGAAAAGGTCGACATCCAAGTCCGCGCAATACGAATATTACCATGCTATTACATAGGAACACGTGACAATATTTTTTAGTTTGTCAATATAACGGTATTACACGCAAATCGATAGAGAAAAAATTAATTGTGCACATTTCAAATCACATTATTAAGTATTATTGAGTATCGATTCGCGTGTAACACCTTTATTTTGACAAACTAAAAAATATTGTCACGTGTTCCTATGTAATAGCATGGTAATATTCGTATTGCCCGGACTTGGATGTCGACCTTTTCCCATGATACATCACGATTACATCGCAAACCGCTGGCGGCGCCCTTTATTGCGAATAGCGAGAATTCAATTCAAAGTAGTTTATTCACTTTGAGCATAACCATGATACATTGCACATCATATTTCTTTACCGATTGCTAGGACACACCACACCTATATATTAGCTTATATTATAGCATTAATCATACTTATTTATGAAAATTTTTGATTTGTAAATGATTGACAGTTATTTCAAATGGAATAAGCCAATTTGCTGTTTAAATCAACATTTAATTTTTTTGTTCTCTTTATTTTGAAGATTTTAATGTTAGACGAGGCCACAGCTGCAATAGACACACAGACTGACAGTTTAGTGCAATCAACAATACGAGAGGCTTTCAGTGACTGCACTCTGCTGACTATAGCACACAGGCTGCAGACAGTACTAGATTCAGACAAAATTATGGTCATCGATAATGGAAAGGTATGATTGTCGATAATTGGTAATGATGGTTAGTGGTGATGATGATGATGATGATGATAATAATGATGATGATGATGATGATGATGATGATGATGATGATGATGATGATGATGATGATGTAACCTTACACGTGCAAGATGGCATCTTACACGTGTAAGATCGCATCTTATACGTCTTAGAATCTAGCGGGATGCTTAAATTGACGAATCGTATATAAAGAACTCATAATTAAACCCCAAACAACCTATCATCTTACGCGTATTCAGCTTCGACCAATGAACCCTTGTATAGCATTTCTTAAGGTAGTACTACACATCTTGAAAAATTTGTGACTATTTTTGCATTTTTCTCGAAAAATAATAACACACTGGTAACAAAAGTTATGTATATTATAATGCTACACACTTGTGTAATTATGCCAAATGAGAAAAAATATATCAGGGGTGTAGTACCACCTTAAGTAAGAATTACCTGTTAGGGATGAACGGTATTTCAATTTGACTGGTACATACGACGAGCGCCAAACAATATCGATATCGATCTTTACCGCGGTAGTTTTCGCAATCGTAATCATTAATTTTTATCTTCACCTCTTCCAATTAATGAGTATAAATTGACTCAAGATAAATAAGAAAAGTAGCCAAAAGGTGAGGTAAATCGGGCTGTGACCATGACGGACCAACAGTCGGAAGAATTCATTAAGTTTCGGCATAAAATACAGGACATTGTTGTTGTAGCACTCATACAAATGTTTAAAATGCCTTGTTCACGATGTTGTTGACGAGCTCTCCTTATATCTTCGGTACGCCGCCAATAATATCGTGTATCATCCAAATCTTGATAACCCCCACCACCACCACTACAATATTTTGCTAGGGGGATGGTCCATACAATCATCGCCCAATGTTGATGCCTGTATGCGGGTTTCTGACCAAATCAACCACATATTTGCCATTTTAGCCAGAAAAGTGTTAAATTTTGCGCGCTTCGCGAGAATTTATTTCATGTTTACACCACATTTCATCAGTTTAGCTTTAACCAAAGTTTTTCGGGCGCTTCGCTTGCACTTGTACTATAAACGTATTATGTCGCCAAAAGGTCCTGGATTTACTATACTTCAATAACTTTTTTTCGAACCCATCCCCATCAATGTCAAAGAAATCTACGCCACTGAACACCAGCACCAATTGAGATTAGCGATAAGGCTGGGCGACAAGTTAGTCCCCTTCCCTGCTCAGTCGACAGTTATGTTGAGACAAAATTTACAATTTGGTCTATTTTGGTCTTTTGGCTTATTTTAAACCCAAAATTAACACCATTTTGACCCATTTGGTATTAAAATGTCAAGTTACCGCGCGCATTTAGCTCAGTAAAGCCATTCTGTGAGTTTCCCCTGGGAAATTCCTTTTTTTTTTTATCTCTAACTTACACACGAATCTCAAAAGGAGAGTTATAATTTTATCCTTTCTATAATGTAAATCATAAATAATATAAGTGATAGGGCAGCTCCTTTAATGCCTGGAAAAAGCATAAAACGTGTGTATTAAATCAAAGTACGGACTTAATTATCCCAAAGTTGTAAAAGGCCTATGCATTTCGCGCGCATTTGTCCCGGTAATGTTTTTTAGTAGCAGATCAGTGCGACGATTTGAAAATTTTGCCCCCTGGCTCGATGACTCCGATACATCTCCCTTTTGAATTTTAGCATTGAAATAGAAAGTTTTTGCTCTCTACTCGCGCACTTTATCCGCTTTTCCCGGTAAAGGAATTCTGCGGACAGCTTGGAAAAAACACTTGGGTTACATTATGCGGGAGGGGTGTCTTCTATCCGCAGAGCCAGAGGTGGCAATCATGTAACCGTGCCCAGGGGCCATCAACAGGTAAATCCGGCCATATACCAGCAAAAAAATTTAACCCCCCTCCCCCCTCCTGAGAAAATGATTTAGCGACGGCCCTGGTCATAAGGTAATAATTATAGTAACTCGATTTTCAATAATGCCTCCTTTGGCTTCCATGGACAAGACCGTGTTCATATGTAGTAACTTGTATTTCTCATCATCTTTCCACAGGTTGCAGAATTTGACACCCCATCCAATCTTCTGGCCGATTCCAATTCACTTTTTAGCTTCATGGTAGCTAACATGACAAGGGACAACGAGCCAAAAGACACAGGTGACACAGCAGCATCACATGAACGTGAATAAATAAAAAAGAATTTTATGAAATGTACACATCTGGACCAATTTATTGCACCATGCATCATTGTGTGTGTTGCATCTGAGTCCATAGGAGTGATCTCTCAAAAAATACAGTAGATCAGGGCTATTCATCATTTGTTACGGAAAGTTGACTGCTATAAACTCAAGTGCATCCGCAGTTTCAAATGTATGAAGTATAGCGCGAATAACAAAATCCAATACACGCGACCTTCAATCGTGATGCGTACATCGTGATGCGAAAAATTAAATGGCAAGCTCGCGTCCATGTATTGACAAAAATCAATGCATGAAACACACGTATAAAAGATCAGCTGCTATTGGTTCATTGTATCATGAATATTAATATTCTTTATGAATAGTGAACAATATTACATGTTGTTACTGTTGGTATTACTTGTCGACCGTTTGATAATAAATTCCAGAGTAACTGTTTAGCACATAATACATGGTAATACTTTCCATGTATGTGATTTGAGCTAGACCAAATATTAGTCTGATTTTTAATGCAACGAAAGTGCCTTTTATCATTTTAGTTATTTTAAGGATATAATATATTATGTGCTGGTTCATGCTGCTCAGGCAACATGACTCCATATTACTTAAATATAACCAAACCAAGTAAATGAGAATAAAGTGTTGCATGATCAAATTTGAAAACAATAGATTATGGTATCATTGTGTTATCTTTTGTCTTGCAAAAATGTTACTATTCTTTTACATCAAATGTATTGCAATTTCTGCAAAGCTATGAATACTAGATTACTAAAAATCTCCCTATAAAAATAGGATATTCCAGTTGAAATTCAAACACCCTTTAGTTTTGGATATCTATCAGTCCACATTGGCTCACACCTTTGATGTAACTTGTGTTTGCACTTGGACCTCTTTTTGTAATTGTTCAAATTACAGGCAAATGTAACTCAACCTGCATTTTCCCCCTCTAATTTACTTTTCCCTCCCCTTCTTTTTGTACTTGGTGGGGCGGTCTCAGAGGTGCATTGCACCTGTTCGCTCCAGCCATTCACTCGACTTTTTTTTAAATTTGTTCATTTTATGATATTGTGTAATTTTTGATGTAACTTATGTGCAATATTACATTTTTCTATTTCTGTGCCAGTGATTAAGTGAAATAAATAAATAAATAAATAAATAAATAAATAAATAAATAATAAATAAATAAATAAATAAATAAATAAATAAATAAATAAATAAATAAATAAATAAATAAACAAATAAATAAATAAATAAATAAATAAATAAATAAATAAATAAATAAATAAATAAAAAAGAAAAAAAAAAGAAGAAGCATTTGTCCAATTTCAAATTTCAATGGAGTATAAATCAATAGGGCAAAGTAAGGCTATTGCATCTGTTTGGCACATTTTCGCCAGCCCATAAGGGGCTGGAATCTGTTTCATAGATGGGATTTGTGTACAATAAAGATTATCACGAAAACGAGTGAGTATTGCCAAAGTTATGTTTAAATTGATTATGACTTTAAAAGTTATAGAGTAGGCCTACATATAACAATTACTTGTTCTATAGCATATCAACATGGTCAACAAGGTAATTATATCACCAATGAGGTCATATCAGTATCCTTGACTATCATAGCATGATGTTTGATTGCCTGTGAGTGCATAATTAATATGTTGATAAGATCTAATAATGTTGTAGAATCAAAATCTTCATCATATGGACCACATTGAAGTTAAAGTAATTATCTTTCCTATCCTGTATCGGTTTATGGATAAAAATGACTCAAATTAATGCTATTGATGAAATTATTGCTATATTAAACATCAGTTTTGTCTTTTCAACGAGAAAAATCCGATGGAAAAGTTTTTAGGGGCTAGCATAATATGGGTATAAGCCTATAATATAGTATTGAACAATGTATCCCATATTTTGACATACACTTATAGAAAATAAATACATGTACATGTAAAATATTGTATAAATACTAGTACTGTAAAATGACACAACTAAAGTGAAAAACTTCCTTTGCAGCCACCCCTTTATCTTGTCACAAAACGTACATAATTATAAATGACAACAATGTTTTCTGCGACTTTCTCCAAAAATGTATGCTTTTATTATGGAACTTTTATTACATGCATTTCTGAAAGTAGTTTGTCCCTTAAAACGTTCCATAGGAAGCTTCCTTTCCAGCGGCGTCTTTGTCGTATCGAGTTATGACTTGAAGAACACTAAGAAAACAATAAAAGCATAACAGTTATGAACTAAAGACTAATATTAAAATCAATATATGCAACAGATCCAGCTAATTGTTCAGTAATTTTTTCTACAACTTTTAATAGTTCCCACAGCAGTTCTAACCCTATCCCGGAAATAATCAGTTCACCAGTTTGTCAGCCAATGTACAATATTATGAGCCAAATGTGAGAATTAGTTACAGCTTGTTCAGTCGGGCTTTTCAGAAAGTGACTTTCATCCAAGGGAACATTGTCAAACATTGGCAGTTGATAACGCGTGTCTTGTGGAAGCATTTTTGGTCATCGTATGATTGAATACATATTTGAATAGTCTCCGCACTTTCCCAGCTATAAAACCGTTTGGAAAATAGAACAAATTTGTTTAAGGAATGTATAGCGTAATCATGGTAATGGGCAACGTGTCACACCTTGCTTTATATCGCCGTGTTATCATTATCTATTTTCCCCCAAATGTTCCAAAATAATATTTATTTGGCAGCTGGTCTGTTCAGAATTCTTTTTTTTTCCAAAAGATCTAAATTATTTTCGTGTTTTGGGGGAAAAATGCATATCTTCAATACGAAAGGTCAAAATTTTCAAGTAATCGTCTGCTTTTCATCCCAGGTACATGCACTTTAAGTACATATAATTAGATTTATTAAGTTTACTTCGAGGACTGTTAAATATAAAAAAAATATCAATTTTTAATCATTTGCCATAAAATGTTTTAAAATAAAAATTTTGCTGTAATGTAAAACGTAATAGTAGTGATATTCCAGGAACAATATATCAGTTATAAGGAAAACTGGCTCATTGAATAAAATGAGAATATTTATTGAACTTACGCAGTGAGTATCAAGGGAATGAAGCCTAATGTTCCGTGTATTATGAAGACCAAATTTGGTTGCGTTTGCACCGTTTTGCTGTAAATAGAATTTATAAGCAAGGGTGACAACAGTTTGCCAATGCTCTCTATACTTGCTTTGAAGCCGAAGACCACGCCTGGAAAAGAGAACGAAAAGAATACCGTAAAACCCCGTCTATAAGCATACATAGTGTTTTTTATGAAAGCTAAATTAATTCGAAGCCAGCGTAAATATACCAATACAATAGATTGGTCTTAAAATAATACTTGTTTGTATATGCTTGGATCCGTAATTTATTTGCTCATACTTCATATTGGCGCCTGGATTAATGTAGCTTTCATCAGAAGCACTCTATATGCTTGTAGACGGGGTTTTACGGTATACTATTTAACATAAAAAATATGATGACTTTTGTTCACTATCTATAATGATCAGTGTTACATAAAATTGAAATTGACACGATTTCACCTAGTCAAAAAAAGTGTCAACTGTCACTCAATCTGGGTCAAAATTGACATTATATGGGTGTCAAATTTGGCTTGAAATGTATCCGAATGAAATATATAGATTCGATTTTCTGCAACCGTTACATGATAAGTAAAACACGTAAAAATTATATTTCGTGATACAACGTACCATATTCATGTTCTGAGACTAATTTGGCCATCATCGCAGGGATCAGAGGCCCGCTAATACTATCGTAAAGATCCCACAAGCGCCGCTGTAATAAAAAAGAAGAAAACAATGGCTTACTGTGCAGGTATCATAATAACATTATTACATAACAATTTTCTATCTTTTGGATTGTCTGCTGTGGTTTATCATTGGGGTGGGCTTGCCCAGCTGGAAGTGTAATTGACAAAAGGGGGTAATTATCAGTAATTGGGCCTGGATTAATCCCCTTTTTCGTAGCAAAAGGCAACTATAAGCTCTTGACTGACGTTATTAACGATACCTTTGTCTGGACCCTTTATTAGAAGTTTAAAAATGGTTTTCCTTTCAGTTTGTTATATAGTCGTGCAACCGCAGAATCTGTGGGTTTAAAGTTACCTAATCAAAGTACGCAAGAATGTGTTTAAATATCGCAGTGCAATATTCACGAGCAGAGAAATCGAGTAGTGTGTGAGCTGGGGGAGGGTACCACGGGGGAGGGAGACAAAGCTGAACATTTAACATAGGTAGCTGACATCAAAGTTCTCCGATTTTGATCAAAGTGGTGTCAAAATGTTCGTTTTGTCGTTTTGATAAAACAATTCAAATAAGGACAGGGTTGCATAATCATTTCGTTACCTAGGTAATACAGCGCAATAGGTCAAGTACCATTGAGGCATAATTGACCTTGACCTATTTTGATGCATTACGTAGAAAACGAAACATAGATTGTGCAATCTTATCCTTAGTTGAATTGTTTTATCAAAACGAACATTTTGACACCACTTTTGTCAAAATCGGGAGTACTTTGATGTTTTGGACCACACAGAGGCAAGAACGTGACCTTTAACCTTTTCGTTAATAACTTAAGAACGGTACGTCCCAGATAGGTCAAACTATATATTTTTTGAATCCTTATGACTATAGGTATATGAATTTCAACACAATTTGAGCAAGTTTGAAATTTGACCCTGTGTAAAGTTCGATGACTTTTCCCCGCCAAAACCTACTCCGGTTTAATTGCTATCAGGCATATTTGTGCAGCCCATGATGTCAGCTAGCTATGGTAGCAGAGCAGCTCCCCCACTGGTACCGAACATCCCCATCTGAGGGTGTCCGGCTAATACGCTAAAGTAAATCTACATTTGGAAGCGTGGTTTAGATGGTCAAAAAATCCTAGGATTATTTCCCTGCTTCCGAGAGTACAAAAGAATAGACACTCGAGGGATGTATACACATCTATTCATATGCATACAGTATCTCATGTGGGAATGATAGATTCAAGCTATATGACCTCCTATATATATTATATATTTTCTCAGGCATGTATTCTCTGGATCCTCGCATTTAATATTCTCATATTGACCGATGTCCTGCCTGCTAGGACACAGCAGATAGGCCGCCCTCTCTATTTAAAGTTAATTAACCGTTAACTTACCAATATACAGTCCTGGCGTTGTGTTTGCAATAGCATGAAGATATCCAAAAAGAATACCAAAAACCATGCTGACTTGAAGATTCCAGAGGTCGGAAAGACACAGGGAAAAACCTTTCGAACCTATAAGAGCACCTGTAAGAACATAATATATAACATAATAAAGAAAGTAAGAACATAATATAGGCCTAAATATATATATAAATATATATCCCTACCACCATCACTGGTTTTATTTCAAGAATTTTTTACACTTCAAATTGTATTTTCGATACTATTGAAACAAAAACAAAACACTATAATAATTTAAACTTTCTCAACATCTTCAACTATATATCAATTATCTAACATCTTACCATGGAAGAAAGAGATCTCTTTCTTTATCTTTCTTTATCTCTTTCTTCCATGATCTTACCTAGAGCACTGCTAAAAATAACCAAGGTCGTATAGCCGGCAACTAGCACTGACGACCAACAAAACGGTGTTCCCAATCCATACACGAGGACGATCCCGAGAACGGCAGTATTTATCACCTGATTCATAAATTCTATCATATAGAGAAATCCTAAACGCCATCTTCGGAGGCGTGTTTTGTTTTTGAATAGAAGTATCAGACTTTTAAATCCATATATGACACGGGATTCTGATTGGTCCATTCCCGGTTTCTCATTTCTATCAATAGTTTCGATTAAAAATCGTGGAATGATAATGTACAGTAATGCAAGGCAATACGCAATAAACGCGATCCACAGTGCAGGGCCAAATCCGTAATCTTCGATAAGGTATCCAATACCCACCTGAGTCAATCCGATCCCTATTGACGGCATTGTGAAAGCGATTGCGATACGCAGTAATCGGTTTTCCTTGTTTGTAATATCAGAAATGTATGCATTATACTGGGCAACTAAGAGCGTATCACTTCCGGTTAAACCTGTCAGATAAAATTCAACAAAAGTCTGAGTGGGAAATAAATATCTACCAAAAAGTAATTAATTGTATGCCAAATTTGGAAAATGCAATCGAAGTATAATCTCTTTCTGCGCATTATGATCCCAACATTGATATCGCAGCGAACATTTTAATGAAAGTAACCCAAGATTTGAAAGTTGCAGCAAAATCCTATTGTCTTGTATTCAGTATCCATTGAAGACAATCTTATCAGCTCTCATTGAATTCTTCGTTTTGTTTCATGCATTTGGAGGGGATCAAATGGTCATTATTCACATCAGTGATCATTATTCACATAATGTCAAATTGAAACATGAAGATTTCTATATTGTTTTCTGACTAACAAGGCCCTAAGGGTCAGCTTCTCGAAGCATGGCTAGTAGTCAGGCTTCCTAAACAATCAGGCTTAAGCCCAGTTAGTCATATATACCCGTGCTTAGAATTTTACATCGTACATCACCTAGAAAGATAAATCATTAAAGTGGATCCAAAATGGTAGGGCTAGCCTGCTGTCTTAGGAAGTCTGACCACTAGCCAAGTTTAAAGAAATCAGACCTAAATGACCTACAATTAAAATGTGTCCATTCAGTGGTAAAGTTAGATTCAAAATTTACTGATTGGAAGGTGTAAAACAAATGTAACCCTGGTTTTCCACTTCTTGTGATCTTCTTGGTCACAGAAAACATTGAACTTGTAATGCCTTAATATGGGATTAAGTAACAATGACCATTGATGTGAATGCTTTTTTTGATCATTTACATGTTTTGAACTCCTCTTAATTCAAGAAACAAGAAGATTAAACCAATGAGAGCAGAAAACATTGATGATGGACACTGAATACAAGCTATAGGACGTTGCTGCAACTTTCAAATATTGAGTTACTTTCATTTCAATGTACGCTGCGACATCGATATTGGGACCATTGCAACAAATGAGATGTCATAATGCGCATACTTGAATTCTGCTTCGACCGCATGTTCCAACGACCAATATACAAGCAATCGTTCAGAATAATTGCCATATTTTAAGGGAGAGGTAATTAACCTTTTGGTAGATGTTTATATATTATATACAGAACACCTAGTTTCGTCTTGAGTTTGGTTTAAAAAAAGGGTTTTTTTAATCAAATTTGAATCATCCCCGGTACAATTAGCCCACTGAGAATTTTGGCTTTATATTACCCTTCCCAACCAATGACGTATATCACCTTGGTCTGGGGCGGACATTTAAAAAATGAATTTAGAAGAGCAGCAACGACACCACTTGCATTACATTCCAGATGTTAAATCTACATCATATGCAAAATTTGAGGGAAAATGTACGAGTCCGTTTTATTTTAGGGTCATTTGTCTATAACTGGTCTTTACATGTAGCCCTATGGAGAGAGTGCCCGTTGAGGGCGCTATAACCCCCATTTTAGGAACAAAAATGTGATTTAAAAAAAACGGACTCGTGCAAATTTTCTAAAATTTTCAGAGTATGTAGTATGAACATGTAGAAATATAATCAAGTAGATACCCTACCTGCTCTTCTCCGAATAAATAAAAAGTCCTATACCTTAATGATAATGAAACCTCCTACTGCGCCACTGATTCATTGCAAGATGTTGCCTGATCTAAAAATATATACTAAAAGTAATCACTTGACTCAGGCTCAAAACTTAGTCCAAATTATTTTAATCGATCTGAATTTAAGTGAATCCATAAAATGTACACTACAATAAACATAGACAACGTTATCGGAAAGACTATCGGGAAAAAGACCAATCAAATATAGCAAATGAATAATCTTGTTTTGAAATTCTTTTCAAAATCTCAAAACAGTTTGTTGCATCAAGAATTTGACAGTATTATTCACCTTCAATAAATTTAGCCACAGCGAGGACCCAAAGTGGCAGGGTGAAACGATGTACAAGAAGAAATCCAACCATGAAAACGAGATAACCGAGTAAAATGAAACCGAGAACTATTTTTCGGCCTACTCTATCGCTCCAAACACTCAAAAGCGGAGCTACAATTATAGATGGGATAATACCACACATAGAGATCACCATCTGCCAGTATGACACCTCAGCTTGGACTTCCTGAAGACGCATGTAATATGGGTCGCTTGTATTTTGCTCCATACACGTGCCGTTTATCCCTCCGTTATCTCCAGGTAACGTCACATTTTGTTCGATAGCTATGGTATTTTGTAGAAACTGTGGTAACACCGAGGTCACCACTCCAAAACCTACTGCCGTTAGTAAAAGTAAGGGTTCTACTGTGATATATCGAGAGAATGCCTTTTGAAGGTTGGGCGTTGAGCCTGGAGGAGCAGGTTGGAGAAATGCCATGTTTTTTCGAGATGGTTTGGATTTGACCTCAACGTTGAGTTCTTCCTCCGTCATTCTGGAATAGGAAATGTTTCATATTATTGCACGGAAATGATTGGACACATCAAAACAATCTCTGATCTCTCAGACGTGGTAAAAGGTAATACCTACCTACAATGTATAGCAAAACCAACGTTGTGCTAAGCAAAAACTTTAAAGGCCCCTTCAGTGATTTGCTCATCCGGACGATCGTATGATATGAGAGGCTAAAACTTTGACATTCACCTGGAGACTTGCAACCCAAGTTAGGAGTCAGTGACCTTTTGGACACTTGACCCCAAAACCTGTTGATAAAGCATTGTTAATATTTTATCAACGGGTTCTTAAAAGAACCCGTTGATAAAATATTAACAATTGTTCAAGCTCGTCAATCACTTAGTGATCGGACCCGCCTTTCTGCTGCGCACGTGACGAAACTTCTTGATATGTGTTGAATTGTATTTACATTTTATATAATGGAACTTACTACCAGCAAATCCATGATGCGGATATAGGGCCACCTGTATCCCCGATCGTCTGCAACTAATTTATGGAGCAATTAGAACAGAAAGCTATATGACCATCGCCCGCCCCCCTTTGTGGTGGTTCCGTTATGTGGACAATACCCATACAAATTTTAAGAAACAATACGCGGAGAAGTTTTCGAATCACCCGAACTCAATCGATCCGAACATCAAGTTTACGACTGAATGTGAGGGAAATAGGTCACTCGCATTCCTAGACACTCACACAGTCATCCAAGAGGACGGTACGCTAAAATAAAACTCTATAGGAAACCGACCCACACGGATCAGTACTTGAACTTTGAATCAAATCATCCTGTCCAGCATAAACTGGGTGTAATCCAGACCCTTATAGCAATAATTTTGCTATAGCGCCATTGCTCGATTTTTTTGCTTTGTGATAGCGCCGCCACACGTAACCATCTTTGATGCATAGCAATATCGCTTGACTTTTTTTCAGGCGGCGGGTGACATAATGGTCAGAGAGAGCCGGCAAAACTGCTCGGCGGTATGGCATTTTCCATATACTCGGTTAGTTTTCTGGGGTTAATTATCGAACCCCAACGGTTTTAGCTTGTAGTTATATTATTTATTAACATACGCCTATTCGTTTGTGATATTTTAAGCGTTTTAAAATGTCAAAATAATCCCATTCAATTACACGGTTGATGATGAAAATTTACTGAATTTAGAGAATGCACGGCGACCACCACCTGTTTTTTTTGCTTTGTATTTGCATAGCGCCGCCACACGTAACCATGACACGATGGATTGAAACAAATGGAAACAAAATGGATATAACGGCAAAGGAAGTTGGATTCGAAAAACCTGAACATGATCCGATTGTTATCGGACGAAATTTCCCACTCACTTTGGATTTTGCTTGGGATCTATTAGAATCAGGGAAAGAGTCCAGCACAATAGGCACAATGGTTCTGACAAATTTCTCCAAAGTTTTTGATATGGTTAACCAACCATCATTATTGAGAAATGTATTCCCTTGGTAATCATAAATGATTTTGCTCAGAACATTTGTAACAATACAAATTGTTGGAATATAAAATGTTGGAAGTCTGCTCATACCACCAGCCTAACAAGCTTCCAGGAGTGATGGGGAGTTCACAGGGTGGATTCACTCTAGCGATCGGAGCGTTGTCTCTCATACCTAAGTTCTTTTCGTCTAGGCCGCTTCAGCTACCCAGCAAACACAAAACGTTTTCGACACCATTCGCAAAAGGTAAGACAAGGTTGCCAGAAAACGTTTAAATGTCGGGTTATCTAAAGGGCATATGAAGGGTATAAAAACGTTTTTCATAACATTTGTTGATAACCTACTGCAAATATTCTAACATAATGTTATTAAAGTGTTGACAAAATATTTGGCAAAAAATGTTTGCAACAAATATTTTTCAATAACATTTTCAAAACATTTTCAAAATATTGTTGTAGTGTGTTTTCATACAAAACGTTTTAAAACGTTTCCATGACCTTTATATAACCCGACATTTAATGTTATTCAAACGTTTTTATCTAAACCAATACCCAATATATAACATGTTTAAAACGTTTTAAAAACATTTTTGTGTTTGCTGGGTAGTAATACTTTATAAAACTAGCAAATGCCTGCGTTAGCAGATTATAATATTTCATAACCACAGCGGAGAAGTGCCGAACATTCCGAACAAAGATTTTTAGGATATGGAGCACATTTTATATTTTTTTCAATAATACTGACCTTTTGTAAGTACACTGATCTCAGTACAATGATGTAAACAAGTGAGCATATTTGAAACAGTGTGTCTTCCATGAACGTTTGCAACTATACAGTCTCTAATTCAGGATTTCATGTAAAGAAAATGTACTATGAACTCCGTTTATCAATGCTTATCAATTAATGTTGATCACTAAAAGCGCAGTCGCTATAGATTAAGGTAAACAAGCAGATAACAGATAAGGTAAACAAGCAAATTCAACGAGTTGAATCTGCTACGACCTCATCCGTGTTCAACTCTATGCCAAAGACTCGTTTGATTTCTTGAACTGTGCTATTGTTATTTGACTTTTTGTGTATATTTTTAAGCGCCATGGTGTCTTGGTGAATGGCGCCATAAATGTCTGTAAATGTAAATGTAGAATTAGAGTGGTTTTTTTTTGGGGGGGGGTATTTTTCTTGACACCAAAATAAATAAATTCATGACCCACTCGAGAAGAAAATGGCAGCTCCCTAAGTTCCCTGTCCTCACGTGCAAATTATCAAATAACGTCATCGGCAGCTACACAGTTCTGACCTTAATGCCCGTAAGAATCCCATTACGTCATCGATATGGCCAATTGGCACGTCCATTTAGCACGGAAACAATGAAATATAAGTTTGTAAATCAGCTATATCTAGCTTTTCCGTCGTTAATACTGTTTCCGCAATGATAAAATGCAAATAAAGAGTTTATCTTTCGGATCAAATTATTTTACCCTTTGCAATAAATGCCACTCTTTTGTAAGAACAATTTTCCTTGCAACCTGTCATTTTCGCCTGTACTTTGGCATGTGGAGTTTGTGTACATCAGGGTACCTTACATCGTTGAATACGGTATGGCGACTTGTAGATGTCAAATTTATAAATATAACCGAAGTATACTGCTGAAGGACAAAAGTTTTGGCCGCAACGTCGGTGATAACATCTAACCAAAAAGTCAGTTTTTCTTGTCGATATGATCTAATTAATCACAATTTGAACAGATGATTCCCGGATGACTAAGAATATAATATACCCAGTCGTATACTGTCAAATCTTGAATTATTTGCCAATAACACTGTGTAATGTCACTCTGGACCAAATTAAGTCCACTTTTCTAGAAAACTATAAAGAAAATACACAATGTGTTAAAAAGATGATTATCATTATCCATGCAGAAACAATGTTTTAGGACAATATAAAAAGTTTTTTACTAACATAATCAATCATATGTGGTTGCTGAACTGGGGTTATTTCTCAGGAAAGACACTTTCAAACTTTCTGAGTGCGTACCACTTTTAAGAGCCATAATTTAGGCTTTTCCGATGTTCAAAAAATTGGTACCCACATACACATTGTAAGTGTATTTCAGCTGTGATGAATGCCTATTGCTGACGAAGTTGAGGAAATCACCTCAAACCCCTATACATTTAATAATAACAGAACAATGTTGTATAAAAGTCCGAAATTGTGTCCCCTTCAAAGCTCAAATTTAGCCTCCCTAAATCCGCCAGTTTAGGCAAATTCGCTATATTATGAAAACCATAATTGTGTAAACTTATGGAAAGCACATTTTCTATCAAACATTTATTTCATACCCTTTCCAGACCAGTCCGGGAATTTTGAGGAAACATATCCCATACTAAATGTCAAGATTGTATCTCTGAATTTTAAAATGCAAAGATTTGTTTAAATAGTCAGCCGCCTGAAGGATTATTTTGGTATTATATTAATATTAGGGCAAACATCGTAAAATGCTCACCTTTGAAAAAATGCTATTCTTTATTTGACAATTCGACTAGACTAACAAAAGAAATAGATTTTAAAACCATCATAAAACGAAGTCGAACATAAGAATTATTTTGTTTTCGAGATTCTTGTTTTTAAAATTCTCATAATTTCCCTCATAATAAAATGTAAAACAAAAGAAAATTAGTGGCAAATGGTGGTCATAGACCACAAACCTAGCTGTGGCGTGTTGGTGTTGTGGAGGTATCTGACCCCTGTAGAATGTTCCAAATTTTTTGTCTTGCTCATGAGGTTTGTTGTCACCGAGTTTGACTCCCGTACTCCTTACAAATGTCCAGAAAATGCAATTCTAAGATTTGACCCCAGATGACCTTTGACATGAGCCCTGCAAAATGTTCCACAAATGTTCTCGTGGTCATCAAGTCTGTTGTCACCGAGTTTGAGCGCCCTATCTGTTACATATGCCCAGAAAAAGCTTTTCTATGATTGGACCTCTACATGACCGTTGACCCGACCATGCAGAATGTTCCCCTGGTCATGAGGTCTGTTGCTACTGATCACAAAGTTTCTTGTCACCGAGTTTGAGTACCGTACCACTTATAGATGACCAGATAATGTAATTCTAAGATTTGACCCATGATGACCTTTGACCCGACCCCTGCCAGACATTCCATAAATCCCCCTGGTCATGAGGTTTGTTGTCACCAAATTTGAGTCCCGTACATCTTTACAGATAGGAAGCAATTCAATTTTAGTACACTCACCGGAGCGCTTTCACCGGGTCAACCGGCGTCTTCAGCGGATGTTATTGCTCTGAAGATTTGTTGTTGCTAGTGATGTTGTTGGAACACCTCCGATAACGTCATAGATGTAGATGACGTCAAGCTTGAAGATGTGGTGGCGCCCCCTTGGTTCCGGGGGGTCAGGAGGTTGTCCCAAACAGGGTCGATGTCTAACCCTTTGTCACGGTTCAGTCTGGGTCTTTTGGTTCTGATATGGATGGCTTCCAAGACCCTACGAGGGAAGTCCTTAGACTCTCTCTCTAACACTTTCACGTTTCCCAGTCAATCTGGTGCCCTTTGCTCCTGTCAATATGTTCCTTGATTGCTGACTTAGAACTGGCCGCTTTGGATTTATGTTCTGTTAGCCTCTTTTCGAGCTTGCGTCCAGATTCACCAATGTATAAGGAGTCACAGTCTTTGCAAGGGATGCTATACACAACACCAGATTGTTTCTCTTGTTCAGTTTTGTCCTTTGGGGAGACAAGGGACCTACGTAGGCTATTCTGCGGTTTAAAGGATGTGCTGACACCAGCAGAATTAAAAACCCTACGTAACCGTTCCGAGAGGCCTTCCACGTACGGCAAGGTGACAAAGATGCCCTTTTTGCAGCTATCGTCGTCGCTGTCCTTATTTTGTTCTTTTGGTTTAGGACGCGTCCTGAACAATGTCCAGTCTTTGTAGCCACTCTCGTGTAGCACCTCCTTCACATGCCTAATCTCCTCCGATTTGTCGTCAGGATCAGTGACAACCGTCTCCGCTCTGTATAAAAGTGTTCTCACGACGCTCAGTTTATGCTCCAGCGGATGGTGTGAGCTAAAGTTCAGATACTGATCCGTGTGAGTAGGTTTGCGGTAAACTTGGATTTTCACAGATCCGTCTTGTTTCCGATAGATGAGCGTATCGAGGAAAGCCAGTTGCCCGTCTCGCTCTTCCTCGCGCGTGAATTTGATATTAGTGTCCTGACTGTTTATGTGGTTCGTAAACTCCTCCACATGCGACGATTTAATTACGCAGAATGTGTCATCCACATAACGATACCATGTACGCGGTGTGTGAGGAGCAGACGCTAAAGCGATGCGTTCAAAGTGTTCCATGTAAGCGTTCGCTGCCAACGGGCTACAAGGGCTGCCCATGGCACACCCATCTTTTTGCTGATAATTTTGGCCCCTAAACACAAAATATGTTGTATTAAGGCAGAAGCTTAACAATTGGATAATATTGTCAACACTAAGGTTTTCAGCACTGTCTACTTGCCAACTGTTATCATTTTCCAGCAAATGTTTGATCACATTCAGGGTATCCTTGACTGGGATAGATGTAAACAGCGCAGTGACATCAAAGGATATCAGGGACTCATCCGCATGTACAACAAGATCCCTAACCTGATCAACAAAAGTCTGAGTGTTCTTTATATGATGCACTGTTTGGCCGATAAGAGGTGAAATTATGTCAGCGACAAATCGTGCTAATTCATATGACACAGATCCTATGCTCGAAACGATAGGTCTCAAGGGAGCACCGGCTTTATGAACCTTGATCAAGCCATAAAATTTGGGTATATCACATACTGTAGGGTATAATTTCCAGTATGTTTTACTGTCAATCGTTCCACAGTCTTTCAGTTCTTTAAGTAATTTCACCAGTCTAGCCTGAAAAATCTGAGTTGGATCTTTTTTCAGTTTAGAATACACGTTGTCATCACTGAGTAGTGCAAGAGCTTTTTCTTCATAGACCGTTTTATCAATTACAACTGTGGCTCTACCCTTGTCAGCAGGGATTATTTCGATGTTTTCATCCTTTCTCAGATTATTAATTGCTGATCGCTCACCGCGGGTTATATTACTAGCGGGGGGTTTGGCGGTTTTGACAATATTTACCACCCGGGCTCTTAATTCAGCAGCAGTTTTATCGGGGAGATCTTTACATGCCGATTCAGTCGCTACAATCACATCGTTAATGGGCAAATTGTCCGCCGCGAAATTTAGTCCCTTTTCTAACACTGACACTTCATCCGACGTTAGTTGTTTTGATGATAAGTTAACAACCCATTTATCTTTACTGACAGTTCCAGATTTATTCACCTTTTTCGTCGAATTCTCGATGTTTTCCTTCTCGGAACGGTTACGCAGGGCTTTTAATTCTGCTGGTGTCAGCACATCCTTTAAACCGCAGAATACCCTACGTAGGTCCCTTGTCTCCCCAAAGGACAAAACTGAACAAGAGAAACAATCTGGTGTTGTGTATAGCATCCCTTGCAAAGACTGTGACTCCTTATACATTGGTGAATCTGGACGCAAGCTCGAAAAGAGGCTAACAGAACATAAATCCAAAGCGGCCAGTTCTAAGTCAGCAATCAAGGAACATATTGACAGGAGCAAAGGGCACCAGATTGACTGGGAAAACGTGAAAGTGTTAGAGAGGGAGTCTAAGGACTTCCCTCGTAGGGTCTTGGAAGCCATCCATATCAGAACCAAAAGACCCAGACTGAACCGTGACAAAGGGTTAGACATCGACCCTGTTTGGGACAACCTCCTGACCTCCCGGAACCAAGGGGGCGCCACCACATCTTCAAGCTTGACGTCATCTACATCTATGACGTTATCGGAGGTGTTCCAACAACATCACTAGCAACAACAAATCTTCAGAGCAATAACATCCTCTGAAGACGCCGGTTGACCCGGTGAAAGCGCTCCGGTGAGTGTACTAAAATTGAGTAGCGTAGAAGTCTAAAATTGCTTCCTATCTGTAAAGATGTACGGGACTCAAATTTGGTGACAACAAACCTCATGACCAGGGGATTTATGGAATGTCTGGCAGGGGTCGGGTCAAAGGTCATCATGGGTCAAATCTTAGAATTACATTATCTGGCCATCTATAAGTGGTACGGTACTCAAACTCGGTGACAAGAAACTTTGTGATCAGTAGCAACAGACCTCATGACCAGGGGAACATTCTGCATGGTCGGGTCAACGGTCATGTAGAGGTCCAATCATAGAAAAGCTTTTTCTGGGCATATGTAAGTGGTAGGGGGCTCAAACTCGGTGACAACAGACTTGATGACCACGAGAACATTTGTGGAACATTTTGCAGGGGTCAGGTCAAAGGTCATCTGGGGTCAAATCTTAGAATTGCATTTTCTGGACATTTGTAAGGAGTACGGGAGTCAAACTCGGTGACAACAAACCTCATGAGCAAGACAAAAAATTTGGAACATTCTACAGGGGTCAGATACCTCCACAACACCAACACGCCACAGCTAGGTTTGTGGTCTATGACCACCATTTGCCACTAATTTTCTTTTGTTTTACATTTTATTATGAGGGAAATTATGAGAATTTTAAAAACAAGAATCTCGAAAACAAAATAATTCTTATGTTCGACTTCGTTTTATGATGGTTTTAAAATCTATTTCTTTTGTTAGTCTAGTCGAATTGTCAAATAAAGAATAGCATTTTTTCAAAGGTGAGCATTTTTACGATGTTTGCCCTAATATTAGAGTCACGTGGTAGCCGTGACCAGCAAGTTTTTAAAAAAAAGACTGATAAAGAAGACTAATAACAGATGCTCCCGCGAGACTATATTTACAGCTAACATTAAAACACTTGACTTCTATTGTTCGATGTTATTTTTCGCTGGGTACAAAATGTATCTAAAACCATGCTAAATGTTATTTACAGTCCCAGGTGTAATATCTTGACAACTCATTAATTCAAAAGGGCCACCAATCCTACAGTCAATCATTGTTCGTAATAAACAAATATTTTTGCTTCCATTTCACGCGGTATTTCATAGCGAAAATTAGTTGCAAATCATACTGATCCAGAATTTTTAGACACTGCTACAGGTCTACCTGGTTATCACCTTCACACTACTTTTTCAGATTCACTTCCAATTATACCCTAGCAATTTCTGAAATACCGTACATACAAATTCCGAACCCCATTCGCCAAAAAAATCAAGTTTTTCACAATTCTTTTGTTCTTTTCGGACGACACATCAATTCATATAATAAATATTGTACATCGACACGCTATTTCGCAGCCGAGTCTCGTGGTGTAATGGTTAAGGCATTGAACTCCTAATCCGGCGACTTGAGTTCGAAATCCGATGACCAACTTATTTTTTCAATATTTTATTAAACAATAATTTTATTGTCATTAATCAAGGATAACACAATTTTAATCATCCAGTGCTATTATGATATTATTTTTTTTATCAAAGCAAGATGTTACCAATATTTTTTTTTTTTTAGTTCTGTCCTACCACGGGGCGATTCGCATGATAATAGGACAATAAAACATGTGATATGTATGAATGGTTGTTGAATCGATCTAGAGACCTGTCCCTTTGTCATCTTCAGCTATCGTAGAACTATATTCCAACATGACTGTCATTTCAATTGTTATACCGTTCCGGTTGGTTTATTGCATACACTCTATAGGTGTGAAAAATTATTATAGTATGGAAGGCCAGCAGGGACAAAAACGTATCCAAAAAGATACAACCAAATATGGAAGGCAAATTAGCAAAGCGGCAAAAATACCCAAATGCCTAAAAGGAGGGACTGTCCCCACCACAGACACACGGAACCCCCGATAGAGAGCAGGGCTTGAAGAATGAGGGAATCAAACTACAAACCGCGAAAGACCGCCAACAACCGCCGCCTAATAGCGAAATCCAACTAGATTGCCCCGCAGGGCTACAAAGAACTATCAACCGCGAAATTTGGTAATCCAACTAGATTGGCCCGCAGGGCTACACAACCAAATCATGGTTGACATGAAGAATGAGGGAAATTAAAACTACAAACCGCGAAAGACCGCCAACAACCGCCGCTTAATAGGGAAATCCAACTAGATTGCCGCGCAGGGCTACAAAGAACTATCAACCGCGAAATTTGGATATCCAACTAGATTGCCCCGCAGGGCTCAAAAACTACAATCATTAAAACATAATTATCTTGCTAAGTCGTGGCATTTAGACGCTTCCGTAGTATAATCCTTGCTACATATACACGCATTTCTCAGCTTCAATTTGAAGTAAATCGCACTGACTCTGTGTCTCGCTGGCATCGTCAACATTGGGTATGTGTTGTTCATATTTACATTTTCTTAGTTGCCTTGAATAAAGTTTATTAAAATGTATATGTATCCCTATTAACATTACAGTCACGCGGTAGCTGTGACCAGCAAGTTTTAAAATAAACGGCTGATAAAGTTTTATTAAATTATTTACTGTCATAAATCAAGGATAACATATAATTTCAAACATCTATGTTTCGTTTTATTCGTTTTATGGAGTACTTCGTAACCCGATGACTTTCCAAACTTAAAGCTGCTTGGCTACATTCATAAAAAGAAATAAAATCCACCAAAAAACGTTGACAACGTAAAGTAAGCAGCAAGTTTAAAAAGCCCCACCTCGGCTCACTTTTTGAAACTTGGTCCCATTTTGAATATCAACAGCAAATCGGTGTTTTTAACCTTTAAACAATAGCATCATTGCCATTAACATGCCTACTTATTATAAAACAAAACATATATAGGATATTGGCCATGAACAACATAATAACCTTTCTGATCGTTCCAGAATGCTAACAACTTTAATAATATCGCATCGGCACATTAAAGATACATAACACTTCTGGAAATGTTTTAAGTTGATAATTATGACAAAGTTTAAATCAGTATATTTTACAAATGGGACCAAGTTTCAAAAAGTGAGCCGAGGTGGGGGCTTTTTAAACTTGCTGCTTTCTTTTACGTTGTCAACGTTTTTTGGTGGATTAATATAATACCAAAATAATCCTTCAGGCGGCTGACTATTTAAACAAATCTTTGCATTTTAAAATTCAGAGATACAATCTTGACATTTAGTATGGGATATGTTTCCTCAAAATTCCCGGACTGGTCTGGAAAGGGTATGAAATAAATGTTTGATAGAAAATGTGCTTTCCATAAGTTTACACAATTATGGTTTTCATAATATAGCGAATTTGCCTAAACTGGCGGATTTAGGGAGGCTAAATTTGAGCTTTGAAGGGGACACAATTTCGGACTTTTATACAACATTGTTCTGTTATTATTAAATGTATAGGGGTTTGAGGTGATTTCCTCAACTTCGTCAGCAATAGGCATTCATCACAGCTGAAATACACTTACAATGTGTATGTGGGTACCAATTTTTGAACATCGGAAAAGCCTAAATTATGGCTCTTAAAAGTGGTACGCACACAGAAAGTTTGAAAGTGTCTTTCCTGAGAAATAACCCCAGTTCAGCAACCACATATGATTGATTATGTTAGTAAAAACTTTTTATATTGTCCTAAAACATTGTTTCTGCATGGATAATGATAATCATCTTTTTAACACATTGTGTATTTTCTTTATAGTTTTCTAGAAAAGTGGACTTAATTTGGTCCAGAGTGACATTACACAGTGTTATTGGCAAATAATTCAAGATTTGACAGTATACGACTGGGTATATTATATTCTTAGTCATCCGGGAATCATCTGTTCAAATTGTGATTAATTAGATCATATCGACAAGAAAAACTGACTTTTTGGTTAGATGTTATCACCGACGTTGCGGCCAAAACTTTTGTCCTTCAGCAGTATACTTCGGTTATATTTATAAATTTGACATCTACAAGTCGCCATACCGTATTCAACGATGTAAGGTACCCTGATGTACACAAACTCCACATGCCAAAGTACAGGCGAAAATGACAGGTTGCAAGGAAAATTGTTCTTACAAAAGAGTGGCATTTATTGCAAAGGGTAAAATAATTTGATCCGAAAGATAAACTCTTTATTTGCATTTTATCATTGCGGAAACAGTATTAACGACGGAAAAGCTAGATATAGCTGATTTACAAACTTATATTTCATTGTTTCCGTGCTAAATGAACGTGCCAATTGGCCATATCGATGACGTAATGGGATTCTTACGGGCATTAAGGTCAAAACTGTGTAGCTGCCGATGACGTTATTTGATAATTTGCACGTGAGGACAGGGAACTTAGGGAGCTGCCATTTTCTTCTCGAGTGGGTCATGAATTTATTTATTTTGGTGTCAAGAAAAATACCCCCCCCCCAAAAAAAAAAACCACTCTAATTCTACATTTACATTTACAGACATTTATGGCGCCATTCACCAAGACACCATGGCGCTTAAAAATATACACAAAAAGTCAAATAACAATAGCACAGTTCAAGAAATCAAACGAGTCTTTGGCATAGAGTTGAACACGGATGAGGTCGTAGCAGATTCAACTCGTTGAATTTGCTTGTTTACCTTATCTGTTATCTGCTTGTTTACCTTAATCTATAGCGACTGCGCTTTTAGTGATCAACATTAATTGATAAGAATTGATAAACGGAGTTCATAGTACATTTTCTTTACATGAAATCCTGAATTAGAGACTGTATAGTTGCAAACGTTCATGGAAGACACACTGTTTCAAATATACTCACTTGTTTACATCATTGTACTGAGATCAGTGTACTTACAAAAGGTCAGTATTATTGAAAAAAATATAAAATGTGCTCCATATCCTAAAAATCTTTGTTCGACATGTTCGGCACTTCTCCGCTGTGGTTATGAAATATTATAATCTGCTAACGCAGGCATTTGCTAGTTTTATAAAGTATTACTAGCTGAAGCGGCCTAGACGGAAAGAACTTAGGTATGAGGGTCGATCCTTCATGTAATTATTTCGTGTAATCTAATCCTAACTCTTACATGAAGGAATAACCGGTATGGGTCACAACGCTCCGATCGCTAGAGTGAATCCACCCTGTAAACTCCCCAGCACTCCTGGAAGCTTGTTAGGCTGGTGGTATGAGCAGACTTCCAGCATTTTATATTCCAACAATTTGTATCGTTACAAATATTCTGAGCAAAATGATTTATGATTACCAAGGGGATACATTTCTCAATAATGATGGTTGGTTAACTATATCAAAAACTTTGGAGAAATCCGTCAGAACCATTGTGCCTATTGTGCTGGAGTCTTTCCCTGATTCTAATAGATCCCAAGCAAAATCCAAAGTGAGTGGGAAATTTCGTCCGATAACAATCGGATTATTTTCAGGTTTTTCGAATCCAACTTCCTTTGCCGTTATATCCATTTTGTTTCCATGGCGGCGCTATGCAAATACAAAGCCAAAAACCAGGTGGTGGTCGCCGTGCATTCTCTAAATTCAGTAAATTTTCATCATCAACCATGTAATTGAATGGGATTATTTTGACATTTTAAAACGCTTGAAATATCACAAACGAATAGGCGTATGTTAATAAATAATATAAGTACACGCTAAAACCGTTGTGGTTCGATAATTAACCCCACAAAACTAACCGAGTATATGGAAAATGCCATACCGCCGAGCAGTTTTGCCGGCTCTCTCCGACCATTATGTCACCCACCGCCTGAAAAAAGTCAAGCGATATTGCTGTGCATCAAAGATGGTTACGTGTGGCGGTGATATCACAAAGCAAAAAAAAAAAAAAAAAAAAACTCGAGCAATGGCGCTATAGCAAAATTATTGCTATAAGGGTCTGGATTACACCCAGTTTATGCTGGACAGGATGATTTGATTCAAAGTTCAAGTACTGATCCGTGTGGGTCGGTTTCCTATAGATTTTTATTTTAGCGTACCGTCCTCTTGGATGACTGTGTGAGTGTCTAGGAATGTGAGTGACCTATTTCCCTCACATTCAGTCGTAAACTTGATGTTCGGATCGATTGAGTACGGGTGATTCGAAAACTTCTCCGCGTATTGTTTCTTAAAATTTGTATGGGTATCGTCCACATAACGGAACCACCACAAAGGGGGGCGGGCGATGATCATATAGCTTCCTGTTCTAATTGCTCCATAAATTAGTTGCAGACGATCGGGGATACAGGTGGCCCTATATCCGCATCATGGATTTGCTGGTAGTAAGTTCCATTATATAAAAAGAAAAAATACAATTCAACACATATCAAGATGTTTCGTCACGTGCGCAGCAGAAAGGCGGGTCCGATCACTAAGTGTGTTATCCTGTTTCAAACGAGCTTGAACAATTGTTAATATTTTATCAACGGGTTCTTTTAAGAACCCGTTGATAAAATATTAACAATGCTTTATCAACAGGTTTTGGGGTCAAGTGTCCAAAAGGTCACTGATTCCTAACTTGGGTTGCAAGTCTCCAGGTGAATGTCAAACTTTTAGCCTCTCATATCATACGATCGTCCGGATGAGCAAATCACTGAAGGGGCCTTTAAAGTTTTTGTTTAGCACAACGTTGGTTTTGCTATACATTGTAGGTAGGTATTACCTTTTACCACGTCTGAGAGATCAGAGATTGTTTTGATGTGTCCAATCATTTCCGTGCAATAATATGAAACGTTTCCTATTCCAGAATGACGGAGGAAGAACTCAACGTTGAGGTCAAATCCAAACCATCTCGACAAAACATGGCATTTCTCCAACCTGCTCCTCCAGGCTCAACGCCCAACCTTCAAAAGGCATTGACTTCGGTGTTACCACAGTTTCTACAAAATACCATTGCTATCGAACAAAATGTGACGTTACCTGAGGATAACGGAGGGATAAACGGCACATGCGTGGAGCAAAATACAAGCGATCCATATTACAGGCGTCTTCAGGAAGTCCAAGCTGAGGTGTCTTACTGGCAGATGGTGATCTCTATGTGTGGTATTATCCCATCTATAATTGTAGCTCCGCTTCTGAGTGTTTGGAGCGATAGAGTAGGCCGAAAAATAGTTATCGGTTTCATTTTACTCGGTTATCTCGTTTTCATGGTTGGATTTCTTCTTGTACATCATTTCACCCTGCCACTTTGGGTCCTCGTTGTGGCTAAATTTATTGAAGGTGAATAATACTGTCAAATTCTTGATGAAAAGAATTTCAAAACAAGATTATTCATTTGCTATATTTGATTGGTCTTTTTCCCTATAGTCTTTCCGATAACGTTGTCTATGTTTATTGTACAGGGTACATTTTAAAGAGTCACCTAAATTCAGATCGATTAAAATAATGTGGACTAAGTTTTATCCTGAGTCAAGTGATTAGCCTACTAGATCTGGCAACATCTTGCAAGGAATTAGTGGCGTAGTAGTGGTCATTGGTTGGGGAGGGCAATATAAAGACAACATTCTCGATGGGCTAAAATACCGGGGATGATTCAAATTTGATTAAAAAACCCCTTTTTTTAAACCAAACTCACGACGAAACTAGGTGTTCTGTATATACCGTATTAGATAAACATCTACCAAAAAGTTAATTACCCCCTCCCCTTAAAATAATGGCAATTATTTCTGAACGATTGGTCGTATGTCAAATTTGGAACATGCAGTCGAAGCAGAATTCAATTATGCGCATTATGACATCTCATTTGTTGCAATGGTCCCAATATTGATATCGCAGCGTACATTCAAATGAACGTAACTCAATATAACGTTGCAGCAAAGTCCTATAGCTTGTATTCAGTGTCCATGGAAGAAAATGTTTCCTGCTCTCATTGGTTTAATCTTCTTCTTTCTTGAATTTGGAGGAGTTCAAAACATGTAAATGATAAAAAAAAATTCAATTTTTCTGTGACCAAGAAGATCATGGAAAACCAAGAGTTACATTTGCTTTTTACACCTTCCAATCAGTAAATTTTGAATCTAACTTTACCACTGGAAGGACACCTTTTAATTGTAGGTCATTTAGGTCTGATTTTTTGAAACTTGGCTAGTGGTTAGGCTTCCTAAGCCAGCAGGTTAGAAGTAAAATTCTAAGCACTATATATATGACTAACTGAGCTTAAGCCTGATTGCTTAGGAAGCCTGACTACTAGCCATACTTCGAGAAGCCGACCCTTAGGCCCTTGTTAGTCAGAAAACAATATAGAAATCTTCATGTTTCAATTTGACATTATGTGAATAATGATCACTGATGTGAATAATGACCATTTGCCCCTCCAAATGCATGAAACAAAACGAATAATTCAATGAGAGCTGATAAGATTTTCTTCAATGGATACTTAATATATACAAGACAATATGATTTTGCTGCAACTTTCAAATCTTGGGTTACTTTCATTAAAATGTACGTTGCGATATCAATGTTGGGATCATTGGAACAAATGAGCAGAAAGAGATTATACTTCGATTGCATTTTCCAAATTGTGCATACAATTAACGGTCGAGGAATAATGGCTATTATTTAAGGGTGGGGGTAATTACTCTTTGGCAGATGTTTATTTCCTACCCTGACAATTGACAATTTTGTTGAATTTTATCTGACAGGTTTAACCGGAAGTGATACGCTATTAGTTGCCCAGTATACTGCATACATTTCTGATATTACAAACAAGGAAAACCGATTACTGCGTATCGCAATCGCTTACACAATGCCGTCAATAGGGATCGGATTGACTCAGGTGGGTATTGGATACCTTATCGAAGATTACGGATTTGGCCCTGCACTGTGGATCGCGTTTATTGCGTATTGCCTTGCATTACTGTACATAATCATCCCACCATTTTTAATCGAAACTGTTGATAGGAATGAGAAAAACGTGAAACCGGGAATGGATCAATCAGAATCCCGCGTTTTATATGGATTTAAGAGTCTGATACTTCTATTCAAAAACAAAACACGCCTTCGAACATGGCGTTTAGGATTTCTCTATATGATAGAGTTTATGAATCAGGTGATAAATACTGCCGTTCTCGGAGTCGTCCTGGTTTATGGATTGGGAACACCGTTTTGTTGGTCGTCAGTGCTAGTTGCCGGCTATACGACCTTGGTTATTTTTAGCGGTGCTCTAGGTAAGATGTTAGATAATTGATCTACAGTATAGTTGAAGATGATGAGAAAGTTTAAATTATTATAGTGTTTTGTTTTTGTTACAATAGTATCGACATTTGAAAATGCAATTTGAAGTAAAAATTCTTGAAAAAAAACCAGTGGTGGTGGTAGGGATATATTTTACATATTATGTTCTTACTTTCTTTATTATGTTATATATTATGTTCTTACAGGTGCTCTAATAGGTTCGAAAGGTTTTTCCCTGTGTCTTTCCGAACTTTGGAATCTTCAAGTCAGCATGGTTTTTGCTATTCTGTTTGGATATCTTCATGCTATTGCAAACACGACGCCAGGACTATATATTGGTAAGTTAACGGTTAATTAACTTTAAATAGAGAGGGCCGCCTATCTGCTGTGTCCTAGCAGGACATCGGTCAATATGAGACTTTAAATATTAAATGCGAGGGTCCAGAGAATACATGCCTGAGAAAATATATGATAAAAATGTATAGGAGGTCATATAGCTTGAATCTATCATTCCCACATGAGATATGCATATGAATAGATGTGTATACATGTACATCACTCGAGTATCTATTCTTTTGTACTCTCGGGAGCAGGGAAATAATCCTAGAATTTTTTGACAATCTATACCACGCTTTCAAATGTAGATTTACTTTAGCGTATTAGCCGGACACTCCCAGATGGGGATGTTCGGTACCAGTGGGGGAGCTGCACTGCTACCATAGCTAGCTGACATCATGGACTGCACAAAGATGCCTGATAGCAATTAAACCGGAGTAGGTTTTGGCGGGGAAAAGTCATCAAACTTTACACAATTTCAAACTTGCTCAAATTGTGTTGAAATTCATTATATTCCTATAGTTCAGAAAATATATAGTTTGACCTATCTGGGACGTACCGTACTTGAGTTATTAACGAAAATGTTAAAGGTCAGTCACCTTCTTGCCAAAACATCAAAGTACTCCCGATTTTGACAAAAGTGGTGTCAAAATGTTCGTGTTGATAAAACAATTCAACTAAGGATAAGATTGCACAATCTATGTTTCGTTTTCTACGTAATGCATCAAAATAGGTCAAGGTCAATAGGCCTCAATGGCACTTGACCTATTGCGCTGTATTACCTGGGTAACGAAATTATTATTCAACCTTGTCCTTATTTGAATTGTTTTATCAAAACGACAAAACGAACATTGTGCCACCACTTTCATCAAAATCGGAGAACTTTGATGTTAGCTACCTATGGTAAATGTTCAGTTTTGGCTCCATCCCCCGTGGTACACCACCCCGAGCTCACACACTACTCGATTTCTCTGCTCGTGAATATTGCACTGTGATATTTAAACACATTCTTGCGTACTTTGATTAGGTAACTTTAAACACACAGATTCTCCGGTTACACGACTATAATATATTATAACAAACTGAAAGGAAAACCATTTTTAAACTTCTAATAAAGGGTCCAGACAAAGGTATCGTTAATAACGTCAGTCAAGAGCTTATAGTTGCCTTTTGCTACGAAAAAGGGAATTAATCCAGGCCCAATTACTGATAATTACCCCCTTTTGTCAATTACACTTCCAGCTGGGCAAGCCTACCCCAATGATAAACCACAGCAGACAATCCAAAAGATAGAAAATTGTTATGTAATAATGTTATTATGATACCTGCACAGTAAGCCATTGTTTTCTTCTTCTTTTTATTACAGCGGCGCTTGTGGGATCTTTACGTAGTATTAGCGGACCTCTGATCCCTTCGATGATGGCCAAAGTAGTCTCAGAACATGAATATGGTACGTTGTATCATGAAATATAATTTTTACGTATTCTACTTATTATCTAAAGGTTGCAGAAAATCGAATCTGTATTTCATTCGGATGCATTTCAAGCCAAATTTGACACCCATATAATGTCAATTTTGACCCAGATTGAGTTACAGTTGACACTATTTTTTACTATGTGAAATCGTATTTCACTGCGAATCGTGTCAATTTAAATTTTATGTTTCAAGAGTAACACTGATCATTGTAGATAGTGAACAAAAGTCATCATATTTTTCATTTTTAATCGCATTATTTTCGTTCTCTTTTCCAGGCGTGGTCTTCGGCTTCAAAGCAAGTATAGAGAGCATTGGCAAATTGTTGTCACCCTTGCTTATAAATTCTATTTACAGCAAAACGGTGCAAACGCAACCAAATTTGGTCTTCATAATACACGGAACATTGGGCTTCATTCCCTTGATACTCACGGCGTAAGTTCAATAAATATTTGAATCAAAAAATCATTTAAAGTTTGAATTCTCCCATTGAACCCAATGCTAAAGCCACCATGTTGAACCTCAAATTGGGCACTATCCATCATATTGACTGCCTTCAAATTGCAGGGGTTGAAAGTATGGGCATTTAATTTTTTAGACCCACACCCCACCAACACCACCCCCACCCACCTCGCATTGTTTTCCCCTTCACAAAATGTGGTGTAAGGTGGGTGATATAGCCCCATGTTACAAGGCGAAACGCGGTAATATGAGTGAAATCGCTCAAAAAAGCTAAAATCGCCAAAACTCACCACAAAATCTGCTAAGTAAGCTTAAAATCTTCAAAATGGTGGAAAAAGAGGAGCGATTCTGCAAATAATGTGTGATTTACCGCGTTTTCCCTTGTGACATGGGGGCTAATACTCCCAGATAAAATTGCAGAATTTATGACTTTTACAATATGCTTTATATTTTAATAAAATTATAAAAGCATCCAGAAATATACAAATAATTGCATATAATAGAAACCAAAATATAGGGTAGGTAGGTAGTTAGGGGTCGGTCGGGTTACGCCAATCAAACAATTTCTTTTTTAGGTTTAAGGGCTCTGGTAGCAACGTTTGGGCAGTATTTTGTGGGACATAAGAGTACATCAGGCATATCGATGTATTGTATATATTGTATTCTAAATACGAAGAATGTCCTTCTGATATCAAATATTTAGATTTTTTGAAATTTGCGATATAATACACATTTTATGGCAAATGTTCAAAAATTGATATTTTTGATATATAACAGTCCTCGAAGTAAACTTAATAACTCTAATGATATGTACTTAAAGTGTATGTATCTGGGATAAAAAAAAACCAACCTGACGATTAATTGAAAACTTGAACCTTTCGTATTGAAGATATGCATTTTTTTTCCCAAAACACGAAAATAATTTAGATCTTTTGGGAAAAATAGAATCCTGAACAGACCAGCTGCCAAATAGATATTATTTTGGCACATATGGGAAAAAATAAATTAATAATGATAACACGGCGATATAAAGCAAGGAGTAACACGTTGCCATTACGCTATACATTCCTTAAACAAATTTGTTCTATTTTTCAAAACGGTTTAGCTGGGAAAGTGCGGAGACTATTAAAATAACGTATTCAATCATACGATGACCAAAAATGCTTCCACAAGACACACGTTATCAACTGCCAATGTTTGACAATTTGCCCTTGGACGAAAGTCACTTTCTGAAAAGCCCGACTGAACAAGATGTAACTAATTCTCCCATTTGGCTCATAATATTGTACATTGGCTGACAAACTGATAAACTGATTATTTCAGGGATAGGGTTACAACTCCTTTGGGAACTATTAAAAGTTAAAAATTAGCTGGATCTCTTGCATATATTGATTTTAATACTAGTCTTTAGTTCATAACTGTTATGCTTTTATTGTTTTCTTAGTGTTCTTCAAGTCATAACTCGACACGACAAAGAAGCGACTGGAAAGGAAGCTTCCTACGGAACGTTTTAAGAGGCAAACTACTTTCAGAAATGTATGTAATAAAAGTGCCATAATAAAAGCATACATTTTTGGAGAAAGTCGCAGAAAGCATTTTTGTCATTTATAATTATTAGTGGACTTCGGGTATATATATAAATGCGCTTTTATAAATGCGCACGTGACATCTACAAGTCGCCATACCGTGTTCAACGATGTAAGGTACCCGGATGTGCACAAATTCCACACGCAAAAGTATAGGCGAAAATGACAGGTTATATGACTCTAATTATAACGTAAATTGAGGAAACTATAACTTTAGCCCTTTTCGGTATAATGACCCTCTCAAACTAATAGGCTAGATGTCCCCGCCCGACCTCCACAACTCTAACTTACTCATTCGCTCGCAAATGGACAAAAAACAAACAAATTCAAAATGTGTTTTAAGCACCTTTTTGTGTCCCTCATGCTAAATCGGTAATCTATACACCCTTTGTCACCCTTTGACGTACAATTTAGAGTATAAACACGTAGATGACTGTACATGATCTAATCATCCCGGCTGGAAGATGTTGAGGAAGACTCGTATACTATAGACGAATCAAAGTAGCCAAGTCATGGTCAGGATTTAATAGTCGGACATCTTTGGGTAGCCGCTAGCACCAACCTGGTGTTTTGAGGGCCCCATTGTGCAAATAAAAGCCGCCTAACACCTAGAGAAGATGCAAGGACGAGAAGTATTAAGCATAGATACCGCGTGTAGTTAATCCGATTATTATGTATTAAGGTGTAAAACGGGTGATGGAATGCAGTTTAAAATTTCCGCCAAGGCCGAATCATTTCACATTTTGAGTGCATTGCAGCCGACGGCTACCCAACTAAAGGCTGCTAGTCAGGTGTAGGAATGCGTGAATTTAGATTCGTCTATACATCACGCTCGTTATATATGACAATTTGACGTACAATCACGTATGTGATGCATGGTTTGAGGTTTATTCAGCTGGTAAGTTAGATCTCATCATACACATTATTGTCATGGTATTATATTGTAATTGTATACGTCAATTTTGTTCAGTTTGATTCAACCGGCTTATAAAGTTTCACTTTACACGGAAGGGGAAAGTTAGCAAAAAAACAATTAATTTTATGAGTGCAAAAGGGGTAGGGGTGGTTTTGGGGAAGGGGGACAAATAATATTTATAAAATTATAAGTAAGGCGAGAAAGAGAGAACCCCTGTTCTACGGGCGAACGGACCTTTCAAGTAGGGTCGGTCGGTTCGGTTGGTAAATAACCCAAAAAATCACAAAAATCTGTAAATAAATTTCAATTTGAGAAAATACAAAAAAAAGATCGTCCTGAAATTTCCGAAATTTGGGGTCGGTATTCATTTGTACAGGAAAAATTTGTTTCCCAATTTGTTCAAAATAGAACAGGGTTTTCGTTTTTCGTAAATAAATAAATAAATAAATAAATAAATAAATAAATAAATAAATAAATAAATAAATAAATAAATAAATAAATAAAAAGAAACGGGACCAATAGCATTCTGTTTGTAGCCGCGATTACATCAGTCAATGACGCGGGTGTATAAATCTGCGCTCAACTCACACCCCATGATCAGTAATATCGTATACAACAGACAGATGTAACAAAGTAAAGCTTGTTTCTTCACACGATAATGCAAAAGCCAATGCAACCTTATGAATTATATCGCTAAAATAACTGCGAAAAGAATGCCCGATGGTTCATTGGTCAGGCATAAGAAGACATTGTCCTACATTACGTATTGTGTGATATGGAATGGTACACTGCGAAAGACATTACCAGACACCCGTGATCCATTTTGCATGGCTGACGGGTCATTGATGGTAAGAAATCTGCACTTAAAAACAGGGCAATACAAAAAAAATTTAAATATTCCAAACTTTTGTCCATGACTGTATATATAACTTATATAATACTAAACATTATTATCATAAAGGTTCTTAATAATATATATATATGTTTGATGATCGGTATACCCAATGATCGTAAGTGAGGGTATGCTGTGAAACTAGTAGTAACGGTTGCCTTTTCCAGAGGTCTATACTTTGAATTTGTTTCTACGCTCACCTGTAATGGGTTTGAGCACTTTTAATTCCAAAGTTAGTCACCTGAAAAACAATACTTGTTATATGTTTTCTTTTATACATGTACGTCTTTCCTGCAATAAAATGATGAGAGGCGCTGTCTTTTGTTGCACTAAATATGTTAAACCTTGGATTAATATTTAGTCTCGTTAAAAGCCATGATGCAGTCATGTCTACAGTAGAATTCACCACGACCTTTGCAGGACTTAAACCCATTAAAAGCTATTAAACCAAGATAACACTCATTGAAAACGGCTCAACTACACTACGCAAAAAAAGTTTCTTTATGGTTGGTAAATTTACCCACTATTAAAATCTAGCGTCTAATTTTGTACGTTTGCTAAATAATCGCATGCGGGTGATTGTCCTGTGCATTTTGACACCTCGATCACTACCCTACGACACTCCTGAGAAAAGATATGAATGTTTAAGTAACACGAGGTCCAAAATTAAAAATTGCAAAAAGGCCTATTCAAGTTTCAGCATAAAAGAACACAAAAAAACAACAAACATGTAGATAGCATTTTGTGTTTACTTGCTGAACACATTTCAGGCATTCATACTGCCGCTTCCAACATCACTTGAGATTGATCTCTTTTTCTTTCAGTACTTTGTATGTCCACCGTTGGCTTCCCTTACAGCAGCCACGCGGCATCTAATGCTCTAAGGAGGCGTCGAATGTTACCTTGCTCAATCCCGTTCCACTCGTTGATAACAATGCGACGCAATCCCACCATAGTTGTATCCTGCCTTTATCTTCTTGTTGCCTCGTCTCTTGAGCTGATCCCAAAGGTTCTCTAAGGGGTTAAGATCAGGGCTTCTGGAGGGCCACTCGAGTGTCTCAATTTCATCTGTTTTGGTAACATATTGAACATGCAGTATCTTCCAAACTACTGTAATCATGACCTGTTTTGAATCCCTTTTCCAAACCTATCTCGCAAAACGTAAATGTTTTAGTACCCACTCACCTTTGTTTTTGATTATTCATCTGCACAATAAACAAAGGATTGTCCAACATGCAAATTGAAAAGGCGGGAATAATCTCTTCGATCAGTGAATCAGCTCTAAAACCATTGAATAGGCTTCTTTGCAATTTTTATTTTTCGACCTCGTGTTACTTAAACATTCATATCTTTTCTCAGGAGTGTCGTAGGATAGTGATTGAGGTGTCAAAATGCACAGGACAATCCCCTGCATGCGAGCAAACGTACAAAATTAATTGCTAGATTTTAACAGTGGGTAAATTTCCTAATCATAAAGAAACTTTTTTTGCGTAGTTTATGTTACATCAGATCTTCTCTGGTTAAATCCACACATACATGTTTCTGCTTTACCTGTGCAATGAGCAATAAGCTGATATTATAGTTTCAGTTGGGTGAACGATTATAAAGCAAACGCAATGTAACAATTACTGTGTGGCCTTTGTTCACGAAATGAGACAATACTGTGCATATTGTTAACCACATTCTTGAAAATGAGAAACATAATGGCTGTGGGCCGTAACACGGTTTGGAAATAATTCCTTCCTTAAACACAAAGGTGCGAATACTTCCAAACACCTAAATTAGCTACAAATTTAGGACATGTTACAAAACTATATTTTCTAGAATATCAGAGAATACTTTAAATGTAGCTTGTACCGTTTTTTTGTGGCATGCTTCAGAAGTGAGCGGTCCGTTACCAATATTTTCGGTCAAATCACCATTCAATTAACACGGGGGTTGGCTAGCTATGCCTTGCCCTCACTCATATTTTACCAAAGTGCGAATATTTCTGAACATCTAACCTAGCTGTAATTTAAGGTCATGTTAGAGAAATATATTTGCTATAAGTTTAGAGAATACTTTAAATATTGGCCGGTTATTTTTCACACAGTGATGTTAACTAGGCAAATGCCTATACTTCTAACATACACTATTTGTAAAGGTCGCGCGTCAATGGTGAGAGAACTGTGTATTGTGTATAGGAAAACGGACAGTAACTGCACTATGCACACACACATGAAAAGCAAAGAACACTTTTTACTGAATATTTACAGCTGCATTATCAAATGGTCACAAGTTCAGCCCAGACAATAACAGGTATAAAATGTATTATATTCTACTAGCTCACAACATGTACTTAGAGTATAAATGATAGGAATATTTGTTTTTAATATCCTCTACTGTACGATAGACGACAGACAGGTCCAATATTTTGAGTAGAGGATGTCGATGCAGCTGGTATACACTATACATTCAATATATTTTGATGCTGGCAGAAATTACGCTCTTTCAATACATAAGTACTGTCAGATGTCCCAGTCCAGATTAGACAATGTACGTTAATAATTAGCAAAGAAGAAGAGCATTTGTCCAATTTCAAATGTCAATGGGGTATAAAACAATAGGGTAAAGTAATGCTATTGCATCTGTTTGGCACATTTTTAATATACTTTAATTGTTTTTGCTCCGTTTTTGCACATATCTCAAATCACAATAAACCCAATTTAATCTTTCTTCTATGTAGCACAAAGGCGCGACCTTTGTCCCGCGAAAACATTGGGTTAATCGCGACCTTCCATGCTGGGATTGCACAGCCACTTAACCAAAGGACTGTTACAATTAGCATCAGGGAACATAGTGCATGGCTGTACAGTGAATATATCAAAATCTTCAGTGTGTGGAGAAACGGTCGCTAACCTTAACTGAACGTAACCTCTCACAGATAAACCAGCGAAAATCGTTACAACATTTGATATAGTGGACAGAACTTTTGTTTAACTTTTTAAAGAAAGAACAAATGTTTAGGAGTTGCTCCTCCCCCCCAATCAATTTGAAAATTCAGGAAATCCCATGTGAAAATTGCCGAAAAACTACTAGACAAAATAATACTGATTTAAAGGGAGGACGGACAGCTTGCAATGCGAAGTGACATATATCTCTTGCGCCCTCACAAGGCAGCTGTCTTCCCTTCCTGTGATGCTGTGTCACTTGTGTCTTTTGGCTCCTTGTTCCTTGTCATGTTAGCTACCATGATGCTAAAAAGTGTACTGGAATCGGCAAGAAGATTGGATGGGGTGTCAAATTCTGCAACCTGTGGAAAGATGATGAGAACAAATACAAGTTTTTACACGATCTGGTCCATGGAGGCCAAAGGAGGCCATTATGAAAATTGAGTTACTATAATATTTTTATTATTACCTTATACAAACATTTTAATTATCATATACTGAAAACACCAAAGGTCTAGCACATATGCTTGGTTCTAAAGTTATGTGATATCTATTTTTTATGTATTTTATTGATTTTTTTACTTCTTATTTTTGACTTTATCTCAGTTTCAAGTTGATCAATTTGGCCTCCATGGACCAGATCGTGTCACATATTATATGCCCCAATGTTGACGACTGTCATAATCTGGGTGTACTGATTACGCGCAGTTGTGTCCGAGTTAATATTGTAACACGCATTTGATACAAATTTTTGAAGTAAGCAGACTAGATTGGGTAATTCCAGTTAAAACCCCTACACCCACCTTCATCTTTGTCATCTTCATTCTCACCCTCACCAACCACACACCATTATTGTCATCATCCTCCTGACCACAGCTATCATCATTATATTCATCATCATCATCATCATCATCATCATCATCATCATCATCATCACATCACATCACATCATCATCATCACATCACATCATCATCAACATCATCATCATCATCATCATCATCATCATCATCATCATCATCATCACCAACATCGTCATCATAATTACTATAACCACCAGCACAATTACCATTATTAATCAACAAACATCATACCTTTCCATTATCGATAACCATAATTTTATCTGAATCTAGTACTGTCTGCAGCCTGTGTGCTATAGTCAGCAGTGTACAGTCGCTGAAAGCCTCTCGTATTGTTGATTGCACTAAACTGTCAGTGTCTGTGTCTATTGCAGCTGTAGCCTCGTCTAACATTAAAATCTGGAAAATAAAGAGAACAAAATGATACAGAAATAATTCAATGTTCATTTAAATAGCATCAATGTAAAAAGAATACAACATATACATGTACATCCCCTTGGAGGAAGATCGAAGCATTAAGTGGTAATAACACTGGGCTATTCCAGTTGAAATCCATACACCCCATGTGAAAGATATGAAATCTCCCACATAGGGAGTATGTTTTTCAAATGGTGACTCCATTTGAAGTCTATACCTCCTGTGTGGATTACGGTCATGTCTTCCATAGGGGTGCATGGGTTTCAACTGGAATAGCCCAATGCAATTGCCAATGACCTACAATGACATTGAAATCAAGTTCAAGTTCAAGTTTATTTCACCATCATATCATAATTATATACAGTAACAAAATGACCTTTTGGCCGCCCCCACTTTTACCAGGGGCAAAGCCCACCCCAAAAAATACGCGCATGGAAGGTATGGGGTTATCTGAATGGGTCACTCCAATTGCAATATACACCCCCTGTGTGAGAGATTAAGGTCATGTATTCCATAACGGGTTTCAACTGGAATAGCCTAATGGGCCGTTCTTTTTAAGTCACACGAAGTTTAACATGTTCTACATTGTTTTCAAGAAGAGTCGCTTTCTAACAAAAAAAAAGTAATTTTTAGTTTAAAAAGGTAGTCTTCCAACAAATAAGGACAAAAAGATCCATAGAGTGGAGTTTCTGGATAAAAAACCTAAAATTACCAACTGCTGTACATGTTATATTCTATGTCCCCCCACCCCCGAATTAAGGCAAAACATTTCTATTTTTTTAATTTCTCAAAAAAAGGTTAAATTTACACCAACTCATTGAATATTTAGATGCCTCCGCTCCTTTTCTTTAAAAATAGTGCACTTTAGTATGTCAGTTATGACACTGTTACTTATTCCAGTTGAAATACACCCCTATAGAAGACATGACCTTAATCTTCTACTCAAGAGGTGAGGATTTTTTTTTAATTCACACTCCCTGTGTGGGAGATTAAGGTCATGCTTCATAGAGGGTGTATGGATTTCAACTGGAATAGCCAATTTTTGAGACTTGACCTGTGGTGAGATGGGAGAACAAGAACAGGAAACATTGCCAAATTGCAATACTGCATTGTCTGTAATAAACATCCCCTCTAATAAATGCCCCTTCTATGATTTTTCAATGAAAACAAATGATCAAAATGCATAAATGTCCATGTGATATAGTGTGAGCAAGCATAAAACTTGCATCAGTAATAGTCATGTCAGAGTAAACCGTCATGATCACTGAATTACATGGACAAAACCTATTCTACTTCAACTTCGATCCCAATCATTGCCAAAATATGGTAGATTTTCATTCACATTCTTGCTTAAAATGCACTTACAGATGTAATTTCGTAGTTTTACTGCAATAATGTCGTATTCCATGGTCGCCGCCATATTGGATTTAGCGATAACTTTATGTATTTCATAGATGCCGCCATATTGGATTTGAACCGGAAACGAATGTGAGTGATACTTCTGATTTCATGGCCTCTAATAACACCCCGGGCATTATGGTATTCCGCTTTCTTGGCAAAAGCCAGGGTGGTAACAATAATAGTACGAAGTAATTACATACCTTGCTTTTACGTAGCACTGCTCTAGCCATACAAAGTAACTGTCTCTCACCGACTGAGAAATTGTCACCATTTTCTACCACAGGAGCTTCTAACTGGTTGTCCAACTTGCTTACCTGAAAACAACATATAGAAAGCATAATTAAAATTCTATGCTACTCAAATTTGGCACACTCAATGGAGACATTTCACAGCCATTGATCGGTGAATTTTGAATAAACCAAGATCCCGGACTCTAATTAAAGCAATTCAGGTTTAATCATTCTGGGCCAATAAGAATAATCTTACCATATCTTTCATATATGTTTTCTCTAAGGCACTCCAAATTTCTTCATCACTATACTGCTTAAGTGGGTCTAAGTTGTACCTGAAATGTGAACATCAAATAACATCACCATATTTATCATTATTTTTATAACCAAGAGTTGATCAAAAGCATAATATCATCTAGTTGTAACTTAAATGTACATATACTTAAAATTTGATTACAATCGAACATCTCAGAACTAAAAGGGGGTTAAGTCACATTTAGTGCATTTCAAGATAAATGGCAAAGCAGGTTGTTATGTCCATGTAGTTCAATGCAAGTAGGTGGTTTTGTCCATGCAGTTACAATGCTCTACCATATTAATTCATTATGAAATTTGTACAGAGGGCGTAGACAGCCCCCTTGTAGCAGAAACTAATACTCGCTTTTAATAAATTTGTGACGTACCTCCTTTTTGCTCTGAAGTCTCCAATTTTTCAACCACAGAGGCCACACATCTCCTATGGAAGACATGTCATTAATCTCCTACACAGGGGGTGTAGATTTTGAATGGAGTCACCCATTCAGGTACACCCATTTGATTTGCACGCTCCCTGTGTGAAAGATTAAGTTCATATCTCCCAAAGGGGGTGTATGGATTTCAACTGGAATAGACCAATCTTTGATTTAACTGGTTACTGGTCTCCCCAGTACTCCCCATATATTATCCCCCTTTCCCCCTTCCCCGTTCTCAGCAAATCATGTACCCCTATTAATTCTTACCTAATAGTTCCTATGAACAACATAGGATCTTGTGGTATAATGGCTAGTTTTGAGCGTAGATCATAGAGACCTATGGCGCTGATATCGATATCATCAATCTTGATTTCACCTGCCGCTTTCTCTACTAGTCTGAATAGGCTCACACCCAACGACGATTTGCCTGTATAGGATATAAACATCTCAAAAAATGTAACTAACCCCCCTTAAATAATGGCCATTATTCAAAGAGGGGCTATTGTATTACAAAAAAATGCATTGAAGCAGAATTTATTTCTGCGCATTTTGACACCTCATTTGATACGATAGCCCAGAAAACAATAAAACACCGGTCAATTTAATGTATTGAGGTCCAGATTTGAAAGTTGCACTTACATACAAATTTTTACAATACAAAAACACTCAGATGTCATTACACAGATTTCCTTCCATTACACTGAATACAAAATCAATACAATTTACTGCAACTTTCAAATCTTTGGATACATTGATTTAAATGTACGCTGTGACGTCAATATTGCTGCAAATTGCTGCAAATGAGGTGTCAAAATGTGCAGAAATAAATTCTGCTTCCAACGCATTTTACGGATTTGTAATACAATCACCCGTTTTTGAATAATGGTCATTATTTAAGGGGGGTTAGTTACTTTTTTTAGATGTTTATATAGAAACAATGGGCTATTTCAGTTAAAATACATACACCTCCTATGGAAGATCTTAATCTTACATGCATGAATTTCAAATGGGGTTATCTGAATGAATGACTCCATTCGAAATCTACAGTTTCAATTTAACATACATATGTCGCCTGATATTAATTGTTCGGACTTTATAGTTCAAGCCAAAACCCGAGTAGAACTTGATCAGTTCCCCTGGATCACAAGGTCCACTATAGCGCGAGCAGAGGCGCATTAGGGGCTGTGCAATAATTATTAATTATTATTTATCCCAATTTGCAATTCTTAAATTGTCTATATACATGTTATGAGCGCAGCGAGCAGGAAAATTTGCATATTTAAGCGTTTCCGTACGGTTTTCCTAAGCCTTTTTAGAGCGTTTTATTTAAAAGGCGCCCCAAGAATGTGTGCCAAAAATCGCTTTCCCCCCCCCCCCCCTCGGCTTGCCAAAAATTGCTTGCCCCACCCCCTCCTTTTGGCTCGCCAAACCCCAAACCCCCCATTTTACCCTCCCCAGGGCTCATAATGGTACAATTGCTGAATAAGGTGCAACTATAACCTTGCCTTCTGAACTGATGTATTCAGTCGTATTCAGTCCATTAGAAGTATTACAGTTGACACTGACGCATTCCACCACTGACATATTATCAATGCTATTGCCACTGACGTATTCGCCTACTATTATGGTATTATCGTATGACACTGACGTATTCGCCTACAATGTGATATTATCGCATTGCAATTGACACCGACGCATTCGCACACTTTGTGGTATTATTGCATTGCTACTGACGCATTCGCCCACTATATGTGGTATTATCGCATTGACACTGACGTATTCGCCTAAACTATGTGGTATTATCGCACTGACACTGACGTATTCGCCTAAACTATGTGATATTATCGCATTGTTACTGATATATAACAGCCTCACAGCCTCAGGGCATGTAAGAAAGTGTGAACTCGTGGGTTGGAGATTTTGTATGTGCTTCATTGTATTTGGTCTGTAGGCTTTGTCCTTCTTTTTTAGGAACATACATGCAGCAACCCAAATGTTTCGAACACATGTTTCAAGTGGAACCACAATATAACAGCCCCGCAGGGCAAGTAAGAAAGTGTGAACTCATATACTGTCAGAGATTTCGTATGTGGTTCATAATTGTATTTGTCTGTAGGCCAGGGCCGTCACCATGGGGTGTAGGGGTGGGACACCCCCTGGCGATCCCAAAAAAAGAAGAAAAGAAAAGAAGAAAGAAAGGGAGAGAGAAGGGGAAGAAAGAGGGGAGAGAGAGAAAGAGAGGGGAGGGGAGGGGCAGGAAGGGATAAAAACTAGAAAAAAAGAAGACTAAAAAAAGTTAGCGTGACGCGTTGAGAAATGATGTCTTGCTGACTATACAGATGAGATGAGAACTACATTCAGTTCGTATAATATAAGCCCTATTGGCCCGGTATATGAGACCTACAATTATGTTGGCCTGGCGCGTGGAGGTGATGTGGCCATTAAACAAATGATTTTGTAAGATCTACAGAAATATATGCGCATCCCAATACCCCTCCGCACCTGGCCCTTCATCAGCTCCAATGGAGATTAGCCATGGGCATAGGCGTAGATCCCAGGGGGGGGGGGGTAAATTCCCCCAAAATAATAAAAGGGAGATGGTCCATATAATCACCCCCGATATGTTGACACCGACACATGTAAATGGGTTTCTGACTAAATTAACCTCGTATTTGGCCATATAACCCTAAAAAGTGCCTATTTTGAAAGAAAATTATGTTTAAAAGAAATCTACGCCATTGGCCATAGGGCAGGGTGGCAAGTCAGTCCCATACCCTGCTCATTCTACATGTACAGAAATGTTGAGACAAAATTAACGATTTGCATCTTCACTTCCTTTTGGTCTATTTTAGACCCAAAATTAAGCCCATTTTGGTATTTTTAGTATTAAAATGCCAAATTGCCGCATTTATTTTAGCAAACCCAAGTATTAGTAGATCTGCAAGACTCCCAATTGGAAATTGGAAGTCTCAAAAATGACAGTTATAAATAGGGCATACCACTCATGAGCTGGGTCAAAATACCGGGACTTAATTAGTCCCAGCAATATTCTTTTAGTAGCAGGTCAGCGGGACAATTTGGACATTTCCCCCTGGCTCGGTGTCTCCGGTACACCTCCCTTTGAATTTTAGCATTGAAATAGCAAATTTCGCGCGCTACGCGCGCAATTTATCAAAGTTTTGTTCCTTAGTTTCCCGGACAACTTTGTGTTACAGTTGTGGGAGGAGTGTCTTCTATCCGAGGAGCTAGGGTGGCGTGTTGCGCAGGTGCCAGCAAAAGGTAAATCGGGCCATACGAGGATAATTTATTTCTCTACACCCCCCTGAGAAAATGGTCTAGCGACGGCCCTGCTGTAGGCTCTGTCTTTCTTTTTTAAAAACATATATGCAGCAGCCCAAATGTTTCGAGAACATGCTGCAAGTGGGACCCCAATATAACAGCCCCGCAGGGCAAGTAAGAAAGTGTGAACTCATAGATCGGAGATTTCGTATGTGGTACATAATTGTATTTGTCTGTAGGCTTTGTCTTTCTTTTTAAAGAACATACATGCAGCAGCCCAAAAACTTCGAGAACATGTTGCAAGTGGGGCCCCAATACAACAGCCCCGCAGGGCAAGTAAGAAAGTGTGAACTCTGGGTCGGAGATTTCTTATGTGGTTCATAATTGTAAAACCGGGGAAAAATAAATTAGTGATTAGTGATGAGCGACCCGCGTTCTTGATCATTTAGTGCTGTGCGACCTTTTAAGAACATACATTCAGCAGCCCAAATGTTTCCAGCAAATGCTCCAAGTGGGACCACAATATAACAGCCCGCAGGGCAAGTAAGAAAGTGTGAACTCATAGATCGGATATTTCGTATGTGGTACATAATTGTATTTGTCTGTAGGATTTGTCTTTCTTTTTTAAGAACATACACGCAGCAGCCCAAAAGCTTCGAGAACATGCTGCAAGTGGGGCCCCAATACAACAGCCCCGCAGGGCAAGTAAGAAAGTGTGAACTCTGGGTCGGAGATTTCATATGTGGTTCATAATTGTAAAACCGGGGAAAATTAAATTAGTGTATAGTGATGTGCGACCCGCGTTCTTGATCATTTGGTGTTGTGCGACCTTTTAAGAACATACATTCAGCAGCCCAAATGTTTCCAGCACATGCTCCAAGTGGGACCACAATATAACAGCCCCGCAGGGCAAGTAAGAAAGTGTGAAATCCTGGGTCGGAGATTTCATAAGTGGTTCATAATTGTATTTTCTGTAGGCTTTGTCCTTCTTTTTAAGAACATACATGCCGCAGCCCAAAAGTTTCGACAACATGCTGCAAGCGGGCCCCAATATACCAGCCCCGCAGGGCAAGTAAGAAAGTGTGATCTCCTGGGTCGGAGATTTCGTATGTGGTTCATAATTGTATTTGTCTGTAGGCTTTGTCCTTCTTTGTAAGAACATATATGCAGCAGCCCAAAATTTTCGAGAACTTGCTGCAGCTACAATTTGGACCCCAATATAACAGCCCCGCAAGGCAAGTAAGAAAGTGTGAACTCTGGGTCGGAGATTTCATATGTGGTTTTATTATTGTATTTTGTCTGTAGGCTTTATGCTTCTTTTTAAAGAACATACATGCAGCTGCCCAAATGTTTCCAGCACATGCTCCAAGTTGGACCACAATATAACAGCCCCGCAGGGCAAGTAAGAAAGTGTGAGCTCCTGGGTCGGAGATTTCGTATGTGGTTCATAATTGTATTTTCTGTAGGCTTTGTCCTTCTTTTTAAGAACATACATGCCGCAGCCCAAAAGTTTCGATAACATGCTGCAAGTGGGACCCCAATATAACAGCCCCGCAGGGCAAGTAAGAAAGTGTGAATCATGGGTCGGAGATATCGAAAAAGGGTTCATTAGTCATAAGGCCCGCTAGCTAGTCGTAATAGGAAAAAAAGGTTCGCTAGTCATAATAGATAACGAGGATCGCTAGTCATAATAGAAAAAAAGACTCACTATGAACGCTAGTCATAATGCAAAAAGAGGTTCGCTAGTCATAATAAAAAAGGACCGCTAGTCATAATGAAAAAAATTCACGGCCGCTAGTCATAATATAACACAAGGACCGCCAGTCATAATAGAGAAACACGTTCGCTAGTCATAATATAAATTTAGGACCGCTAGTCATAATAACAAAAAAAGACCGCTAGTCATAATAAAAAAAGGACCGCTAGTCGTAATAAAAAAGGGCCGCTAACCATAATACAGCTGTGGATACAGTCATTATTTTTGAAATGTCATTTCGGGTCATCTTGGGTCACCCAGGGGTCATCTGAGGTCAAATTACTAATCCAGATCTCACATGCATGCGTCAAGACATCTACGGAGCCTTTGTAACATTTAGCCTATGAGAAATTACACGTGACGATATGTACAACCAATGCGTCACTGACAAAAAATTTCAAAACAGGCTTTAGGCGTATAAGTACAATAGCCTACGTCAGCGTCACAAACTACATAAATAGCCTACAATGGATGCGTCAATGCGTCAGACATCTACGGTGCCTTTGTAACATTTATGAGACATAACACGTGGCGATATGTAAAACCAATGCGTCACTGACAAAAACATTTCCAAACATGCTTTAGGCTTATAAGTACAATACGTCAGCGTCACAAACGAAATAAATAGCCTACAATGGATGCGTCAATGCGTCAGACATCTACGGAGCCCTTGTAACATTTATGAGAAATAACACGTGGCGATATGTAGAACCAATGCGTCATTGACAAAAAATTTTCAAAACAGATTTGCAACACACATATAGGCCTCACATGCATACGTCAGTTCGGCACATATCTACGCAGCCTTTATAAAAACCAATGCGTCACTGACAAAATTGCCCAGAACAAGACGCATTCAAGCAAATATCTCTAATGCATTTTCGGACGCTGACGCATAGACACAACACAGTATGATCTTTTCACATTGACGCTGACGCATAGACACAACACACTATGATCGTGACACATTGTCACGGACGCATTAAAACAATTGTAGTTTAATATCTCCTATGCACTTGATAACAATGTATAAGTAAGCCCAATACGTCTGCGACAAACCAATTCCAAAAGACGTATTACATTTGCACCCTATTCGGCAATCGCTCCCTCATAATTATTGCACAACCCCTTATAGCAGAAATAAAGAGGTACACAGCACTGACACGACAAGAGGACACAGCGCCAACATTGAGGCAGAGGCGTAGGCAGTTGCTTGTGGATAGTGCAGAGGATCTTTACTCGAGCCCGGCCAAGAACTGGGACCACATGTACCAAAGCCGAGTACCCTAACATTAAGCCACACTATCCCATCCATCTCAATACTATATTAAAATTATTATGTTATACATGGTCTGATTTTCAAATAAAATCCCTCACAAGAACTAGAGCTAACTAAATCCCAAATCTTCTATTTATACTGTTACTTACCAGAACCTGTTCTGCCCACTATTCCAATCTTTTCTTTGGGTTTTGCTTCAAATGAAATTCCTCGTAAAACTAACGGCAGATTATCACGGTATCTCATCTTCAATTTCCCAAACTTTATATGACCTTGTTTGGGCCAGTCAGCTGGAGGTTCATGACCTTTGATCTTTGTTGGTGCCTCTGATGTTAAATTCTGAAATATACGACACAGGAAAGAGAATGCTGAAGCATTGGAAAGCAGAGCCTACACCATGTACACGGTTTTAGTCCATTAATTCAGATAAAAAGGGACAGTTCACAGACTGTTGGTTAAACCCAAATACTTGTTGAAGTGCAATGGGCTATTCCAGTTGCAACCCATACACCCTATATAGAAAATATGACCTTTATCTCCCACACAGGGGGTGTAGATTTTAAATGGAGTTACCTCAAAATCCATACACCCCATATGGGCAATTAAAATATGCGATTACAACTTCTTCTGCAATCTAACTAGTGCCACAAGTCTACACATACCTTGATATAATCTACAATTCTTTCTACTGATGCAAAAAGAGCATCTATGGTTGCAGTCAGTCGGACGTTGTATTTGAATAAACCAAGAAGCTGTGGACACAAACAAAGACAGAAGCAGATTGTCAGACATTTGAGTCATTGAGTGGCATTTCTACATACACTTCAATGTACAAAAGCTGTGATAGAGAACTTTTATTTTATTCTAAATTCTTGTTATTTTTTATTGAGAAATTTGGAGCGATTTTATTAGGCGAAGCGGCCAAACAAATCCCTTTTGCGTAAGGGAACTCCCTTTGTTAAATCCCTTAGGCGTAACAGACATGATACAAATATCTTAAGGAATTTAACAATTTGATTTTGCTGTACGACTTGATACGAATCCTCAAGACATTGGCGGAATCGACCGAGACATCCGTTATCGAACCAATTATGACCACTTCAGAGTTTCTTTCGGGAATTGATTATCTACGACCATCTAGTGCATAGATCACAATGGGTGACTCATAGTGCATGACGAAGATCGATATCATTGTTTTACCACAAATTTTACTCTGAATTTTTAATTAAACAAATTAATTATTATTTGCAACACATGAGCATGTTGAGGCTTTTTGTAGCTGTTTTGTCATGTAGATTTCGATAATGATAAAAAAAAACGCGCAAAATTTCATATTTTTGATTACTTTAACTATTTCATACGCCTACTGAAAATAACCCACTATCGATTGCAAACATACAGACTTGACATTTAATATGGAATATATTTTTTTCAAAATTCCACGACTGGTATGGACTGAGTCTGCATAAACAGCATGGGCTAAATATTGATTGGGGTGTGTCAGGAGACGGTGTAAAATAATTGTTTGATATAAAATGTGACCCGGCAGCACGAATGAGCCGTAAATTCCCTAAATTGTAAAATGTGTATGAAGATCGTATTCATCGGTAACTTAAGCTGGCGCGACATCCATCTCATTTTTATAGTCAAACACCAATCAATAATCTTATTGTTGAAGTGGATAATAAGCTTCTACCTTAGATGGCTATAGAAATTTTAATAGCTCTGGTCTTTGTTTGCTTTGGCTAAATCCTGTTCAAGTGGTGGGTTCCGGTTACCAGGCATTGATTTTGTATGTATAACCAACAATTAACAATGAGAAAATGTTCTTAAACCTCGTTGACTTGGGAATGATTTGAAATGACCGCCAATTATGACTGTTTGACATTTATTGCCAGCAATATGGAAAAAGAGACACATATAGAAACGAAAAAAGCTACAATTTTGTTGAAGGAGCAAAGTTTAACAAACCATAAACCCGCTTCTGGATATCGTTTAAAGCAAATGATATACCATTTTAATGCTTATGATGTATATTTTTTAAACACGAAATAAAACAAAATTGACCGGGGGAGGAATTTACGGCTCATTCGCCGTGTACGGTCACAAATATACTTTCCATTAATTTACATTATGGTGCTCTTAATGTAGCGAATTCGCCTAAAATGGCTGATTTAGGGAGGTTGAATTTCAGTTTTGTGGGGAAACAATTTCGGACTTTATGCAACACTGTTTTGTTATTCAGGTCGCTAATATTAATAATACCCACTTGAGAACACACAATCGTTGGTCATTTCTAAAGATGCATTCATATCACTGTGCATTCATACTCAATCACTTTTGCATTAAACTCGCACGCATGATCAGTGTACAAAATCGCTGTCGTATTTGCATGCTGAGCATGCGCACGAGCAAAAGTGACATCATAGACTGGCATCCTCATTCGGTCAACGTTCACAATTACTAATACTATGCTTGAAATTTTAATTGAAAGAACATAGCTAGGTTTCAACAGCTGAATTCGATTCAACCGCGATCGTATATATCGCGTATTCTAACCCACAACGCGAACGCACGACCTTGAATATGACGGTCATGACTTTTAGACCACCAGAGCCATAGGTTAAAATGACTAATTCATCAAATAAATCTTTCTCAACAAAATTAAACTTATCTTCAACTGTACGAACATACATTTAATTCCGTCGAACAAGCTTTATTAAATTCCAAAATTCACGTTTTTATAGATATTTTAACGTTACACCTTGATTCAAAACTGGCGATACCAGCTTCGAAGCTTTCGCGTAGCACGAACGCATGATGCACGTGCGTTTTGACGGTTATTTACTAGCGAACCATGCATTTTCAAGCGATTTTGACATCTTTTTACTACTTGGCACAACTCTGCATTTATTCAAGATTTTACTGCAATTTTTCACTCATCTGATCATCTTTTCATGTGATGGATGTGATGCTAATTTTAAAACGGTACGTTTCTTGCTTTTACGATTATTTTAAAATCATTTTTCGAGTCAAAAACTTCTTAGAAAATAACAATTAATTTTAAACATTTTTTTAAAAGTTGTTTTGACCTTGTTTTTTATCACAAAATTTCCCTCATTTATCGAAGCCCTGCCCTCATTTCAATACATTAAACCTTGACTCAAAAGTGTTTGGCATTTTTTTTATTTTTTTTTAAAACTAAACCTTGATGCAAAAGTAAAATATTTAGTCCTTATATAGCGATATAGCATATGACAATGCCACAGTCCTGCTGACGCTGATAACCATGTGTAATGCCATTCCCTCGTTTCAAGTAAAATACGTTCAAAACCAAAAATCAGCGGATTAAAAGAGGGAACTTGCCTGCAATCATAACATCTAAAGCTAAATTTATACTACTCAGCTGGTGAGTTCCAATGAAGTAGATCGCTTTTGTTGCGTTGGGAAAAGCGCTACATCATTGGTCAAATGCCAACCGCTTTTTGCTCAGTGATAGAATAATACATTCCACTTTAGTGTAAAGAGGACCAATAATCAATAGCTTGTCATGATTGTGCTACGCGCCAAAAAGTAAAACAAATTTTTTAAATAGATACACTATCTAATCCTGCACATTATGCCACCAGATTGAATCCAATGTGACCTCAAGAAGTAAAGTTACAAGCAATTGAATAGACGAAAGTCCAGTTTTAAAAGTGACAAACTGTCCTATACACGGCGCAAAAGGATTCCAACAAGCGCAACAAAGAGACAACACAGTTTCTTCAATGAAGCGTTATTTAAAGCAGTTTTTATTTCAGTTTTTACTTCTCTGTACGTTTTATAACTTTCATTTTTATTTTTCAGCTCCTTTGTTTCAGTTTTATTTTGTTCCTTTTGTTTTAAATTAAAGGCACGCACAAATTAGCCATTCATCACTCTCAAACCAGACGTCTAGTCCGTGGAGTTTTGAATTGACTAGTTTGTCACTTTTAAAACTGGACCTTCGTCTAATCAAATGCTTGTAACTTTGCTTCTTGAAGTCACATTGGATTCAATGGGGTTTCATAATGTACCGGATTACATAGTGCATCTATTTTTAAAAAAAGTTTTGAAAAGAAGTGTAAGAATACTTTTTTTGGCGCAGTATATTTGATACATATCTATAAGGGGCTGTGCACTAATTATGAGCCCTGGGGGGGGGGGTAAAAGTGGGGGGAAAAGAAATTTTTGGCGAGCCGAAAGGGGGGCAAGCAATTTTAGCAAGCCGAGAGGGGGGCAAGCGATTTTGGCACACATTCATGGGGCGCCTTTTAAATGAAACGCGCTAAAAAAGGCTTAGGAAAACGCTACAGAAACGCTTAAATATACCAATTTTCCTGCTCGCTGCGCTCGCAACATGTATATAGACCATTTAAGATTTGGAAATTGGGATCCCAAAAATTTGGCATGTGCAAGGGGGGCAAAGAATTTTTGGCTGGCCGAGGGGGGGGAGAAGCGATTTTTGGCGGGCCGAGAGGTGGGGGAAGCGATTTTTGGCGAGCCATTTGGAAATTTTACCCCTCCGGGGGGCTCATAATTATTGCACAGCCCCTAATCACACGGTAACAGGACTGTCGTGACATGGTAAGCGTCATAAAAACCTCTTTTATTTGTTTGTTTGTTTCTTTCTTTCTTTCTTTCTTTCTTTCTTTCTTTCTTTCTTTCTTTCTTTCTTTCTTTATTTGTTTGTATGAACAATGTATGATGATGGAGATGAATTGATTATAAACTAGTTTATTGTCCCCGGAAAGCGCAACACATACCTAGGCTCCCCTCTCCCCAACTATATAACCTCCTTTTCCCTCCGAGTGATCAGTGTCTCCTTCTCAACCCCCCCCTCGCCTCCCCTACACTCGATATCTCCTCTCCCCGACATACTATTCCACTCTCGAGCTCTTCTCTCACCTTCCATCCCTTCCCACAATGCAACAGCCATTGTCAGTCGCATAGTAAGAATGTCTAATCAAAATTCCAGCCAATTAGCTATGCAACACACATTATACACTCCCACTTACCGATGTTGAATATGACAATGCCAGTCCTGCTAATGCTGGTGATATATGACCATGAGTAAACACAACACACAATGCAACAGTCATTGCCAGTAGCATAGTAAGAACGTCTAATCGAAAACCCAGCCATCCATTAGCCATGTAAAACATAACCTTAGGTACAGTGTTCTCATCAAGCAATCTATGAAACCTACAACGTGACAAAAGTAAGAACGTCTAATCGAAAGGACAGCCGTCTATTAACATGAAATTAAACTATGAAACCTAAAACGTGACATAATCAGAACAACAAACTGACAGTTCGTGCTTTGGACAAAATTTATGTATACAGGTACATTACATTTATATGTGGTAATTTTTGCAAGTGTAATTTTTTGCCCTTTGCTGAGTTTGGACTACTTTATTTTGTATTTAAATTCAAAATTTTTAGATTTCTTACATAGACCTATATGCAAAAGAACAAAGTTGCACTTTTTTTAGGTAGCTGTGTTGAGCGCAAAAAGCAAGAAACATTAAGATCTGCTTTTACAGTGGTTCAAATAGTATCGGTCCCAGCCGGTAAATCAAAACATGATGCAGTCATGTCTACAGTAGAATTCATCTCGACCTTTGCAGGACTTAACCCCATTAAAAGCTATTAAACCAAGATAACACTCATTGAAACAGCTCAACTGATTAAATCGGATCTTCTCTGGTTGTGCACAAGTGACTGTTTTCATGTGCGATATCGCAATAAATCTGGTATTCATAGCTTCAGTTGGGTAACCGATTATAAAGGAAACGAAAGGAAACAATGTTATGTGTGGCTTTGTTCACGAAATCAGACAATGTCGTGCTTTTTGTAAACCAGCATTCTTGAAAATGAGCAACATAATGATTGTTGACTTAACACGGGTTGAAATAATTTCTTCATATTTTTTGGTGTTATCTGTCGTTTACATATCCTTCCTAAAACACCAAAGTACGAGTATTTCCAAACATCTAAATTAGCTAAAATTTAGGACATGTTACAAAACTATATTGTCTAGAATTTTAGAAGAGTACTTTTAATATTGGCCGGTTATTTTTCACACAGCGACGTTAACTAGGCAATGTACTATTACCTATAACATTAATTAAAACACCAAAGTACGAATATTTCCAAACATCTAAATTAGCTAAAAATTTAGGACATGTTAAAAAACTATATTTTCTAGAACTTTAGAAGAGTACTTTTAATATTGGCCGGTTATTTTTCACACAGCGACGTTAACTAGTCATATCCCCATACTGTTAACGTAGGGCTATTTGTAAAGGTCACGCGTCAATGGGAAAGAGCACTGTGTATTGTGTATAGGAAAACGGACAGTAACTGCAGTATGAGTGGGTGATTGACAGCATTGTCGTGATATAAACCCACGCATGCACGCGAGTACGCCCTGTGGTTTTTCTGGCATGAAACCAAAAGTGGGACTTCATCTTTAATGATATAATGGGCAAATTGAATGGTACAATTGATAGAATTGTACTCGGTAAGTTTTATATATAATTTACATGTCGAGATAAGAAACAGCTCCGAGGCGTACAATAGTCATTTTGGGACCATCCAGTTACATAAAAGGGGTGGGGTAGCGGAGATTGATGAAATCCGAATGCCATGGTCAATTGTGATATGTTAATATATGTCCCTTACATATCTCATGAAAGAATTATCAAGCTTGATGTTTTGTGTAAAATACACACTATAATATCATTTGATGTACCTGATATAGGGCTTATCAATGTACCGTTACAATATGTTACATAATGAGTATTTTCAGTCTGTAGCATTCACGTTACATAGCTTGTTCCAAAAGAACATTCATAGCTGAGTTGAAATCTTAAAGCGTGACCTCTGCTTTTGAGAGGTAACATTGTTCAGATCTAAAGTTTATCATAGGTTTCATATTTGTTGCATATCTGGTCGTAGGAAGTTTTCTAGAGTAATTCATTACCTAAAGATGTCACCTGTTTTCTGAAACGAATTTCTAGTTACAAATGGGCTACTTTGCTCACTTCTTCAATGCTGCGAGTTCCACAAACTTATCCACTTCTGCAGCTGATGTGGATGGACACTTCAGCTCATTAAGATCTTTGTGCTTTCTCCTGTTCTTCACTTTTTTTGCTTTCTAGACCTTGTCTCTTTGTAGAGTTCCATGCAGTATGCACACTGATTATATCTGCTATCTACCCACCTGACTTCATAATATGATTGTACCTCTAAAATGAGCCAGATTGTCGACGATCTGCAAGATCTGAAGCTATCTGCACACAGCTTCTCTTTTTCACTATTTATATGATCAGGTAATGGGAAGATTATCTAAAAAACCAATGATGTCACCCTTTTGTCTCTGAAACCTGTTGCAAGTTGAGGTAGCATCATCTATTATTAAGGCTTTGTTAACCTCATGCTTCATTGCACCAGCTACCTTTTGTCTGCTTGAATCTTTTCGAGACACAAAACTGAAAGTTCATATTCATAAAGTTGCTTGAAAACTGGTATGACTCTTGAGCTTTGTGCTTGTAAAACTTGTTGAAGGGCTCAAGATATGTAACAAGCAGTGCTCTTGCACAATACATGGTGACTTTCAGAAAGTCTTAAAAACAGTCCAAGAAGCATCTCACATTACAGGATGACATCCCTATGATTGAGGGGAATAATGATGTCATCTCAACCTCAAACGATATTGCCTACAGCTAGATTTTCACGTCAAGATATATTATTTTGCTAACATTTTGCTCATTTTTATATCCAAGCAAGAATCAGGGGCAAGAATCAGGACCAAGAAAATATTCAAGTTCGGACCTGTGTAGTTACTGCATAGGCAGTTCTATGCATATATTTCCCAGATTGCACAACAAATTGAAACAATATACAAATGGCCAATTCATATAAAGTTTGCATTGTTGAATGAATTGGTGCATCGTGGTTGGTGCATCGTGGTATGATATTAGGCCTACATGCCGATGCAGAGCAAGTTTGCATTTCGTTAGGTCATCCAAGATCAGGTCAAATTGGTCAAAAGGTCAGGTCAAATTTGAAGTTGCTCCGATTGGGCTGTAACTCAGGAAAAATGATCTCTGGCACTTTGGGAGTATGAAACCTCAAAGGTCATCTGAGGTCAAAGGTCAGGTCAAATTTAAAGTTGCTCCGATCGGGCTGTAACTCGGGGAAAATGACACTTGGGGAGTATGAAACCGCAAAGGTCATCCAAGGTCAAAGGTCAGGTCAAATTTAAAGCTGCTCTAATCGGCCTGTAACTTGCAGAAAATGATCCCTGACACGTGGGGAGTATGAAACCGTAAAGGTCATCTGAGGTTAAAGGTTAGGTCAAATATAAAGTTGCTCCAATGGAGCTATAACTCGGGAAAAATGATTCTTAATACTTGGGGAGAATGAAACTACAAAGGTTATTCGAGGTCAAAGGTCAGGTCAAATTTGAAGTTGTTCCGATCGAACGGGCTGTAACTAGGGGAAATATATTATAATCAGACACACTTTCTCAGTCTAACTGAATCTTATTGCACCATATACTCATTAATTGAACGAACAAAGAGAATAAATAGATCTACACTTAATCAACTTCAAGTTGAAGTTGCAGCAGCAACAACAAATGCTGTCGTTCTATAGTATGGGCAATTCCAAGCGTTGCGGAATGATGAAAACTGCTTTCGTACGAATTTCTTTTTAATTCAGCAGTCAAACATGTATAAACAGCCCAAGCTGAACAGCATAATGGTAAACTATTTTTGGTATAAAGTGAATGATTAAGGTAGGAGAAACGTTTCCAAACCACCCTAATTTGCATATGCTAACTTCGCGTTGCCGAATGATGCGCACGGGAGCAGTATTTTTTTACTAAAACATTTTTGGCAAACTTTGTGGGTTTAGCAACCTGAGATATTAAATTTACCACTTAATGTAAAGCTTAGGATGTAAACTACCAAGTATCAGTATCCATTTGAAAAAAATCGTCTCTTTATGTCAAATTTCCAGACACTAGGTCACGAATGATGCAAGGAGCGTTGCGGAATGATGCTGTGTGTAAAATCCCATAGAAAATGAAAAGCAGTCCATGTTTGAAAATAAAAATAAAAATATTAATACATTTGAGTAAATTTTGTTTTATATACTTAGCTAATTATGTTACCTGACAAATATCAATATTTATCCAAAAATATCACCGATTCCGAAGTTAACATGTTAACATTTTGCTTGTCTAAAATTCTTGGAAGTGGAAATTTAGCACTGGATGTTAGCCAGAGGATGTAACATAACAACTATCACCATCTATCTAAAATAATAATCACCGTTTTTATTTTATTGTAAATTTAAAAAAATCATTGCAATCCACGAATCCCTATCGCGTTGCAGAATGATGTAAGGGGTTTTGTGGGGAAAATGTCAATTACAATGGTTCAGGCAGTGATGAAACATCAGTTACTGTAAAGCTAGTTCTGTGCAATATATTTTAGAATATTTTAACCCATTTTTTTTTCCAAACTGGTACATTATGAATTATGCATCATTCCGCAACGTTGCGGAATGATGCAACTTTAATTGGTCGTTACCAATTTGTTTCATTGGATAGGGATGAATAAATTTGCTTTGCATTCTAGTTTCGATGAAAATCAACCTTATTTTAAAATTACAGTGGTAATAAATGATACTTTTGCTTTGCGGAATGATGCTCTTAATCGTAAAATTGGTATTCAAACAATGCTGACGAAGATACACGTTATAAAATATGAAAATTTCTGGTGTTTATATTTTATATGTTTTATATTCATATTATAATTTGTTTCCAAAATTTTACAGTGCAGAGCAGCTGCTGTGTTTTTAGTTTTGCTGCTTTTACCAGTCAAGAATATGCAAATGTTTTCCTACCAATGAACACCATTTCCTCAGAACAAAATTACGTTTTCAGAAAATATAGCCTTCTAGCTATAATATGAGACCAAAATCACAAAATTGACATGATTTTTAAATTTTGACATTTGGGCGAGCTTGCTTGGAACTGACCATAGTATTAATGTTGTGCAATGTTGCCGAATTCTGCGACCTTGACTTACAACTTTTGGAGGGTATGTACGGGGGTTATAATACGTTTTCAATTTTTTTCTCCTCATAAATATGCCAAATAACACCCTCCCTAGGAGTGATGACTTGACCCAAAAGCTACTGGTTTTCCAGCAGCCTATCCAAGTAACATATTCATTCCACTAACCACCCATGCTCATAATGCCCACCCAGTGACTTTTTGGCGCCCGCTACGGCGGCGGCCTATTATTTGGCTTGACTTTGCAAAAAGCTTCTAATTTCGGTCTTGCTAGATTTACTTCGCAACTGTTTTGCTTAAAAGTATGCCCAGCTTAGAAATAAAACCACAATTTGCTTGGATTTTATTTTATTATTGTTTTCTGATATGTACGGGATGAAATGTTGTGCGTATATTCTTTGTTTAAAATACAAAATTAATGGACTTATAAAAACACCAAATAAACCGAGACCTTTGAACCCGTTTACAGTCTCTTTAATAGCGCCATCTCTTGAATTCTCTTGATTGCCAAGATCTTAGCAATCAAGAGATGGCGCTATACTAACACAGAGTATATAGATATGTATTGGCTTTATTCAATAATAAATTCTGGCTTAATAGCAATGATTATTACGTCGTATGTATGCATGTATACTATCACGTAGGCCCTGAACATGGGCTATTTTGTATTCAGTAGGCCTATTAAATATTTTGTGAAAAATAAATTAAATGTTTATAAATCACCTTAGTAACAACCTATAATTCTTATTATCTATTTCTATAGCACGTTGAGTGGTCTAATCTAGGACTAGTATGTATAGGCCTAAAGCATTGTTATCTAAATGTTAATATTCATATATCTTTTAGTATTGATTTGTTTTTTTTAATCACTAAATAACACTTCTTCAGATTGTTTGTCCTTGTCTTCTTTACCGATGCAGTCAATCATAAGAAATTTATAAATACCCCTGTTTGGAAAACAATCCATAAGGATAAAATATGTAAACCTATATTCTGAATAAAATAATTCTGCTCCAACAATTACCACCCCCCCCCCATCATAAACCATTTCCTACCAAATGGTAACCTGATGCAGTCAATCATAAGAAATAAAAGCTGTTTTACAACAATCCATAAGGATAAAATATGTAAACCTATAGGCCTATTATGAATGAAATAATTTTGCTCCAACAATCACTCCCCCACATGATCTACCATTTCCTAACAATAGTAACCGAAATGGTAACCTGAGCTTTATTCCTTTTTATTTTAAACCAATCCTCTATCTTACATCCCATGCAAACGATTTTACACCTCTCCCATTGCAATAAATAGCTTTACATTTCCAAATCTTTCTTTGCTTTCTATGCTAATATTACATTATTGTTTTAAAGAGAAAAAAAGTATGCAGTACAGTTGGGCGCCCATTCCTTTTTTAAAGGAATTTTTATTCATCTTCAAACAAGAAAATTGTTAAACGCTATTATTAAATTCTTACTTTCTCATAAATTCATCAGATCTTCCAAATGCATGAACAGTTGATAAGCTTTGTACTGTTGTCATCAGATGTGCAAACCAAGGTGAGCGTGATGTGTTATCTACACGCTTTATGTGAACGATGGTGCGGTTGAAAAGCGCTATCAATATGACAAAGAATGTCATCAAGATTGCAATAGCGATGAGAATCCATGGAAATACCACGGCAATGAGTCCGATGGTGAAAAGAATGAGCAGCATGTATTGAATCCAGGCATCCAAGTGGAATGGAAGGCGTGCATCAACTGTAAGATAACAGAGATATTGCGATTTCCAAACGTACGTATCGGACGCCCGTGCAATCTATTCAAAATCACTTTCATGTGACGGGATTTTGAATATATTGCACGTGCGTTCGCTAAGTGCGTTTTGAAATCGCAATCTCTCTAATGGAAACAAAATATCCAGTTGATTGAGTGATTGGTTTGATTGATTGACCAATTGATTGATATAAATTACACAGGTTATCAGAAAACCATTTATCATTGATTGAATCACGTCATGAAACATTGGGTTATTAAATCCATCAGTGGCGTACAGGGAATGCGAAATTCAAATGTGAGCCCATTTGTTGTAATTCACACTCACTGTGTCTTCAATAGGGGGTGTATCAGTGGTGTAGTTTGAGTCATCCTATGGGGGAGGGGGTTACCAACCATGATTGGGGGATACCCGGGCTGATTGGGGGCACAAGCCGTTTTCAGCAGTTTTCCTATGGCATTTTCTAAATTTTCAAATCATTTGGGGTACGTTGATTGATTAACTGACTCTTACCTTCATCCATATCTTTAGAGAACCGGTTCAATATCCTCCCAGATGGGGGGTACGTTGATTGATTCTTACCTTCATCCATATCTTTAGAGAACCTATTCAATATCCTCCCAGATGGGGTGGTATCAAAGAAACTCATCGGACAGGAAACTACTTTGTTGAAGACCTCATCATGAAGATGAGTGGTTGCTCGTAGAGTTGTCTGAAATTTGGAAGCACAACAAAGAGAACTAGTTTGGCCCCAAAATATATCTGAATAAAATTTGCAAATGACCTCATTAAAATTTATTCCTAATATGCAAATAATGTGTGTAAAATAGCGCCCGACTGCACGTCCAAAATGAGCTTCTTTGTCATCGGAAGTGCTGTTGCCATTATAATTAGTGACGTACTATCTGTCAAGATACTGGGACAACATTAAAAATATTCAGCCTGCTGTAGGCCACAACTAGCCTAGTTTTGATTCACATCAGCATTTAAATTGAACATGTTCGCATATTTCACACGCATATATACATCCCAGTCAAGTCATTTTGGTAGCAGTCATCTTGACGATTTTGCAGGTTTTTATCCTCCTTGAATTCCCATATAATTTTAAACTCTAAAACATAAAAGCTGTCGTGACTAACCTTTGTGAATACTACTGATTTAAAGAGAATAATCAGCATGAAGGCTGGTACAGAGCACCCATAGATAATCTTATACATCCATAGATCTGGCTGGTCTAAGATACTACTACTCATGCATGACTAACCTTTGTGAATACTACTGATTTAAATCTTGGTGTAGATTATTCATACAGATACTGATTTAAAGAGAGTAATCCGCATGAGGGCTGGTACATAGATAATCTGAAACATCCATAGATGTGGGTTGTCTCTAAGATACTACTACTCATCATGACTACCCTTCGTGAATACTACTGATTTAAAGAGAGTAGTCAATATGAGGCACAGCGTCATCATCCCTATATCTTCGTGTCAAATATTGCCGTGATAGTCGGCGAATCCACTCACTTTTCAAAAGCTACGCATGGCGATTTTGTTTGAGATAGGCCGAGCGACTCAGGCTAAGCATACCATTTACACGATATGAGATACCACAGATTGTCTATTCTACACGTTTTTACGATTTGCGCATGCTCAGTACCCCATAGAATATTGCCATTACAAGAAAATTCGACTTGTTGTCAGGTAAAACCCAGGTTTTGTTTTCAATACACTAACTGGAAATTCAATACACTCAGTGGCGACTGCTGTTTTCATTAAACGCATATATTTTACTGCATTTTATCCATAACAATTTTTAAATCGTACATTAAAAATGTGATAAATTCACCTGTTTGAGAAATATAATCGTACAAAAGAAACACGCATAGCCCATTCAGGTCAGATCCACGTGCTGTATAGAATATTAAATCACAAGCCTAACTTTCTTTATCTGCGTCAATAATAGAATATTGATTTAAATTGAATTGAATACATCTTTACATTTTGAGTTTGTATTTCATCACTGAGCGATCTAGCGATCGATTTCTAGCCAATCAGATAGGACTCCTTTTCTTGCGTTCGGTGAAATACCAATCGCCCTTCGCTCACCAACGGAGTACTAATTGCAGGGGAAAATATTTATAATACAGGGTGTCGACTCTGTTTGAGGGCTTGTACAGAGCACCCATAGATTATCTGATACAACCATAGATCTGGGTTGTCTAAGATACTACTACTCATCATGACTAACCTTTGTGAATACTACTGATTTAAAGAGAGTAATCAGTATGAGGGCTTGTACAGAGCACCCATAGATTATCTGATACATCCATAGATCTGGGTTGTCTAAGATACTACTACTCATCATGACTAACCTTTGTGAATACTACTGATTTAAAGAGAGTAATCAGTATGAGGGCTGGTACAGAGCACCCATAGATTATCTGATACAACCATAGATCTGGGTTGTCCAAGATACTATCAAGATCCGTTGATGGTGTGCTATTTGATGACAGTAAAGATGCACCCTGAAAAAATAGCATAAATGAATCAATCACTTTAGAATCCATGCTTGGGATATTCTGTACAGCACAATTTTGAGGATGGATTTAAACTGGAATAGTCCATTATGTGTATTAAATTTTGAAGAGTTTAAAGATGATTTCTGTAACAGAGGGTTGAGATGAGTTTTAATAGACACAGTAGACGTTGTTGTTGTTAAATGAACAATAACCATCCTATTTAGCAAAATAAACACATTACAAATTATACAATATTACCTCTTTCACAACTCAAAATTTATGCTTCATATTTAAAAACAAACCCAGTTTAAATTCTGCAAATTTTGATTTATCTTTTGTCTTGATAGCTCAAAGTTTGTAGCCATGGTGACAAAGATGCATTTCAACTTAAAGCCATATTGTAACATTTCTATAAAAACAGATAGTATTTCTTTTCCATAAAATATTAGCTTTTACTGTCAGATATGTCCCCGGTTTAGTTTAGAGCCGAGCAAGTGCAGTAAAGCAAAGAAAATGGAATTTACTACCAGCTTCAATGCGTGCTACTCCGGCGGCTGTAATACGGTACGATCCTTTGATATGTGTGTATGAGACCGTCCCGCACGACGTGTACGTACTGTTATAAACATCGCATACGTGTTCGACTAGTATTTCCATCGTAATAATAAACCGTCTTATTAAGACAGTTTATTCAAAATCTTGGATTTTGACAAAACTACGGCACCTAAAGTCTTGATTTTTACAGGGTATATTTGTTTACTAAAGTACATTACAATCGTGTAAGGACCAGAATTTAAAAAATATATATTGAGTTCGTCCTCCTCAGCAAATATTACAATATAGCTTTAAGTTGCACTAAAAAGCTACTCAAGTCAGTGTACCATTACATTCTCCATTCAAAGATGTCCGGGTCAGGGAATTTAATGATCCACGTTTTCAATACTGTCTATTTCTTTATCACTTACCCCATCGCCTTGTTGGAACCAGTAGCTGAGCCACCAATTACTAAATATATTACCAAATGTTAACAGGACAAAGGGAAACAGCATGAAGAAAGCTACGATAAACCCACCACACGCCCTGATGTACGACAGCGCCGTCTGGAATCGGTTTACTCTGGCTTCCACAGATTCAGCCTCAATTAGACCGCCTGTGATAACGAATCATATGAATGGAAGTTATGACTTTTCTTGAAATTCCTGACAAGTCAGGAAATTTAACACCCCAAATTGAGTTGGTTTCCGAATTCAACCTAGAGAAAATTTCAACCCTACTAAAACCACCCTCAGAAAATTGTAACTCCCCAAATAGTGTAAAATTGAAAATTGGCCAGGTAAAAACAGAATATTGCCTTTATTTTTGGCAAAAGTAGAGTAAAATTGAAAATTAGCCTGATAAAAAATTTGTGCGCTTGTCATAGTAAGACAGGACCAAAATGATGCCCAAAATGTACAATACTTGAACCCCAAAAAAGATTTTTACAAAGACTACATGATACCGTTCCTGACACACGCACCGCAGAGTCAGGAATCATTACCATCCAAACGACGCTAATACCATACAATATGCCATTTTATGTGATTATGGTACGTGTTATCTCATTAGGTTTCACAGCCTGAAGAGCATTGAAAACAACTTGAATTCCCTCCTGGGGTTTAGTATCTGTCAATGAGGTGACCAGATAACCAGGCTGTCATTATTGCTAGAGGCAGTATGTGACACAGATTAAAAAAATTAAAATTAATTTGGGATTTATATGGGCCAATGAGTTACATAATGGGCCAATGAGTTACATAAATATGACTTTGTGTGGTATTTAGTTCCCAAGAAGTGAGTTTTCCCTCAGTCAATTTGTGGTTAAATGTTGATCCCCACTACAACAGTTATTACCCGTCGAGTTGGTTTAAGAAGGAGGTGAGACGTGAACTATTCTGTTCAGGCAGTGAAACCTAATGCACAGTATCCTAATGCAGAAAACAAATAAGACAGGGGAAAAAATATCCTAAGATCTTACCATTTTTCTAAGGCTCTGAAAATTTTCTGGGAACACCATCGCTCTTGAAATATAAATTGTGTCAAAATATACAGCAGCTTAATATGCAACAGTTCTTCGGAAAAGTCAGCATGCTAATATTTGGCCAATAAAAAGCATCACTGCATGGAGAGCTTCCATCCTGGACCATCATCATGTATTTGCTCTAGACCCCAGGAGCCCATCACCCACCTGTAATTGCGCTATGTTGTCGCAGAAAATATTCCAAACAGCAGTTCAAGTTCCCAGAAAGGAAATGATCTTTACAGCCCTGCAATATGTTACGACAGCATGTCAAACGGCACCCATGTGTGTGGGTGTATGAATGATTAATAATACTTGTAGATGGTTCCTATAGTCTTGGACCCAGCCAGTTTGGGCTTCTTTATGATCGCTGATTGGTTTATGAATTTCTATTAATAAAATTTTTTAATTGGTTATAAATAATATAATATAACACCCAGATTTGTAGCTAACCGTTAGTGCAAAAGGTACCCATAGTTACAATAGGATTAGACTTTGAGCGGAGCCACGGCGCCAATCGTCTGATATCGCCTTTCGTGACAGACAGTGGCGTAGCCAGTGGGGTGTGGGCGGGGGGTGGTGCCCCCTCTCATCAATGCCGTCGGTTCGTCTTAGGCCGTCGGTAGACGACGGGCCTTGGCTAAAAACAATAGACAATTTTGTTGAAGAAACAAAGAGCATTTCGCTCAAATACTTCAAATCTTTGATTTGACTCTTCCTTTCTTCATTTTTGGCTGTTTACGTTAGCACATTGAAGGATATTGATATATAGCCTAAACGTAACAACGGTGTGAACAAATCGTGTAAAATTTTTGTCCTACACCCCAGCCCACCAGCCCCCCCTAACCCCCCCACCCCCCCCACTTTTAAGATTTTTGAGGACGGTACTGGCCCAAAAAAATTGGATCGGCAATTCACAACGTCCGTCGGCAATAAATATTTTCGTCGGTACATTCACAAGTTGTGCCCCCGGTTCCGAAAACCTGGCTACGCCACTGGTGACAGAGATGCCGCAGCACTTACTTGCATGCATTTTGTGGATTTATATAAACATGGCTGTCCATCAACCACTGAAACACAGCCGATTCATACAAGCTTAGTATAGTAAGATGTAGCATTACCATACCCTCTACTACCAACCTTCATGTTTCAGTTCTTCTACCATTGATATATCAGACAAAGAGCTTAGGAAGTCCGGTCTCAATTCATTCTCATCCATTGATGGAGTCAAGCTACGACGACTCGCCCCATCAAGACTTGTCTTTGATTCATGATTGCTGCTTGTGTCCAGCAATGTATCGTTATTGTCTTCGCTTTCGTCCATATGAAATGTTCGTATTAGATTTGCGTATTCTCCATCTTTGGTCATCAATTCATTGTGTTTACCCTCCTCGGCTATTCTACCATCGCGCATCAGCAAGACATAGTCACAGTCCGTCAAATACTGTATGAGAAGAATATGCTATACTCGCGGGAGTCCCGCGCTTCGCGCGGGCCCCCGCTAGTTAGGTAAACGGGAGCGGTTAATAAACCAGAGTGGTTAGTAGACACGGTAAACGGTTATGATGACCTTTTCGGTTTCAAACTGTCAAGTGTCAGGGACTATATTCTCCAAGTTACAGCCTAATGGGAGCAACTGTGAATTTGACCTGACCTTTGACCTCATATGACCTTTGCAGTTTTATATTCCCCAAGTGCCTGAGATTTTCCCCTGAGACACAGCCCGATCAGAGCTACTTTAAATTTTACCTGACCTTTGACCTCGGATGACCTAACAAATGCAAATTTGCTCTGAAGTCTAAAGTTTATTTATTTATAGAATCGACACTCACACCCATAATCGGGGAGTCAACGTAGTTACCGTGCTCGCTATACGCCTGTGTTTGTCAGCGTTGCCAAGGTAGCTGCGCGTGAGTGTAATCAAGGAAAATTGACTATTGCACTCTTGCAGAGTGCAATAGTATAGTCTTTTTCTAAAAAATAAGTCAAAAATAATCAGCAATGCGCTATTGCATTGTGCGAAGGCACATAACCCTGACGTGAAGTTATTAGGCACACACGAACAAACGATCGGCCCTCATGAATATGCGAGAATTCAGATCATACAGAGATCACATCCCTAAATCAGGTCCAACCCTATCTGACTGAAGACATAACAACCAGTGTTTCCATTCGCTGACCATACCTGGTGCATTTTAATGGAAAAAGTTTGAAATGAAGGCTGATGTGCCCATTGTTCGGTGAAAGTTGTGCTCTGTGGATATTTTTCTTATCATCCAAGCATTAAAAGATATAAAAAAATATTACATTTTTGACCTGCTCAACTACCAAAAAATGCTGGTTCTAGGGTAGAATATATCATAAACTGTTGGCAAAATAGTGTTTTGAATGCACTGTGACGTTTTAACCATGCGAAAATTACGATTTCTTAAAAAAAAAAAGCGCAGTGATTTGCCTACGCACAGGCACAACGCCTAGACGTTGATCCACAAGCCTCAGCACAATTTACAGGTTGTCGCTGACCACTACGGCCCCACATCATTCCACAAACCATTTAACAACAATTCAGGGACTTTGCTGCTTCAAGAGCGCACACCCTAGACATTCCACAAATAACCTTCGCAACCAGGATCAGCTCCCCGGGTTTCGTACCAGTTACAACGAGACAATTAGCAGCAAGTTACATGTCCAGTGGAATTTCAAGCTGACTTAATTTTTCCATGAGAGCGTAATAAGCACCGCCAGGGTTCGAACCCGCAACCTCTCGCACCATAGTCGAACGTCTTATCGATTGAGCTAACTTGACTGCAACCTTTTAACACATAAAACACGGATGTTAATACGGATGGTATTACGGATGTTATTACGAATTTGTACCCTTTATTACAAACCTTAAACTTGAAGAGTTTCGGTTTTGATTTCAGTTTCTTACATAATTGTGTGACCACGTATTTATTCCTAACTATTATGTAAGAAGGGAAACATATAGCAGCCTACAAATGCATCCCTTTGATATGGATCTTTTTTGATGCACACATATAAGAAACATACCTGTAGTTGATGAGTGACAAATACAACTGATTTTCCATTCCCTTGTAACATGTCTTTGATACAATGTCTAAAGATGTGCTGTCCTACATGAGTATCCACTGCACTCAAAGGGTCGTCTAATAGATACACATCCGCATCTGAGTAAAGCGCCCTTGCCATACTAACACGTTGCTTCTGTCCACCACTTAGGTTAATACCCCGTTCACCGATCTGTAAAAGTATTTTTGATGAAGATATAGCTATACCATGTAAATGGTACTGAAGCTATCATTAACAAAACTCATAAAGTAAGGTGGTGACAAGAAAATTGATGATAGTATAATGAGAGTTCTCCACAGCGTGCGTCAATATATCTTCTCATCATAACCTCATTATAAATCAATCAATCAATCTTACCTCAGATTCACCTCCCTGAGCTAAGATATCTAAATCATCCTGTAAGCTACAAGCATCAATGGCTTTATTAATCCCTTCATCATAACCTCATCAATCAATCAATCAATCAATCAATCAATCAATCAATCAATCAATCAATCATCAATCAATCACCAATCAATCAATCAATCTTACCTCAGTTTCATCTCCCTGAGCTAAGATGTCTAAATCCTCCTGTAAGCTACAAGCATCAATGGCTTTGGCATATCTTTCATCATCAGTGGCGTCACCAGGAATTTTTCGGGGAGCATGGGGGGGGGAAGTGAATATCAGGGGGGAATCGACAACTTTTTGCGCAAAATTGCCGCAAAAAGTGGAAATTTACGTATTTGGGTTTTTTGCCTCAAAAGTGGGGAACAAACTGGGGGGAAAGAAAAATATTTGGGGGGAAATCCCCTTGCCCCCACCCCCACCGAATCGCCGCCACTGTGCCTCATCATAACCTCATCATCAAACGATCAATCATTCTTACCTCACACAGTGTCATCGACCCTATATCTTCATGGCAGGAATCGCCATGGTAGGTTGAATCCACAGCCACGATTAGCCATTTGGTTCAAACCTTTAAAGCTCTTTAAAACCAATAATTAGTCGAGGGACATAACTAAGGCTATACACAATAGCCGTGTAATTGATCTTGGTTGTGCGTGAATAAGCTTGTATACCCCATTGAGGTCAATGGTCATCGACTTTTATACTGCCTACAGTGAGTGCAGCTGTACTACACGCTGTCATTACTCGTTGACTGCCGATAAAACGCCCAATAAAGACTTAGTCACCGGACCGCGCCGGCCAGTTAAAGTACATGCCCTATCACACCACTCCACACCATACATAAATTCTCCCAGTCACATTTCCCAAATATGAAATTAAAAAAAGTCAAATTTTAATTTACTTCTTTTAAAGTTTGGCAGAGGCGGGGTTCGAACTCACGGCGCAACGCTTAGTACTCTATGAGCCTAGCGCCTTAGACCACTCGGCCACTTGTCTTGTTGTTTTTCATTTGAAACTTATTTAAAAATATAATCGCTACCACGTGACAAGCAAAGACAGAAAACGTATTATATTTTGGAATTTTATCATTAATGTGTATTATAATAGAGCTACCATTATTTATATTGTTGAATTCTCAAGCGCATCATTTCGAATTGGGTTTTTATTCCTAAAGCCCGATACTGACTCCACCTGTACATTTTAATTCCATCGCTGGATGCTGAGATGTTTGAAAAGCATCGCAGCATCGCATACCGCTGCGAAGTGGAGTCAGGATCGGGCTTAATTCGAACCACCAGCATCCATGGTTCGATGTAGAGAGTCTTTCCTATTCAGAGGAAATATTGCAATTACACACCTTATTGCCTTTTAACAATAACCAATGACACTAGCACGTAATTCCAGTCAAGCACCAATCTTTAATCCTATTGTTGAAGAGGATAATAAGCTTATACTTATGTATAGCATTCGTAAAAAAGCTTAAGTCTTTGTTTGCTTTGGTTAAGTCCTGTTCAAGTGGTGGATTAACCAACAATTAACAATGAGAGTACATTCCTGAACCTCGTTCAGTTGGCGATGATTTGAAGTGACCGCCAATTATGACCATTTGATATTTAATAGGGCCTACCAGCAATGTGGAAAAAAGAAATAATGTAGTGCCAAAATAATGTACCCTTTACGGAAGGAGCAAAGTTTAACAAGTTACAACTCCGCTTCTGCAGTACGAATGTCAGCGGCGAATGTCAGGTTATTATTTCCCAGTCTTGAAAAAATATTGCAGGCAGAGGTGGGAATCGATCTCGGTACCTCCCGGTTAAAAAGCACTGTGCAAAACCACTAAGCCAACTAAATATCTGTCGTGAGATGCTTGACATTAATCTTTGATATTGCTGAATGGAACAAATCGCGGAATTAAATCAGTAATAAAAGAAGTAGATTCTTATTTAGCGGCCAAATTGGATAAAAGGGGAAATATTTGTCCCTGCTCTAAAGAAAATATAGGTTAGAAAATTATCAAATAAATTTAAATTAAAAATTGAGACTTTATATTTATTTATTTCACAAGGCGGCATTTTCACAGACAAACACTGTATACGCTAAAAACTCGACCCTCATTACTAGATGATGGCATAGCTCAGTGTTAGAGCATCAGACTGGTAATGTCAATATCGTTGGTTCGAATCCGCCTGCCAGCAATGGTTATTATGATTTTAATGGTACGCTACAATTTGTTCAATTTTTTTTCATATATTTATTTATTCATTCATTCATTCATTCATTCATTCATTCATTCATTCATTCATTCATTCATTCATTCATTCATTCATTTATTTATTTAAATAATTTGATATATTTGAAAGGGGTATTTGAGCAATTTGAAATTTTTACCCCGTATAATCCTATGGGGTCATTTTGAACCCACCCTCCCAAATTGCCAAAACCTATGAGTTTAAATCATACATAATGATCAGTACGTCAATCATGAGTGAACACCGGTTGGTCACTGCATTTATTTGGGAATGGGTAGGCACTGCAGCTTGATTCACCATCCACAACATGATAATGTGTGCACATGCTACATTATATACACTTGTAGGCCTATGTTGTTGTTGGTGTATAAGTAATGGGCCTTGCAATTGAAATGCCTCAAGCTTTTAATCCGATATGCAGATTATCTATTTGTTTTCATGAATTGGAAGACATTCTTTGATGTATTACTGAGCTCAATGATCTGAAATTACTGGAGTGTGAGGTCAGCATAGTATTTTATTAACAGAAAGTATAGAGAGTTCCCGTGTTTTCAAGCGGAACGGACTACAATAGTGTTTATAACATGATTCGCACCGCCGTATTCCTCATTCCTTTGATTTGGTCAATGACCCTATTGATGCTACATTCTACAAAATAACATTTGCTAATTATTGCGCGAGTGTTGGTATTCTGAAAATTGTAAACGGAGTTTAGGTTTCCCTCCAAGATGGCGGGTAACCCAAAACACGGGAACTCTCTTATCGATTGGCTCCAAACAAAGGATTTGAGCCGGTGTCCTTCACCGTAGTTATGGCGGAGCGCAGTCAATTCAATCAAATGTTGTCATCAACCTATTTGATTGCAATCATGCTTTTGTTGAATGCATTTGAGTAGTCCGCCATATTTACGGGATGATATGTCACATGCAAGGCCTCTATTCTCCAAATTCATTTCCTAATGTATGTGAGAATGATACAATAATGACATGATGAACATAGTCATTGATGCATCAGTTTTAAAATAGAGTAGGCGGTTACCATATTTGGCGGTTCTCGGCTGGGCGCGATTACCAGGCTGATGGTGACATGTCCATATGACAGTTTTACTAATTTGACCTCAGATGACCCTGGCGACCCCAAAATGACCTTCCAAAAATTTGGCTCTAAATGTTGACTGTACCCACCAAGTTTCATGCCCATACGACAGTTTTAGTAATTTGACCTCAGATGACCCCTGGGTGACCCCTGGGTGACCTTGGATGACCCCAAAATGATCTAAACTTATAACTCTAAATGTTGACTGTACCTACCAAGTTTCATGCCCATACGACACTTTTTAGTAATTTGACCTCAGATGACCCCTGGGAGCGGACCCCGGTGTCAGATGACTTTAAAACGAACATAAACATCTTCTTGACAGGACAGAACTACACCCACCCACCGAGTTTGAGCCCCGTACGACCTAGTTTCATGCCCATATGACAGTTTTTAGTCATTTTACCTCAAATGACCCCTGGGAGGGGGCCCCAGGGTCGGATGCCTTAACGAACATAAACATCTTCTTGCCAGGACAGAACTACACCCACCCACCGAGTTTGAGTCCCGTAGGACCTAGTTTCATGCCCATATGGCAGTTTTTAGTCATTTGACCTCAAATGACCCCTTGGAGGGGCCCCGGGGTCGGATGACTTAACGAACATAAACTTCTTCTTGCCAGGACAGAACTACACCCACCCACCGAGTTTGAGCCCCGTACGACCTACGACGGCCTCACATTAGCAGTCACAGACAAAACCTAAATCTACAGAATATATCCATTACTCGTCTCGAAAGAGCTCAAAATAAATAACTTAGAAAATTTTCTTGATGTCCTTCAACATGTTTCCATAGTTAACCATCGTTAGCCATGGATATCTATGCTGTAGAACTGACCGGTGACTAAGTCCGATTTATTGGGACGTTTATCGGCCATCAACGAGTAATGAATACAGGACCAACGCAATATAAAATTGTCAGATTTTGAGTTCAAAGCGCACGGCCAATTTTCAAAGCGCATTCTAGCGACTATCATATCTGTTCAACACGTATTTTCAAGTGTATGAGACCACATCTGGTTTCTTGAGAAAATTCATTTGCGGGAGATATTCATCAATTTCTAACCCACTATCCGAAGATTTTCGTCTGATATCAAAATCGTGCATAGCAATTCACGTGTATCGATCCCGTGTATTCATTTTAATGTCTCTGCTCCACCAAATAATTATTAGCCAGGCGGTGTCGGTGTGCCTCAGTTTTATCTCCCTGTGCTAAGATATCTAAATCCTCCTGCAAGTTACAAGAATCAATGGCTTTGGCATATCTCTCCTCATCATAACATCACCATCAAGCAATCAATCATTCTTACCTCAGTTTCATCTCCCTGTGCTAAGATATCTAAATCGTCCTGTAAGCTACAAGCATCAATGGCTTTGGCATATCTCTCCTCATCATAATCATCCCCAAATAAGATGTTTTCCTTTACAGTTGCATTGAATATGCATGCTTGTTGTGAGACATAACCTATGGAACCCTTCAGTGCTACGGTGCCATTCATTTTCACCATACGGCCTAGCAGGGCGGATATTAATGAGCTTTTACCACTGCCGATGCTACCACAAATACCTACAAGGGAACCCTTTATAAATAGAAATACAATGTTAATATAATTTTATAGCAGTTGGAAATTCTATTAAGTACATGGTGTTACGTAACCCAGTGCAAAATTTGCTACACTAGTGGAACCAATGCTTTTTAGCTTCTGAAAACCCCTACGAACCAAACCTGAGTTGGTTCCATTTTTTTCGAATGTATCTTCGGCGGCCATTTTGAAATTCAAAATGGCCACTATTTTTAGCCTTTTTTAAGCTGTATTTGTCCTGAAAGCGCATAAAGTCATATTTTTCTTAATGATTATTTATACTCTTGATTGTCAAAATCCACTAAGAACATAATTAGGATCATTTTCTAGAATCCAAGATGGCTGCCAAATCCAAAATGGCCGCCAATTTGTCTAAAATGGTCTGCCAGCTATAAGGACATTGATTTCTTTCCTTTTTCCTGATTATTTTCACTGCTTATGTTTCTGAGAATCCACTGAGAACTAAAAACTTAATTTGGTCCATTTTCTCCAATCCAAGATGGCCTCTAAATCCAAAATGGCCGCCTTTTATTAAAATATGGCATACCGCTTTTGGCAATTACTATCATCGAGAGTAAAATACATGTATCCCATTTCTGTCAGATATGGATATTAAAATAATTATAATAATAATAATAAAATAACATCTTAATGTAGTGCAACAACATTGTTTAAGAAGAATATAGGTCCATTTCACCTTTCAAAATGGCCGCCAAAGTGTTTGAAATTGGCTATGATTAATTTTTCAGCATTTATGCAATGAAATGCAGAAAATTATTGAAATATATTGTAATTCAACTTTAGACATTTATGATAGAGCTGACCTTGAGACATCTAAATGCCTAGTTGTCATCAATACTCATCATCTATGTTATCAGTATTTTCAAGTTCCGCAGTTTGGTGCACAGAGCTGTATTGGTACACTCTTCATATGCTCCACAAGCACATGCTTCTGTACAAGTCAGCTCAGATAGTGTCGTCTGCAGGAACATCTTCTGGAGCATTTACTTGTTCCACATCCGCACTTAACAAGCTCGACAACAGACTCGGGGGCTATTGCAATATCTGACAGGATAGGTACTGGAATGTTATCTGCATCACTCGACCATCCTAGCTTGAATGGGTCTGGAATATTTGGATGTACCACAAGGTCTTGACTCCAAACATTCTGATTATGCGCCCGCAGAATGTGTTGATGCCACGCACAGAAGTTGGAGGGATTGTATCAATCCCCCTGGTTGGCTCTTGAAGCGTTTCCGTCTCAGTTTTTCAGCTGTGTTGGCCTGTAGGTCATTTTTTGTGCCCGTGAGCCTGCACAAAAACCTCTCACAGCCTGAAACAACACTTTGAGAAGGCATTTCTGCATCACCAAGTTGACTCAGTGTTGTGAGTTCTTCAGGTGTTGCTTCAGTGAAGGCCTTGAAAGCAGTCTTCTTGCCTATACTTCTGATAATGTCCACATGTGTCGCATGCTGTCAAACAATGAAATCCCGGATGCGCTGCTGCTCGATGTCCTAAGACTGATATGTATTGGTTTCAGCAAGATTTTCCTTCTGTTGTCACCTGTTCCCATAAGCATGGTTGTCTGAAGACCAAGAACCGTGAGTCTTCGAAGAGCAAGGACCATAACATCTGTATCTTGGGTCATGATATGGACATTCTTTCCAGCTTCAGAGATCTCTGCTGCATGTAGCATGATTAGAGTGTCTGCTTCCTCTTGTGTACTAACACCTGTCGATGGCTGCAAAACTTTGTTTGCCAGGTAGATTGTGAGGGAGTCCTTAGTTTTATTGTTATAGCCAAAAATAGCTTTGAGTCATGGATGGGGGTTGTGTCAGCAACAATGTAGGCTCTCGCTGATGATTGGACTCCTAACTTGCAACGTCTGATTATATCTTTGATTGAGTTTTTTCTTCCATAATTATCAAATATGACACGGCAACCTTCATAGTCACAGTAACACGTCTGCATGTGAAAAGCAACATGAATGATGTTCCGCCATCGACAGGAATGTGTTGATGCCACGCACCAGAAGTTGGATCCCCCTGGTTGGCTCTTGAAGCGTTTCCATCTCAGTTTTTCAGCTGTGTTGGCATGTAGGTCATTTTTTGTGCCCACGAGTCTGCACAAAAATCTCCCACAGCCTGAAACAACACTTTGAGAAGGCATTTCTGCATCACCAAGTTGACTCAGTGCTATGAGTTCTTCAGCATGGTTGTCTGAAGACCAGGAACCGCGAGTCTTCGAAGAGCAAGGACCATAACATCTGTATCTTGGGTTATGATATGGACATTCTTTCCAGTTTGAGAGATCTCTGCTAGCTGCATGTAGCATGATTAGAGTGTCTGCTTCCTCTTGTGTACTAACACCTGTCGATGAAAGAACATAATGCATGTTGCATTTTCGACAAAACAAGGTTGCCGTGTCATATTTGATAATTATGGAAGAGAAAACTCAATCAAAGATATAATCAGACGAACATCATTCAGACAATTATGCTTATGGGAACAGGTGACAACAGAAGGAAAATCTTGCTGAAACCAATACATATCCGTCTTGGGACATCAAAAGCAGCAGCGCTTCCGGGATTTCATTGTTTAACACGATGCGACACATGTGGACATATCAGAGGTATAGGTAAGAAGACTGCCTTCAAGGCCTTCACTGAAGCAACACCTGAAAAACTCACAGCACTGAGTCAACTTGGTGATGCAGAAATGCCTTCTTAAAGTGTTCTTTCACGCTGTGAGAGGCTTTTTTGCAGGCTCATGGGCACAAAAAATGACCTACAGGCCAACACAGCTAAAAAACTGAGATGGAAACGCCTCAAGAGCCAACCAGGGAGGATTGATAAAATTCCTTCAACTTCCTGTGCGTGGCATCAACACATTCTGCGGGCGCATATGCAAGCATATGTTTGGAGTCAAGACCTTGTGGTAAATCCAAATATTCCAGACCCGTTCAAGCTAGGATGGTCGAGTGATACAGATAACATTCCAGTACCTATCCTGTCAGACATTGCAATAGCTCCCGAGTATGTTGACGAGCTTGTTAGGTGCGGATGTGGAATAAGCAAATGCTCCAGAAGATATTCCTGCAGACGACACAATCTGACTTGTACAGAAGCATGTAATTGTAGAGCAGTTGAAGAGTGTACCAACTCTCTAAATTCCTAAGATTTAAAAATAAGTCTAAGAGACTTATTAAAATGACAAAACTTTTGAAAGACTTAAAATTCAAATCTTTATTAGAGTATAATTTAAATCCATTAGATTTGAATTTTAAGTCTTTTCAAAGTTTTGTCATTTTAATAAGTCCCTGGAATTTAGAGAGAATATGATAGGCCTACAGCTGTGCACCAAACTGAGGAACTTATGATGACAACTAGGCATTTAAATGCCTCAAGGTCAGCTCTATCATAAATGTTTGAAGTTGAATTACAATATTGAAATTTCAACTTTTAAAAACATGATTTTCTGCATTTCATTGCATAAATTAATTTAATTAATTAATCTTAGCCAATTTCAAGACAATTTGGCGGCCATTTTGAAAGGTTAAATGCACATATATTCTCCTTAAACAATGTTGTTGCACTACTTTAAGATGTTTAGAATCATTTTCTTATCCATATTTGACAGAAATAAGATATTAATAAGATATAAGTATTTTACTCTCAATGATAGTAATTGTTCACAGCGGTATGCCATATTACAATAAAAGGCGGCCATTTTGGATTTAGAGGCCATCTTGGATTGGAGAAAATGGACCAAATTAAGTTTTTAGTTCTCAGTGGATTCTCAGAAACATAAGCAGTGAAAATAATCAGGAAAAAGGAAAGAAATCAATGTCCTTATAGCTGGCAGACCATTTTAGACAAATTGGCGGCCATTTTGGATTTGGCAGCCATCTTGGATTCTAGAAAATGATCCTAATTATGTTCTTAGTGGATTTTGACAATCAAAAGTATAAATAATCATTAAGAAAAATATGACTTTGTGCGGTTTAGGGACAAATACGGCTTTAAAAAGGCAAAATATTTCAAAATGGCCGCCGAAGACACACTAGAAAAAAATGGAACCAACTCAGGTTTTGTTATCTAGGGTATAAGGAAGCAAAATAACCTTGGTTCCACTAGTGTAGCAAATTTTGCACTGACTTATGAAAATTCTACGTAACACCGTAGACCTTATTATTGAAATTCACACACTGTGACTTGTCAAAGGTGAAATCACTATGAACCCTATAAAGCGTACACATTCTACGCAGAACATTACGTAAGGTCAGGCGTACATTTTTGTGCAATAGAGGCCTTTTCCGCGGGATCCGCCATCTTGTGGGTACTGCCGTTCTGCATGTCATGCGTTAGACATTACGCCCCCGATTACGCGGAAGTTGCAGCGCACGACGCACCTCTTCAGTCAAGCGTCAATGCGGGGTGATCTTAGCAACAAGGCACTCCATACCCACAAGATGGCGGCGTTGACGTCTCAATGACTACCTCTATACACTAGGAGACATTTCTGTGAAAAATCTGTGACTGGTTGAAAAATCCGTGAAAAATCTGTGTTGGATCACAGATTTTCACGGATTTTCAACCGATCACAGATTGTTGTCTCTGTAACTCGCATGCTTTACCTTAATGTGAACAACTTAAATTATTTTGGCAAAAAATGTGATATTTTCTCTTTAAAATCACACTATTTTTGGAGTCAAAGAATACAAAGTAAAAACGTAAATAATGTGTAAGGCGCAACCGATGGCCATTATTTAAACGTTTTTACTAGAGCATATTATTTGGGTGTAAGGTTAAGGCAACAACCTTTATTTTTCTCATTACCCCAGTAAAATTTAAAGCCTGAGAGCCTGGTGTAAACAAAAATGTGGTGACTTCTATGACAACCGGAAGTATGTTCTATCCTATACAGCATTGTTATATACCAGTAGCGTAGCCAGCCGGGGGCAGGGGGCAGAGTCCCCCCCGACAAAAAAGAAAAGAAAAAATTACCCCTCTGGCAAACAATGAAAAAGAAAATCTGGAGGGCAAAGGAAAAGAAATTCACCAAAATTCCATGTGCTGCACGATATAGGGACAGGAAAATTTGCTCCGTTTACAAACAAAGCACTCAAACACAGCAAATGTCGCCCTCATCGGTTCCGCGTAACGTTGTTGATGTACGATGCCTGGACATGGACTCGACTGTGCCTCCACCATTCCAAATATTTTCACCTGCTACGATACGTTTCAGAACTTCATATTTTGGATTAGGCCTTCAATACGTTTCAGATTTACAAAATTTGGATAGTGCTCTACTTATTAGGCCTACATTGTACTGATGCAGTACTACTGAACTAGAAGAAGCAGGCCTACATATTTACAAGTATAGCGAGGTATGTACATGTATCACCCTTGTATGTTTTATTATGAGTGTGTGTTTACGTGCCTCATTAAGTTAGTCCGGCTCATGCTCGTGGTCATAGAACTCCAAAACCTTTGTTTTTCATTTGACTTAAAGAATAGGGCACTTTATTTGTTACTGATTTAGAGGTAAGTAATAATGTTCTTAATTTTAGGTAATTTGTGAATAAAATAATACTTCGAAACACTGAAAGTCGGGGAACTTTTTCAGGTAGGCCTATGCAGAACCCGGGGGGTTCTTCGAAAAAATATTTACGGGGATGTGCCACGCAGACTTTCGGATGCTGACTTTCTCTATACCTACTTTTTACTGTTTTTGCCACCCTTCTGTATACCAATTTTTCACAAAATACACCCAATAAAAAGCACCCAAATTTGCCCTAATTGGGCGGTATTAGGGGCATTTTTGCCCAAATGCGCATTGGTCTCCACTGAAAACCCACCCATCGATATACCAAAATTGCTGAAAAGGTACCCCAAAACCGTGGCACATCCCCGTACACCTTCAACCAGGGCGAACCCCCTCCGGGATGCAGAAATGAAACAGTTTGAACTTCACTTGAACCACATATATTGGAACACAGTTGCTACTCTGTGATATAAAGATGATAACTTTTAACTAGAAAGTGTTACCATGGTTACCAAGCATTGGTTGCCAACAATGTTTATAGGAGAAGGTTCAGAGATCACATCTTTTCAACTACACCAAGTATACCAGTACTACCACTATCAGGACAATATATTATTTGTATTTTTGCTCATGTCATGTTCTCTGAAAAACATAAGGTGCGAAATAAATAAAAAGCAAGACCGTATCTTGTCAAGCATGATACGGGGAACATGAAAACAAATATAAGGGAGCATGTCTCCCACTACAAAATTAATTAATTATTTACTTAAAATTAAAATAAAGAAAAACATAAGGGGCGAAATAAATAAAAGCTAGACCATATCTTGTCAAGCATGATACGAGGAATATGGAAAAAATATAAGGGAGCATACCCCACTACAACATTAATTAATTATTGAACTAAAAATAAAATAAAGAAAAACATAAGAGGCGAAATAAATAAAAAGCAAGACCTCATCTTGTCAAGCATGATACGAGGAACATGAAAACAAATATAAGGGAGCATGTCCCCACTACAAAATTAATTATTTAATTGTTTAATTAAAAATAAAATAAAGAACAACATAAGGGCCGAAATAAATGAAAAGGCAAGACCTTATCTTGTCAAGCATGATACGAGGAACATGAAAAAAACATAATGGAGCTTACTCCACTACAAAATTAATCAATAAATCATTTAAAATTGATTATTTAATCATTTAATTAAAAAATGAAATAAAGAAAAACACAAGGGCCGAAATAAATAAAAAGCAAGACCTTATCTTGACAAGCATGATACGAGGAACATGAACAAAAATATAACATGAGGGCCGAAATATTTTTTTAAGCAAAACTTGATCTTGTCAAGCATGATACGATTACGAGGAACATGAAAACAAATATAAGGAAGCATATCCCCACAACAAAATCAATTAATAATTTAATTTAAAAAAAAAAAAAATAAGGGCGCAATAAATAAAAAGCAAGACCTTATCTTGTCAAGCATGATACGAGGAACATAAAACAACAACAATGGAGCATACCCCACTACAAAATTAATTAATTAATCATTTTAATAATTAAAAAATAAAATAAAGAAAAAACACAAAGGGCGAAATGAATAAAAAGCAAGATCTTATCTTGTCAAGCATGATACGAGTAACATGAAAAAATATAATGGCGCATACCCCCACTACAAAATTAATTAATTAATCATTTAATTAACAATAAAATAAAGAAAAACACAATGGGCGAAATAAATAAAAGCAAGACCTTATTTTGTCAAGCATGCTACGAGGAACATGAAAAAATATAAGGGAGCATTTCCTCACTACAAAATTAATAACTTATTTAATAAAGAAAAACATAAGGGCGAAATAAATGAAAAGCAAGACATTATCTTGTCAAGCATGATACGAGGAACATGAAAAAACAATATAAGGGAGCATCCCCCAATAATTTTCTTCCCCCCAGTTTCCCCCTCCACACTTTTGATTAAAAAAAACTAAATTACTAAGGCTAATACGCCGTTAAAACTATTGTTATTTTCTGGGCAACATTGTTGTCATGCATACACTGTGGTTGTCATATTTTGAGGAGTAAGTTGGCAAGTAAGCAAAGCGATTCAAAGATAGAGGAGAAAGTCGTTGATATTGCTGCGATTTTGGAAGTAAATAATAAGATATTTCGCTATATAGAGCGTATTCTAATGTGGAGCACCTCGCCGCAACCCTTTTATGTAGACCGTTTATGTGGTTTTAACCCTGGAACTATAAAAATCTTTGATCATCCTGGTAAATAAATAGATAAATAAATAAATTAATTAATTAAATAATTAAGTCATTAAAGGAGTATTTCGTGATCATAGCATGCTATTTTTATGACATTTTTCAGTAGATATCCACAAAAAAAGTTTTTTTCCAAAATTTCAGTTGATTCCGATTTTGCGTTTGCGAGTTATGCACGATTAGGCCAAATAAAAAATAAAACATGTTTCACGTCCGGGTTTTCGAAAAAAAGGAGGAAGAGGGGGCTTTTTATTTTCTATTTTTTATGGCAAAATTGGTGTAAATACCCATACTTAGAGCTGTTTTAGCGTATACAATAAACGCCTGGAAAAAGGAGGAGGCCCTTTTTTATTTGTTGTTCTGAGAGTTACACCCCCTCTAATGATCACAAAACCTTACTAAAGTGTTTCTTGTATCTTAACAAGGCTATAGAAAGCATCCCAGCTTCCTAGACATATTTTTTGAAAAGTTATAACTGAATTTCAAAAAATAAAAACATATTTGAGGAAACCTCTAAAAAGGAAGCGGGAGGGGACGTGAAACATGTTTATTTTTTTATTTGGCCTTATGTGTATTACACTGCCCCATATACAATGCGTTGTAATTTCTTTCTGGTACACCAGAACGAAATTCAAATTTCACGATATCTTTGCTAAACGAATTAATCTGCAAGAATTTTTTTGGTACATAAACATCATATAGCCAGAGGTTTCCAGTGATATAAAAATCTAAACTTTTTAAAGAAAAGTGGGGGGGGGGGGGTGATGCTGTGGCTCACGAAATGCCCCTTTAAATACATTAATTAAGTAATTAATTAATTAAATAATTAATATTTATCAATCAATTTTCATTCACTCTGACGTGTCACATAATGATTACTGAATGTACTATTTTGGATACCATCAGGAATAGCAGAAGTATAGCAGACCTACCATAATTAGATTTCACAATAGAATCAAAGTTATCTAATTTCTTTTATTAGTGGTGGGTTAAAGAATGATGATGCTTCAAATTTCTTAGGGAACCAGCTTAGTTGAAACAAGTTTTTGGACAGGGGGGTTTGAAAATCAATATTTTCATCAACAATCATTATTATATGCCTGATTCTGTTAAAGTTGGTATTGATTTGTATGTAATTGATGTTTAGAATTCCATTTTGAAAGTTGCATAAAAATTGGAGTTGTCGTTTTCTTAAAATGGCCATTTTACGTCCAAATAAGGATATGAGGGCGCTTCGCATTTAACTTGCAAACGATCTTTAAAACCAAAATTTGAATGGCGTATGTATGAAGATAATAGAGACCTTGCGAAATGAAGTTACTTTAACTTTAACGTCTAGAGGATTATAGAGGATTATGTATTCAAAACCACCTTCTCTAATCATAGGTAGTACCTGCTCAAGAAATTTGTGCGATTTACATTGTACACGTACCGTTTGATTTTTGAATATTTCATAGAACGCTGCTATTCAACTGTGCAGGGGTCAATGCACTTTAAACTGTGTACGTTTCAATGGAAGGCTGCCTGAGAATACAAAAAATGGTGCCACGGTCAAACGAAAAGATATATAATGCCCAAATTTCTTGAGGATGTACCACATGTGATTATCTTCATACTGACATCAATAAAATTTCATGTGAAAAGAACGTGCGCATGTTTTATGCAAAGCGCCCTCACATCCTTATTTGGACGTAAAACGGCCATTTTAAGAAAACGACAACTCCATTTTTTATGCAACTTTCAAAATGGAATTCTAGACATCAATTACCTGCAAAACAACACACAACAGAATTGGGCATAAAATAATGATTATTGATGAAAATATTGATTTTCAGACCCCCTAACAGACCCCTCTGTCCAAATACTTGTTTTGGCCGGCACCTTCTCATTTTTTGGCCGATTCGGATGAAAAAGGTGTCAAATTGCGCAGAAGATCATGCCACATCAAATAAGCTGGTTCCCTAAGAAATTTGAAACATCACCCTTTTTAAACTTAAGGCTGTTTAACCTACCCCTACTTTTATGCCTTATACTTGTGACAATTGCATTCTAGTACACTAAGTAATAATTTGAATCTACAAAGAATTTCATGTATGGGGACACATGTTTTTAAAACTCAATATGTTATATCTCTAAACACACACACTTTTTTATTTAAATTATCGTATTCAGGATCTTCCTACGATTCAAGAATTAACAATATGGAAGTTATGTGCCAAATAAATATTCCCTGTACATAACTGGATACCAGCACATAAATACGTTATTCTTACCCGATAACGGCAGATCTATGCTGTCCTAATACGAGATGACCTGGATGGGGATTTTATTTTTTAAGTATATTTCCCGAATCCTGGGAAATTATATGCTTAACATACATGTACATGCTGTTGATTGCATTGCCAACTCACTTGGTTTATGCAAGTTCAGGAAATTGAATACATGAATCCAAAACCCACCCAAGTCCATGGGAAGCGATTTTGAGAAAAAAACTGTATCATTTTAATGCCTTCAGTTAGATTTACCTGGTCAATATGGTAAGTTGTACGTGAAAATGGGTGAGTTAAACTGTATTAGGTATGACGATTAGCATTTCAGGGACTTCGTGGGGTTCATTTTAAATTCTGGACTTCTGGGTGTTTTTTTAATCATATACAAAGACAATAATGTTGGAATGAGATTACCACTAGTAAGATAATACAAAATAAAGCACACAGTTATGTATAATGTTGATAAGCATTCTGCCATGTAATATAAACCACACACTTTCCTTGATTAACCCCATTTTTTTCCAAAAGTCACTCTCCAGCAGTGAATGTGTTACAAGTGGACTTTTATACATACTGGACTTCAATCAGTGTGTTACAAGACTCAAATGATGGACTTGGGCTGATCCTTTCATACATGCTATTTTTCACATGCTCAATAGACACAGAGGATGAATTTGTGTTGTTCTTTCATACATACAGGCCTATGTATAGCAACACTTTCCCATGCTCAACTCAATTTGGCCAAAGTATGGACTTGGGTGGCTTTTGTATTCATATATTCAATTACATAATGTCACAAAATGCTACACACACCAATCGTACCCCTTTTGCACAGCAAACGGTTAATGCATCACAGAGGGCTGGACAGAAAAGTAATTGCACATGGTATTATGCCCGCAAAACTATAATATTTTTGCCAAACATAAATCAATTTTGGGACATTGTCACAAAAGTATCATTTCAAAAATAACTGCTCTCCGTTTAGGTGAAATTTGTAGAAATTTGTAACATTTTCTAAAAATACACATATGTATTTAAAAAGGGGCACAGTCGCCATTAATATACAAGTGGCCGCGAAAGAGACTTATGAGAAATGGTCATTTGGAACTAGTAGGCCTATATGTGGTCTTTGCAGGGGGTTGCGTGGTTGATCCTCTTTAAATGAGTTGGGTTAACTCACCCCCAAGAAAATTTCAATTTAACCCCGTAAAGTAACCTCCAAAATGTAAACCACTGCACCACCGCAGAGTATAAAGTTAACAATTGGCCCGGTAAACACATAATGTTACCTTTATTTTCCGCGCAATTATCAGAGAAACACATGACCAAAATAATGATGACGGATTTTGTCTGCGCCCCCTCATACAAATGACCCTGATACACGACTGAACATGTAAAATACTTGTACCGCATAAAGGATTTTTATCAGGGGCGTAGCAAGAGCTTCGGGGGCCAATGGACAAGGAGCAGTTCGGGGTCCTTTAACATATCTTCTATCAGCCCTAAGTCCTATCGATGGCCCATCTTAATAGCCCAAGTCCAGCTCAAAGAATAAGGGCTGTATCACTATACAGATATTTTTCAAAATAAATAATACCATCACACAAGAGTCAAGACTTACTCTTCTAACATGTCTAACACAATTATAAAACAAGATTTTCATGTTTGTATTTTTATTATTTCCGTTTTGGTGCTTTGTTTGGAAATACAGCATGACATTTCTAATTCTTATGTTTCCTATTATAGTGCTCCGTTTTGGTGCTTTGTTTGCAAATACGGCATGGGATTTTTTAATTTTTTTCTTATGTTATCTATTATATTGCTCCGTTTTGGTGCTTTGTTTGGAAATACAGCATGAAATTTCTAATTCTTATGTTTCCTATTATAGTGCTCCGTTCTGGTGCTTTGTTTGCAAATACGGCATGGGATTTTTTTAATTCTTATGTTATTATATTGCTCCGTTTTGGTGCTTTGTTTGGAAATACAGCATGGAATTTCTAGCCTTCTTATGTTTCCTGTTATAGTGCTCCGTTTTGGTGCTTTGTTTGGAAATACAGCATGAAATTTCTAATTTTATGTTTCCTATTATAGTGCTCCGTTTTGGTGCTTTGTTTGCAAATACGGCACGGATTTTTTAAATTCTTATGTTATCTATTATATTGCTCCGTTTTGGTGCTTTGTTTGGAAATACAGCATGAAATTTCTAATTCTTATGTTTCCTATTATAGTGCTCCGTTTTGGTGCTTTGTTTGTAAATACGGCATGGAATTTTTAATTCTTATGTTATCTATTATAGTGCTCCGTTTTGGTGCTTTGTTTGCAAATACGGCACGGATTTTTTTTAGTTCTTATGTTATCTATTATATTGCTCCGTTTTGGTGCTTTGTTTGGAAATACAGCATGAAATTTCTAATTCTTATGTTTCCTATTATAGTGCTCCGTTTTGGTGCTTTGTTTGCAAATACGGCATGGAATTTTTAATTTTATGTTATCTATTATAGTGCTCCGTTTTGGTGCTTTGTTTGAAATTACAGCATGAAATTTCTAATTTTATGTTTCCTATTATAGTGCTCCGTTTTGGTGCTTTGTTTGCAAATACGGCATGGGATTTTTTTAATTCTTATGTTATCTATTATATTGCTCCGTTTTGGTGCTTTGTTTGGAAATACAGCATGAAATTTCTAATTTTATGTTTCCTATTATAGTGCTCCGTTTTGGTGCTTTGTTTGCAAATACGGCATGGGATTTTTTAAATTCTTATGTTATCTATTATATTGCTCCGTTTTGGTGCTTTGTTTGGTACTACAGCATGAAATTTCTAATTCTATGTTTCCTATTATAGTGCTCCGTTTTGGTGCTTTCGTCGTCCGTATTCCATAGTGGCGCATAGTGGGGCGCCGCGAATAAACAACTTTTCGAGAAAATCGGGTTTGAAGAAATGCCAATCTAAAATCGAGTTGTGTAAATCAGACATTCATTATATTTTGTAAATGATGTGAAATTTCTGTAGTAAACTAAATAGATTTTATTGTTGTATATTTTTCAAAAGAAATAAATACATACTATTGCTGGCAAACTGACAATAAAACTATACGTCACTATGGAAAACGAACAAAACGCAATACCCTAACCCTACGTTAACCGTACGCCACCTCGGTCGCCGTGTAATCCCTATGGCGTTACTTTTCGTCGTTCGTATTCCATAGTGGCGTATAGATCCGATACGCGTACGCCACTATGACATACGATGTTTTTCATTTTTGCCGATATTTCATAATTATAAAATGTGATAAAAAGTGGCGTATGGTCGATACGCCACTATGGAATACAAAAATGTCACTTTGTAACTATACGCCACATTTAATTAATTAATTACTAATTAATTAGCTAATTATGACTGATGAGACTTAGAAAAATGAAAGAGAACATCATTAAAAACATATGTGCCAAGTTTCAAAAAAATTACCAAAAATCACTATACGCCACTATGGAATACAGCCGACGCTTTGTTTGCAAATACGGCATGGAATTTTTAATTCTTATGTTATTTATTATAGTGCTCCGTTTTGGTGCTTTGTTTGGAAATACAGCATGAAATTTCTAATTCGTATGTTTCCTATTATAGTGCTCCGTTTATTTGGTGCTTTGTTTGCAAATACGGCATGGAATTTTTAATTTTATGTTATCTATTATATTGCTCCGTTTTGGTGCTTTGTTTGGAAATACAGCATGAAATTTCTAATTTTATGTTTCCTATTATAGTGCTCCGTTTTGGTGCTTTGTTTGCAAATACGGCATGGAATTTTTATTTCTTTTGTTTTCTATTATAGTGCTCCGTTTTGGTGCTTTGTTTGCAAATACGGCACGGGATTTTTTAATTCTTATGTTATCTATTATATTGCTCCGTTTTGGTGCTTTGTTTGGAAATACAGCATGAAATTTCTAATTTTATGTTTCCTATTATAGTGCTCCGTTTTGGTGCTTTGTTTGCAAATACGGCATGGAATTTGTTATCTATTATAGTGCTCCGTTTTGGTGCTTTGTTTGCAAATACGGCATGGAATTTTTAATTCTTATGTTTCCTATTATAGTGCTCCGTTTTGGTGCTTTGTTTGCAAATACGGCATGGAATTTTTAATTTTATGTTATCTATTATATTGCTCCGTTTTGGTGCTTTGTTTGGAAATACAGCATGAAATTTCTAATTTTATGTTTCCTATTATAGTGCTCCGTTTTGGTGCTTTGTTTGCAAATACGGCATGGGATTTTTTAAATTCTTATGTTATCTTTTATATTGCTCCGTTTTGGTGCTTTGTTTGGAAATACAGCATGAAATTTCTAATTCCTATGTTTCCTATTATAGTGCTCCGTTTTGGTGCTTTGTTTGCAAATACGGCATGGAATTTTAATTTTATGTTATTTATTATAGTGCTCCGTTTTGGTGCTTTGTTTGGAAATACAGCATGAAATTTCTAATTCGTATGTTTCCTATTATAGTGCTCCGTTTTGGTGCTTTGTTTGCAAATACGGCATGGAATTTTTAATTCTTATGTTATTTATTATAGTGCTCCGTTTTGGTGCTTTGTTTCAAAACACAGCACTTTTTCCTCTCCCTAAATCGTGCGGTGTATCCAAAATTCACCCTGATCATGTGCCAAAATAGTGTAAAATACAAATTTGTCACATTGTCAGAGTAAAACCCTTTCCATTCCGATGAGGGGCAAAAATAGTGTAAAATACAATACTACGCGCGCACATCTTTGCTCTAAAAACTCCGGTATTGTATGATGCAACTGCAATTTTTTTCGTCTGTGCCCCCGAAACTTTATTTTGCCCCCCCCCCCCCGACCAAGAAAGCTGGATACGCCCCTGTTATATACGTTTTTGCATCTCATGCCAAAACCGCTGGAGCAATAAGACTCAAACTTTCAGGCTCATGGTTGTTGATCACCATAACTTGCACCTATGATTTCAACACCTTGAAAACAGCCCCCATTTGGAACTACACTTCCCCTTTGATAAATTAGGTAAGATTACTTTTATCAGTATTCATTCCAGGAATATACAGGTTTTAGCCAAAACAATTATGCAATTTAGAAAATACTAGTAGGCAAACACCACTTTAATTATTGTATTCAGAACTTGGTTGTCAAGATTATAAGCTACTGGTGACAACTCTCCAGTCCGAAGGTTCCCTAGACCGAAGGCTCCTTAGTCCGAAGGCTCGCTAGTCCGAAGGCTCCTTAGTCCGAAGGTTCGCTAGTCCGAACACGTAATCTACCATTCGCTAGTTCGAATTCTGAAAAAGGTTCGCTAGTCCGAATATAGAATAAGGCTCGCTAACCCTAACCCTAACCCTAAACCCTAACCCTAACCCTAACCCTTACCATAACCATAACCCTAACCCTAAACCTTAACCTTAACCCTAACCTTTATTCTATATTCAGACTAGAGAACCTTCGGACTAGAAAGAAGTCACGAAGCTACGATATAAGCTTTGTTTCAATACAATCAGTGGTTCTCAAGCGAAGATATGGCCAATTAGTAGTCCCAAAACAGCTTGGGTCACTTTTGTATCTTTGTATAGCAAAAGTGACTGAATTCAGTTGAATCATGAACCATCTGCTGTAAACAGATGAGTAATTTTAAACAATGTGACACTTGAAATGGTATTTTAATTTATAAATTTGAAATTACATATTATTTATTTACTAATGTCAATTAAGTGAAAGAAAATTGGGGAAAACCTTTGCTTTTGTTCTCAAATTTTTGACGATAAGCATGAACGTTCATTTTACGCGGTACAAACTTGATACGTGCAAAAAGCGGCCCAAGCGATAATGTAAAATCGGGAATACCGTTTGAACCTGAGTTGGGAAAGTCAAGTTTTTCTGTTAGCCAAGATATTACTAACTCTACTGTATTTCACATTTACGCCGTGACCCCTTGTTTTCTGAAGAGCCCAAATGCTAATTGGCCCAATTCGTTTTTTGGACGATTTAGTTAATTGAGCATAGCGTTTGAACCCGAACTAGTAAATAAACCAAGTTTAAAGTTTTTCTGTTGGCCAAGATGTTACTGATTCTACTGTATATTACATTGGCGCCATGCATGATCTCCTATCTCTTATTTTTTCTAAAAAGTGTATAATTTTTATTGTTACAGTCTGTAAAGGTAGGTGCCACTTGAAATGGCTCTCGATTCACATGAAATTCCTGTGAACCAGGAGCCACTTTGGGTCAAATGTGGCTGAGACGTCCTTATTCTCTCTTATGAGGCACATTTCTACCAACACACCCATTCCTTCGATCAAATTTGCATAAATAAAATGTCCCCCAATACGCACCTTTTTAACAACCAAATTCATATCAAAAAGACATTGCTGTTGCTGATTATCTTTCCCTTCACCCTGCTGCTGCTGTTGTTGTAAACTAACAATGCTAGACTCTGATGAGCTGGAACTCTCTTTATCCCATGCAAATGTGGCATTGCTGATTTCTATGGCATTAGCTGGGTTCTTAGGCTTGTTTTGAATGGGTTCCATTTCTTCCATTAACAATAATTCCTGAATAACGTTGAATTGAATGATAAATTAAACTATATATTTGATTTGATAAGCATAAAGACACACACCAGGGCATTTACTTCTACAAATCTTTATCTGGTTGCCCATGTTAGATACGCTCCTGTGTTTCACAACTTGCCAATGGCATTGAAATCCATACACCCCCATGAAAGACATGACCTTAATCTCCCACACTGCGGGTGTACAGTGATTCAAAATGAAATACACTCCTGTTTGTGGTGCTGTTGTATGAAATCTATAAGGAATCCGCTAGACCTAACTTTTTCTGCCCTGTGGAACATTTAAGAAAAACATCAGTGATGCGACGCTTCCATGATCCATACAGGATAAAATATGTTTATGTCCAGCCAATACTCACTTTAAATCTTGCCCCTGGTTATGTCCAGCCGATATTTACCTTAACCCCTGCCCACCCACTCTCGTATGTCCAGCCAATATTTACCTTAACCTGTGCCCCCTGGTTATGTCCAGCCAATATTTACCTTTACCTGTGCCCCCCTGGTTATGTCCAGCCAATATTTACCTTAACCCCTGCCCACCCCCTCTCGTATGTCCAGCCAATATTTACCTTAACCTGTGCCCCCTGGTTATGTCCAGCCGATATTTACCTTAACCCCTGTCCACCCCCTCTCGTATGTCCAGCCAATACTTACTTTAACCTGTGCCCCCTGGTTATGTCCAGCCGATATTTACCTTAACCCCTGCCCACCCACTCTCGTATGTCCAGCCAATACTTACTTTAACCTGTGCCCCCTGGTTATGTCCAGCCGATATTTACCTTAACCCCTGTCCACCCCCTCTCGTATGTCCAGCCAATACTTACTTTAACCTGTGCCCCCTGGTTATGTCCAGCCGATATTTACCTTAACCCCTGCCCACCCACTCTCGTATGTCCAGCCAATACTTACTTTAACCTGTGCCCCCTGGTTATGTCCAGCCGATATTTACCTTAACCCCTGCCCACCCACTCTCGTATGTCCAGCCAATACTTACTTTAACCTGTGCCCCTGGTTATGTCCAGCCAATATTTACCTTAACCCCTGCCCACCCCCTCTCGTATGTCCAGCCAATACATACCTTAACCTGTACCCCCTGGTTATGTCCAGCCGATATTTACCTTAACCCCTGCCCACCCCCTCTCGTATGTCCAGCCAATATTTACCTTAACCTGTGCCCCCTGGTTATGTCCAGCCGATATTTACCTTAACCCCTGCCCACCCCTCTCGTATGTCCAGCCAATACTTACTTTAACCTGTGGCCCTGGTTATGTCCAGCCGATATTTACCTTAACCCCTGCCCACCCACTCTCGTATGTCCAGCCAATACTTACTTTAACCTGTGCCCCCTGGGTATGTCCAGCCAATATTTACCTTAACCCCTGCCCACCCACTCTCGTATGTCCAGCCAATACTTACTTTAACCTATGCCCCCTGGTTATGTCCAGCCGATATTTACCTTAACCCCTGCCCACCCACTCTCGAATGTCCAGCCAATACTTACCTTAACCCATGCCCCCTGGTTATGTCTAGCCAATATTTACCTTAACCCCTGCCCACCTACTCTCGTATGTCCAGCCAATACTTACCTTTACCTGTGCCCCCTGGGTATGTCCAGCCAATATTTACCTTAACCCCTGCCCACCCACTCTCGTATGTCCAGCCAATACTTACCTTAACCTGTGCCCCTGGTTATGTCCAGCCAATACTCACCTTAACCCTTGCCCCCTGGTTATGTCCAGCCAATATTTACCTTTACCCGTGGCATGGCTACAAGTGTTTCTGCAATTGCCTTGGCAGCCATTGGTGTTCCAAATATAACAACACGAGTAGCATTCAATAATGCCAGGTAGCTGAAAGCCTGTAAGGAATCAATAAAAAGAGAAGCATCAATTTTTGAACCAGAAAACAAATCTTGGTGATTTATGCCAAACACACATGAAATCCATACATGTAGCCTAGGAGCTAATCTCATACAGGCCTTTATTAAGGGTTGAGTTCAACACCTATGTCTACCAATCTTTGTTACGATGAGGTGTTAGGATATACCTTCTGGATCTCTGCTACGGGGGTATTGGACTCAAATTGTAGAGTACATTTTTTGCTAGTATAGGGGTCACGAAAGGTCACACAGGGGTAAAAAATAAAAAATGCTTCGATCTTGTTAAGAGATATATTACTCTTCTGATGACAAGGATTAAGAAAATGTATAGTTTGTGCTATCTACGGTCTATTGTTATTGAGTTAGCTTACAAAAACCTCATTTTTAGGCACAATGACATGTTTTTGTTATAGTGGATTTTTAGCGGGTTCGCCGTCGGACAAGTTTAGAACTGTAAAAGCCTATCCCACAATTTGACATGTTTTTGGTTGTACGGGGATAAAAATGTCACATCACTACGATTTGGGCAAAAATGGTGGCAAATTGCTCATCTTGATATCAGAATTAAGAAACGGTATAGAACTTACCTTCTAAAATGTTTACTCTATACTACGTGCAATAGAAGTCAGAGATAACAGTGGCCTATGGCCACCCAATGGCCTTCGACCTTGTTTGCACTCTATCTCAGTAAGTGAACACAGTAGGCAAAACATAGGCAAAACTATTTTTTCTGGTTCTACGCAGCTACGCAAACAATTTGCTACCACTTTTGCCCAAATCGGAGTAAGTTGAAATTTTGATCCATGTACAACCAAAAACGTGTCATTTACCTTTAAAATTCGTGTTTTTTTGTAGGATAACTCAATAACGATAAGTCGTAGATAGCACAAACTATACATTTTCTTAATCCTTGACATCAGACGAGTAATTTGATATATCTCTAAACAGGATCGAAGCATTTTCATTTTTTACCCCTGTGTGACCAAAGTCATGATCATATCTACCAAAAAATCCTATACCCGGACCTTCTTTTATAACTTAACAACCAACCTATTGATAGAGTGACAGACATCATCTTCCTTAGCATTCACATTTCTAGTAAATTAAATTGGAACATCCACTTTGATGTCCTTTGTAAGAAGGCTCGTCAGATGATTGGCATGATACATAGGAACTTCCCCCTTACTCCCCAACACCTTCGTCGCACCATGTACACTTCTCTGGTCCGTCCAGCTCTTGAGTATAGTAGCTCAACCTGGCACCCACTTTGCCTGCCGGGTCATATTACAATTTTGGGACCTGGATCATGACAGCCTCCTTTCCCTACTAACCTCCCCTCTCTTGAGGTTCGTCGCGACTCCTTTACGGTGCGCCATGTGTTCAAAATTCAATGTAACCATTACCGAGCTCTCTATCCACCTTTCACTTTGTCCAAGAGGTTTCTTCGACCTAGGTCCTATGTTATGGAATGAGCTACCGGAAAATGTTGTCTGTTGTCCCACCTTGTCCACTTTCAAAGCTGCAGTTAAAGCACTCCAATAATTGTCTTTTTTTTTATCTTGTTTCTGTTCGCTATTGGCTATTACCTGTGCTCTTTGCCAAATGTTATAAATAAATAAATTGTATTTCTTTTCCACAAAATGTTAGTTTTGTCCCCTGTTAGTTTTGATCCGAACAACTGAGGTAAAGCAAAGAAAATTCTTGCATTGAATGTACATGTAATAACAATCTTCTTTATACCATTCAATTCGAACTGCACACAATGTGACTTAACCATCGTTTACAACTGGCATCCTCAATTTCAAATTAACTTAGTGGTGTGTGGGTAATAAACCGGGGTATTAATCTATGGAGTGAAGGGGAAGGTGGTTTCAGCTCCAAGTATTTACCCAGAGATGGATCCGAGTCTGTGGGACAGTCTACTCGCATCCTCAATTTCAAGTTTGCTCAGTGTCCCCTTAAAAGCAATCTAACAACAATACAGAGACTTACGCTAGTACAATCAGGCACCAGAGTCTAGCAGCTTGCAGATTTAGCTATAATAAAAGCCAGAAATAGTAAACTAGTTCGCGTCTGGCGATTCTGTTCATCAAACTCCAGCACACCCCCATTGCTTGATTCTGTAAATGAAACTCCAGCACACCCCATTGCTTGATTCTGTAAATCATACTCCAGTACACCCCATTGCTTGATTCCGTAAATCAAACTCCAGTACAGCCATACAGCCCATTACCTAACTAGTGCAACGCTTGGTGTGTCAGATCTTTGGAAGTGTCAGAAATCTAGAATTCCGACGGATGTCAGAATTCTGGAATTCAGACAGCTGTCAAAAAGTTGGAATAATTTTGTAACGTCGGGTTCATGCTATTTTCTTAATCAACGTATAAAGGGATATTCTGGTGGTGGAAACCCCCATTTTAAGGCGATTTAGTTGCATAACATGTTTTAAAAGGGCCCACTGGCTAGCTAGTCGGGTTCGGCCAGCCCCCGGGGGCAGCCCTGTTAGTAACTGCATGTAGGCCTAATAGGGCAGGAAGGTAGAATGGGAGAGGAGGGAGGCAGATGTCTTATTTACGGTATGTTAATTAGAGTCAGGGGTTGCTGGGGTTAGGGTTAGAGTTGGGGTTAGGCGGGCCTTCTCAGCAATCATGCCGTACGGATGCATATTAAAACCGGACTTAGTGGTATGAGAATTGAGAACTACATAAAAGTGAACCACTGCCGCCTACAGCTAGGCCTATGTACAGTGTGGAAGGGGCAGAACAAAAAAGAACATATAAATACTTGAATTACCTAAAGAAAAGGGTTCTTTACATGCCGAATACCCTTTTAAATCACTTTATCGATAATATCGTCCATAGCCTAAGTATACTGAAATCCCTCATATAATACATTATAACGTTTATCCTGCCCAGCCGCTCCCAGTTGGTGGTGGTGATGCGCCACAGAAATGTCTTGATGTTTCTACTTTGTTGCAGAAATTATCTGTCAAATTTCAGGAATTTTACAGTTTTTCAAAAGTGATGAAATGAAGATATTCCAAAAAAATGTTGAATTCCAAATATTTGACAGTGAGAATATTGTCACAATTGTACCATTTTCAAAATTCCTAATATTTGACAGAGAGAATATTGTCAGAATTGTGGAATTTTTACAATTCCTAATAATTATGTTAACAGAGAGAATATTGTCAGAATTCTATAATTTTCAAAATTCCTAATATTTGACAGTGAGAATATTGTATGTATTTGTAGGATCTATTTTCATATCACTTATTTTCATAGTAGGCCTATTTTAAAAGTTGTTCCCAATGTTTGGTCAATTTTTAAAATTTCAGAACATTTGTCAAATTCTATAAATCGGTGAAAAAGCAGAAAGGTGATATGCGTACTTCATCATTTTATATATTGACAAGCACACACGGACAGCATGGAACAATTAGTATCCTTTTACACAAACCGAGCGGAGGTCATTTCGTTCCTGTTTCGTGTCAAATGACACGAATAGTCATCATTCCAAGATTTTGACAGCCCACTCTGTCGAAATTCCAGCATTTTGACAGTTCTAGGTTTCTGATGCAACCTGTCAAAAACTTGGAACTGTCGGAATTCCAGAATTACGACAGTGGGCGCAGTCGAAATTCCAAGTTTTTGACAGGCTGCGTCAGCAACCTAAACTGTCGGAATTCCAGAATTTTGACAATTCCAAGTTTTTGACCGGCTAAGTCAGAACTTCTTGGAATTGTCACAATTCCGGAATTTTGACAATTCAAGATTCTGATGCAGCACGCTATACTCTGATCAGCTCGTAATAGGCGGGACTGATATCATTGTGGATTGATATTGAATAGCGTACGAAGAGCTCATATTATATCATATTTGTATTTCACATGATACACTCTAATATAAACATATTAACAAACAAACAAACCTGTGCTACATCTATGTCATAGCCCAATGATGTATGAAGGATGATGGTAAATGATGCACTCATAATAGACACTACAGGTAGCATACTAGTACTGAGACTTTGTACATAGCCAGTCTTCTCTAGAACACTACGTTCTTGATTGCGAATAGCTGAAAATTATTAAAAACAACAGTAATTCTGTTTAAATTGTATTACAATCATTTTCATCACTTTGCTATACAAGTCAAACCACAAACGTATGTACAAAATCATCATCTGGTGCAGGCTACTGTAATGGGAATCGAAATGTTGCCAATCGTGTGTCGTACCCCTTGGGTTGATCTAAAACTAGTGGCGGTGCTCCCTAATTGATTTGACCCAGATAATTTTTTGACCTGGAAATGCATGAGTTGTGCATGAGTTTCATTTTGTACTTGTATGTAATTTCTTTGTTATGGAGCGACAACGCTTCATTCCCCAATATTTTTATCAAAATCCTACCACTTTTAAATATTGTATACTAATGCAAACTACAGGTAAATATATTTTAAATAATTTGGGAAAAATTTTTGTTACTCGCATGTAAGAAAAAAGATAAATGTTTAAGAGAATTATAATAAATTATTTCCTGTTATTATCAATGTATCTTGCGGCCGGTGGCCTATTATATACTGTAAATAAAATCCTCTTTTGAGGAACGAATTGTTAAAAACGAATTGTATTTATAAATTAAACATTTGAATTATTGTAAATAAACAACTTAATGTATCATTTAATGAGCTTGGTGATGTGCGTCTGAAACGCTGATAAATGATGCAAATTAATTTGTAAGCGCTCTTTTTCATTGAATTGAGTTAACAACCGTAAGACAAAACAGTGTCCTATTTTTGGAAGTTATTAAAGTAAGAATTATATTTCTAGGCCTAGTAGGCCTTCACTAGGTAGCATGCGCCAGTCACGCATTTCGCAATGCGCAACTAGTGTTAGTCTCCACAGCAGCCAGTTTGGTTCCGCTCCCTCCACACAAACAGTCTGCCAATGGTCACGAACTGGTCCTTTTTGATTCGCTAACAGTTTTCTGCCGACGTCATCCAGCTTGACGTCAAACAAAGCTTTCAATTGGTCGATCGGCTAGACGGCTACTTTATTATTCATGAGCAAGTTTGACCCGCCATCTCGCCAGCTAGACTGAGGTCAATCAAGTTCCCGTATGTACAGCTCTACGGCTACTTACGTGTAGCCAATCAGAAACGGCGTTATAAGTGGCCATTGGCAGACTGTTTGTGTGGAGGGAGCGTAACCAAACTGGCTGCGGAGGAGACTAAACTAGTGTAAGTGCTGCGCCCAACTGCGTGCATGCGATTCTATATCAATACATGATGTTACGAGTCTCATTTTTTCGCCAATTATTATGCAGAATTGTCGACTGCAGATCCGTCGGATAACGCTTTTCAATGGAAAATGAATTTTGCTGCTTGGATGATGTCAAGATGAGGTTAGGGTTATGGTTATGGTAGGGTTATTGAAAAGCGTGTTCCGACGGATCTGCACTCGACCGGCCTCTGTGTGTTAAAAAAGTGTTCTGGTTGTATTGAGACTGCGCAGTTGTGTCCAAAATCACCTGTTGACTGCAGTGCATTTGTTATTGAACACATATTTTAGGGGTACACAGACGCCGATAGGCAGTTGCCCATTGTGCACAACCTAATTCGCGCGGTAATATTTTCACGAGTCCAACACGATACAAGCGGTAAGATTTCCAGTCATCCTTGCAAGCATAACACAAATACCTGCGCTGGGTAAACGAATATTAGACTATAGGGTAATGGTGGATGGGGATCTGAGGGGTAGACTATTGCTACATTCAATCCCGAGGACTGAGTTCTCTCATGGTTTATTTACCAAATTCTAAATGTTCATATTCAGAGAATAAAATATAGATTTTGTATTATCTTTTTGACTTGCTCACCATGGTCATTTACAGTATATAATTATATTCATACACTACTTATAGCTAATCCAAGTTAAACACACTTACGTGCAGACGTTTCGATAGCTATCGGCTATCTTTCTCAATGATGATGTTGATGTGATCATCAACATTACATCAACATCAATACATGATGTTACGAGTCACATTCTTTTCGCCAAAAGAATGTTGATGTGATGATCGCTGAACAGTTGTTTTTGATCGCTGCTGCAGACGATTTCGCCATCAACAGGTCGTCACAGATGCGACTTAGATTGTACTGGTTCTCGTCTCGGTTCATTGTGCCTTGCTTTATGGAATAGTCCTGATGATATTATGCAAGAATGGTCTTTTACATAATTCAAAGAAATTGTGTTGGAATTATTACTCCTTTCAAAAACTATGAAAATAGGGTCACGATCATAGTTATGGGATTGTGATCTTACCTCCTATTTGCTTTGCAAATGGAATCTCCCAAGCGTACATCTTGATAAGCTTAATGCAAGTGATAACTTCACTCATGAGACGTACACGTTTATCTGTGATTTTAATGCAGTGTTGACGAAAGCGAGTTATCAGTTTGGACAAGAACATCTGTATATGAATAAATACAAACAAAACCAATTGAAAAATATTGTAACGACTCGACTCAAATGACTCGACGTGACTCGGACTCAAGTCACTCAACTCAATATTTTAGGTTTTGAGACTTGACTTGGGTCTTTAATCAAAAATGACTCGCCCTTGGACTAACAGATTAATAATTTTTCTACAACATTTACACAGACATAAAATGATTTGTACTCTAGCAGCATATAGACCTAATATTAATTGACCTTTTCGGTAAATCCCATAACCCTTTGCGAGTACACCTAAGAACTCGTCATTTTGCGTCACGCCGCTCTGCGCCGATGCGCACATCGTTTATCGAACATCGTTACTGCGCATTGCAAGTCTGCGTGACGTAAAATGACGAATTCTCAGGTGTGCTTTATTATTATTATTATTATTATATATGCATTTGTGAAGATGCGAAAGATATTCAACTGTGACCAGGTAATAAATATAGTTACAAGTCACGATTACCACACTATATACTCGTTTAATTATAGTTGACTTAGTAATGCAAGTTATCTATTTTGCATCTAATCATATTCTTTATTTCCTCCTTATGAGGCCCTTTGATATTGGAGGTAATACATAATCAAATTGTTAAGCTCATCTCCTTTCAGTCCCCACAGGCCCGTTTTGGATAAACTCATCTTCTGTCATCCAAAGACCTCTAATTTCTCTGAGGATTTGTTGAACAAAGGACATTTTTCAACTTTAATGACAATTCCAAAATAGGCAACGAAAAACAACAACCCTGTTTTACGGGCCTACAACCTTGGCGAAAAATGTTGCCACACCTGAGCGTTAATTGGCCAACATCCTTCCCCGCTCCCCTATTGCAATGTTGATTTGGACAAAATCGTCATCATTTCTACATTACAGTCTCCCAACATTGGAAAATGGGGGGTGGGGAAGGGGCAAGTGTAATCTGAATGTGCATTTGCAACTATTATACAAAATAATACGAAACTATCACGTATTTAGCTTCGATTGTGTGCTTTTAACACCAGAACGTGCTGGTGTGGCAACGAATTTCCACCAGAGTTGTAGCTTGATATAGATTTTTTTTTTTTTTTTTTTTTTTTTTTTTTGATTTGCTCTATGCACTTTTTGGCTTAGAGTGGACTGAGACTGATGGAGATTGTTGCATGCATGTATAACTAGCTGTTTTGGAGAAAAGGAAAAACATTATACATAAAATAGTAATTTATTTACAAATTTTGGTGACCAATCAAGCCTACTTGAAAGGTCCATCTGCCTGTAGAACATGCGTTTATTTTTTGTTGCCTTATCACTTCTTTTATCCCTTGTTTTTCAATGAAGCAATTTTAGACCTAGTAAAACAACACTGTAGGCTTCTGTGGGGTTGTTTCTGACTTATGTTCTCAACATATGCCGCCAAAGATTGGTACAAAAATCCATCTATCATCCGATATCCATATCTTTTTCATTTTTCTCACTAAATCTCCTATTTTAAAGTTACACCTGTATCAGTTTCATATTGAACTGCACCCCAACCCCCACCTCAAGCCCATTTTGTCACCTGTAGTGGATAGAACACGATATAAGATGTTGTCCCAAGAACCGCTGTCCATCCAAGGATTACGTAAGAGGCAATAAGACTGAGCACACAAATAAAAATTCCGACAATTCCCATTGGTAGAGACCTACAGAGATCAAACACTCTTTGGCCGTCGTTTGTACACAGATTAATGAGCTGATGAAAAGGGAAGAAAAAACATTAGTGCTATGTTGAATCCTAGCTGAGATTCTTGGGGCATATTCTTTGTCTGCCAGAGGAAGATCCTATGATATGTACATACCAAGGTCCAACTCGTGGCAAAAACTAGGGTTTTAGCCCCCAAATAGCCAAAATATTGTCCAGTATTTTAGTGGAGCCGCTTATTTTCATAAACTTTGGTGTCATAGATCACAATTTGGCACTTTTGTCACTTGTGTAACGATTTTGACCCTAAGGAACTATACTAATAGTACCCTACTGCTTTGTTTCTAACTCTATATACCCTCTCCTGTAGTGACTCCATCGGCCACCATACAGTAAGTTAGGGACTGTGCAATGTATACCTCCGGGTGGTGAATTCTCAAAATGGTCCCAAAAAATGTTTGCCCCTCCCCCTTACACATGCAAGATTTTGGGGAACCCGAATTTAAAACCTTTAAATTGTCTTATCATAATAAAGCGAGCGCAGCGAAATTTTGCATTATTGAATGTGTTCCTAACGTTTTCCTACACCTTTTACGGCGTAATATAGAAACGGTGCCCAAAACATCTGTGCCAAAAATCCCCCCCCCCCTTTTTCGACTTGCCAAAAAGTGCTTGCCCCCCCTTTCGACCTGTCAAAATTGCTCCCCCCTTTGGCCTGCCAAAAAATCTTTGCCCCCCCACTATAATTCACCACCCCGGGGTAGACATAATTATTGCACCACCCCTTATGACGGCGGAGGTCTGTAGAGTTCCGGTGCGATGTAGTTACTCTGCCGCCAGGAATTTTGTATTGTAGGTTGGGTTTCCTTTATACAGCGCAATAATTGCTGTATTTTTCAGTACGTGGGTATACAATGTATACTATACATGTACTACAGAGCAGAGTAATGATCTGGTTGTTTTTCAATATGCTGAGTCTTCTATAGCAATAGTTGCAAAAAAATGCAACGAAATTGAAGTAATCAGTTCCAAACACCCCATTTTTGACTGCTGATCAGTTCTCAAGACCCTCCTTTTGGGCAGGCCGAACAGTTTGCTAGACCCAGTTTTTTAGTGGCCGATCAGTTCAACCTCAAGTTCGGAACTGGCAGTGGCACACGCTATCAAAAAACAATAGCCCTATGTGAGTGGCCCCTACCCCCCCCCCCAACTTTTTAGCTCTTTACCATTTTCATTCTGTCCTGGTTAAGTTACTTAATAAACGTTAGCTTACCTCCCCAACAGATTTCCCCTTTAAACTGCGCAGTCGTAAGATTTTATGATAAACCATCGCCACCAATGCTGCTCGTATCCTCCCAGCCACACGTTCAGTCAAGTATAACGCAAAACTCACACAAGCAGTCCTTGTGAATTCGAGACTTGTGAACAAAACAACTAGTAGGGAGCCGTAAAAGAAGTCAGGTTCAGGTGATTGTGTAAAGGCTATGAGTCTACGCATTACGACGGTCTGAAATAAATGTATTGACAACAAGTTATTTAGACACATTGGCATGTGCACCCGGAATGTGCACTACCTGCCAACGTATCGGCCTCTAAGAACTACTTTGATTGGTTGTAAAGAGGCCTATATCATGATGATTGAGCCAATCAGAGATATGCAAGTATGGTCAGTATAATATGACTCAAGGCTGGCTATAATTAAGATCTAAACTCCTCAAAAAAAGTTTGGAAACTTTCAAAAACAGCTGTATATCAGCAATTTTTTAAATCTATCTCCATATTGTTTCATATCAGTGTAAACATATTTGACTTCAGATGACCTTTGCAGTTTTATACTCCCGAAGTGCCGGGGATTGTTTTCCCAGAGTTACAGCCGCATCGGAGCACCTGTAACATTTGACCTTTGACCTTGGATGACCTTAACTGATGTTTCATGATCCCCTTATAAATTAAGGATTATTATATATAAGTTTTAGCCCAATCGGACATATTTCAAAATTTTGCCCCCACCCACAAAAGTACTAGTATTCACCAATATTGCACCATATTGCTATATAGCATTTACTATTGATCTTCATAAATACATCATGGAAAGGAATAAAATTTGACCACCATCCCCACCGCACAAGCAACTATATAGCATTTATCACATACCTTTAGTGTGTATTTTCATAAATGCATCATGGGACAGCATAATTGCCAAACCTAACAACTCTTATCTCTTATTATCAAAATAGCAGCACAATATTTGCTTTTAATTTTCCAGGAAACTTAAAACCACACCAGTCATGCCAGTAGACATGTCCAAGCATGCAACGAATCTATATGCTTATCTCTTGTTATCAAATAGCTGTCTCCCTGCACAAGATATCTGCCAAATTGCTGCCTCTAATGATAGCTGCTCCATTACATTTCACGCAAATATTTTCACAAAATCACACCTATTAAGCATTACATGAACTTTGACCCCAATTTGTGGTACAGCTGATTGTAAGCTTGTGCCAGCGGTTCTTGCTGACCATGTTTGGTGGTCATAGCATGTCATTTAAAGGAGCAGTAGCATTTTAAAGATTTTCACAAAATGACCCCTAATAACCCTTACATGACCTTTGACCCCTATCCGTGTAGAAGTTATATTAAGCTTGGGTCAGTGCTTCTTGTGGCCAAGTTTGGTCAAAATAGCGTTTGTCACTAGTAGCAATTTTTGGTTCTACTAAAGAAGAAAGAAGAAGATTTTGGAGCTTCACAGTATATTCAGGCGGATAAATCCGCCTGACATAAAGAAATAGCAAGAAAGAAATAAGTTAGGCTGCCCGCCTAACTTAACCCTAACCCTACCCGAGGTTTTTTGGCTATCGGAAGGGAAAGAAGGAACGAAAAAGGAGAGAAGATGAAGAGGAAAGTCACTTGGCACCCCTGGATTCGAACCTCGGACCCCTCGCATGCCACGCAGAAGATCCCCAGCATGTAGCTACACAGGTGACGTTGGCCCGGCCAACGATTCCCTGGGTATATATGACTTGGTCTGATTGCGTCATCAAGTCCCGTGGAATGCATGCACGCAGAGCGGTTTTAATAGTGAGCTTTAGTGAGTCCTAGTTCTGTTAGGGTTAAGAAGGCATATAGGGAAAATATGCATGGTCATTAACCCTAACCCTACCTGAGGTTTTTGGCTATCGGAAGGGAAAGAAGGAACGAAAAGGAGAGAAGATGAAGAGGAAAGTCACTTGGCACCCCTGGGATTCGAACCTCGGACCCCTCGCATGCCACGCAGAAGATCCCCAGCATGTAGCTACACAGGTGACGTTGGCCCGGCCAACGATTCCCTGGGTATATATGACTTGGTCTGATTGCGTCATCAAGTCCCGTGGAATGCATGCACGCAGAGCGGTTTTAATAGTGAGCTTTAGTGAGTCCTAGTTCTGTTAGGGTTAAAGAAAGAAATGGCAAGAAAGAAATAAGTTAGGCCATTCGCCTAACTTAAAGAAAGAAGAGGAATCGGATAGAAAAACAGTACCTAGCTCGGGGGGTTGTAACCCCCCCCCCTAGCTAGGTAACAACTGACCAAAAACGGTACAATCGCAAATTGGAAATTTGCGATTGTAAAAACAGTCAGAATACTCTATTACTCACTGAAGATACCAAAGATGTACTGGTTGATATGGTAAGGGCAATTGTACTGCAGATGACACCGCTTCGCATGGCATATAACAACGCACTGAACAGTGACGCATCTTTGCTACCATGCTTGGTAAGTATATGAGCCCATCTTGTCTCAAGCCTGAAATGAAGAAGAGAAAAATTAATCATACAAAATGCATACGTGTATATGCCTAATGGCCTACGCATCTTAGATTATACAAAATTGTTAGAGAATTCAACAGCTAATCTAAATGATTAAAGTGTTTAACTTCAACACTACCCCCCCCCCTTGGACTTTTACATTTTCCCAGCTTAGACCGATTATATCAAGCATCGGATCGGTCACCTACGAACTTGCGCGGTTTGTGTCAGGGATTATTGGCAACATCGAACATCATTACTAACACACACTCCTTCGTGGAGGACATTCGCGATTTGAAATTGGAATCGGATGAGTCTCTCGTGTCATTTGATGTATCTGCTCTGTTTATCTGTCCCCGTAGACAAAACACTTGTTGTCGGTGAGCTGTTGAAGAGTAATTCGAGCTGGAAGAAAGGTGAGGCAGAACATCTCGAGCCTGAGCAAGTGCTGGATTGTTTGAGCTTTTGTCTAGACACTTCTTATTGTGTGTTCCGGGAGACCTTCAACCTTCAACGATATGGATGTGCGATGGGCAGTTCGTGTAGTCCTCTTTCTGCAGACGCGTACATGGAATACTTTGAGAGTCAAGCATCACATCAGCCACCCACCCACCGCGTGTTTGGAAAAGATATGTGGATGATACATGCGTGGTCATAAAAACTGCTCACATCGAAGAATTCACTGATCATATTATTATTAATAACATTGATCCCAACATCAAGTTTACGCGTGACGAAGAAGAAGACGGTAAACTTCCCACTGGAAACACTCTGGTCTGTCGTCAACAGGACGGAACTCTGAAAGGCAAAGTGTACAGAAAACCGACACACACAGAGCAATACCTGAACTTCTCCTCCCGCCACCCACTTGAACACAAACTCAGTGTGGTAAGAACGCTACTCCATCGCGCAGAAACGGTTGTCACAGACCCGGTAGATAAGGAGGAGGAGATCGTAACAACGGTGGCTATAAAGACTTGATTTTTGTGCGCAGCCAGCCCAAAGAGAAAGACAGTTCTTCTCAGAACCCGGACTCGGAGACGGCCAATAAAGCCTTTGTCACCTTGCCTTACATAATGGCCTTTCTGAGACGTTACACCGAGCGTTTAGGACCGTAGGAGTATCTACCAGCTTCAAACCTTAAAATACGCTGCTTTAGTAGCCCCTAAAGACAAGACAGATCCCAATAAACAGTCTGGAATTGAGTACGAGATCAATTGCGCTGATTGTGATGCTAGTTATATAGGCGAATCGGCCAGAAAGCTCGAGAAAAGGATCAGGGAACACAAATCCACCGCTGGCAGTTCCAAATCAGCTGTCAGGGTGCACGTCGTAAGATCAAAAGGACACCAGATTGACTGGGTAAATGTAAAAGTTCTTGAACGGGAACAAAAGGAATATTCCCGTACAGTTCTGGAAGCAATACACATAAGGACTCAGAAACCAAGACTGAATCGTGACAAAGGTCTAGAAATAGATCCTATCTAGGATAACTTGCTGATACCCGGGGGCGGCGCTACATCGTAACATCCTAGCCTATAACGTCATCCTGTCAATCATATGACGTTATCAGTAAGGGATATCCCGATTGTAGACAAGATATCATCACAGCATCACTATCTGCTGAAGACGCTAGTCGAACTAGTGAAAACGTTCCAGGTGAGCGAAAAATAGTGTAGTGTTGAAGTTAAACTCCTTAACCATTTTATCTACCACTACGTATGAATATCCACTCGTATAGCTAATTTAAAGTTATTGGTCACCTAACTAAGGAGGTAAGACTTTTACTCCTTTGCTCCTGTATTTGCCCTCAACAGGATCTAAAATAATATAACAGAAACAGAGGCGCTGAAATTGTCCAGTGCAATATCGCGTGTTGAGAGCCGGCTGTTCTTATTCGTTTTTATGGTCAATGAGTTTGTTTTAAATAAAATCATGTGATTCGTGCTTGATAATTATTTTTCTAACATAGGCATAATGTTGTGATGCCGGAGTCATCCTTTAATGGAATGAATATGACATATGATATGAATGTAAGTATACATTTATGAAAAAAACCACCCCTGGACAACTTAACATTCTCTACTGATAGAAAGGTTGAGATTTTCATACCACTGGTAACCTCTGGCTAATGTTTATTTGCAAAATATTTCTTGCAGATTAATTCGTATAACAAATTTGAATCAAGTTCTGGTGTACCAGAACGAAATTACAACAGTTGCCTATGAAGTAGTGTTATACATAAACATCGCAAAAAACGTAACTTACCCCCCTTAACTAATGACCATTATTCAAAAACGAGCAATTGTATTACAAATCTTTAAAATGCGTTGGAAGCATAATTTATTTCTGCACATTTTGACACCTCATTTGTGGCAATTGACCAAATATTGATGTCACAGCGTACATTTAAATCAATGTAACCCAAGACTTGAAAGTTGCAGTATTAAAATGTTATTGATTTTGTATTTAGTATAATGGAAGGTAATCTGTATAATGATATCTGAGTGTTTTTGTATTGTATGTAAGTGCAACTTTCAAAATTGACCGGTGTTTTATTGTTTTCTGGTCTATCGCATCAAATGAGGTGTCAAAATGCGCAGAAATAAATTCTGCTTCCAACGCATTTTACAGATTTGTAATAAAATAGCCTCATTTTGAATAATGGCCATTATTTAAAGGGGTTTAGTTTTTTTGAATAAGCTTTTTTCGTGGATATCTACTAATATTGTCATAAAAAGAGGATGCTAGGATCACGAAATACTCCTTTAAGTGATCAATTTTAAAAAAAAAGGGTGATCAACATCTATCTCTTTCACAGTAAAATAAATTATTTCTTACAAACCTGTGACTGTTCATCTCGGATGAGTCTTTATATGAAGCAACTGTTAGATCCTCTGTCTTCAGGGTTCCTTTCCATCCCTTGATAAACAGTGGCGTAACCCATGAAAAAGTGAGGATTGAAAACCAGCTAGCTTTGTCTATTGGAAGCCTGCAAAATGACATTCAAATTTGATTTACAAGGTACATTTTGATTTCATGCCTCGAAATACAGCTTACATCCAAAAAAATTTATATTAGGCCAAATAAAAAAAAGAAAGTCTGTCTCAGACACATTTGGTAAATAAGCTAAGTGCCATGTGTTTTTTAATTTTTTAATTTTTTTAAGAATATGAGCTATGCGATATGCGATATTTTTATTTATTTTTTTTTACAGGCAAGGCACAATATTTGTGTACTTTTTGATATTCAAATACAGAAACATAGTAATATATTTACACAATGAATAGTTTTGTTTGTCTCTTTTGCCATCATGGCGAAATGTGTACAAAAACCAACAACCAAACTGCAAAAAAAGACAAAATTGGATCGCTATGTTTACGATACTGAAAAAATGAAGATAGGGACAAAAAATAAAATTACGGCCAACGCGTAGCGCTAAGCGCTAAATTGGATTTCACATATCAATGCGCGCGGGTGTCTGAGACATACATTCTTTTTTCTTGGCCTTAAACACATATATATTTGGCCATAACGTGTGAGGTAGTAGAGCAGTATAGTATCCTTAAGGGGAGTATTTCCCCCAAAATTGGCATTCCCCCCCTACCAAAACAAAACTTACTAAAAATCACAATATTTTTAGAGTAATGTTTCACATTTTCACCTTCAAATATCATCCCCTCTCACCAATTCTCCACTGAAAAACATCCTGGTTCCACCGCCGATGGTGGCGCCTAGTGGATGGATAAAAAATGCAGGTGGTATAGGTCACGCGGCACGTGACGTACGAGGCTGACGAAGATAGATACAGGGCTGAGAGCCCCATTCAAAATATACAGTTCCATTCCAAATTTACAAATAGAAAATCGACATACTTACAGTGGGGTACTTTGTCGAACCCCAACGGTTTTAGAATAACATAATTTTGCTTGGACACCACATAACAAATTTAGAATTGTTTGTGAAGATTTCATGATTATGTGTTAATCCAATGGTGACGTCAATAATGGCGATATCGCATCCACCATCATCTGAAAAAATTAGCACAATTCCTCAAACAAACATGGAATGTGTAAAAATGTGCACAAATACCACTAATTTAGTTATAATCGAGTTGAATTATGGTCTTATAACAGTCTATCAAATGGCTACTAAGTATTAGTGTTGAAATACACGCACAAATTTTGACCTTCACACCGCTTGGATGATCTAGGGGGCACTGAGTTGGTCGATTTAAAGTCGAGAATATAAGCAAATTCCAGAATCGCACAGGAGTGAAGATCTTTAAACCCCGTTCTAAAAAATTAAGGGATAGTCTCAGTCACCCAAACGATCTACCACCTAAAGATCATGCACCTTGTGTCTATTCCATTCCTTGTAACTGTGGTGAGCAATACATTAGTCAAACAAAACGATCTTTGCAAGTGAGAATATCAGAATATCTCTTCCCAGAGCCATACAACCATTCTTGGTTATGATCAGGGGATACTTGGTTGAATTTCTGACCGGACACCTTTTCAACAAAATTTCCTGCCTAAGAACAACCGTCCCTCAACAGGAGCGGGGGCTTTAGAGTGAATCTGTCACCTGGTTGGGATTGGGTCATCAAGCAACTTCCTCGTCGATTGACCTAATCGAGTTGTCATTTTGGACCGTGAACCCTGTTGTTCGAGCTGGGAGTCAAAGAAGCAGTGTGGGTACGAGCCGAACAGGAGCGTGCAGTATTCCACTTTTACACCGTATTACATGAGTTGTATGGTGTAAAGTATAGTAGCTAGAAGGCGGCCATTTTGAAATCTATAAATTCAACATCACTGTTTTGTTCTAAAGAAATTAAAGTGCATATAGCCAAAGAAAGTAATGTACCCTTATGAAAACGATGACATGTTTGCTTTTTGAAATACACCCCAGGAATAACCTAATGAATGGCGGCCATCTTTGAATTCTAGATGGTGGCAACCCTAACTAGTTACAACAGATAGTAGGTAACAGATAAGAGATTGGAATCCTTGATATTAAAACATGGGTACTGTCGTCATTTCTAAACTTCTATGTTGCCTACTATCCAAGTTATAGCGAAAAATGCAGGAACTTGATGAAAATGGCGGCCATTTTGGAATTCAACATGGCGGCAAAACCATACCAGTTAAAACTTCAGTAACAATCAATTTGGGTTACTCTGTATCATAAATATGGATATTGCCACCATTTTAAACCATGTTGTTTAAAACTCAAGTTATTATCAAAAATATGTTGAAAATGGCGGCCATTTTGTTTTTTGAATTTGGAAGACTCCAAAATTGAACCGGCTAAACAGCATTTTCGAATTCAGCACCCTCAAATTAAGTTAAAAGATATAAATGCAGAAACTTTGTGAAAATGGCGGCCATTTTGGAATTCAACATCGCGGCAAAACTATACCAGTTAAAACTTTAGTAACAATCAATTTGGGTTCCTCTGTATCATAAACATGGATATTGCCACCATTTTTAACCTCCTATGTTGTTTAAAATTCCATTATTATCAAAAATATGTTGAAAATGGCGGCCATATTGTTTTTTAATTTTGAAGGCTAAGACTCCAAAATTGAACCGGTTAAACAGCATTTCAGCACCCTAGAATTATCTTAAAAAGCTTGTATAACCACTTTTAACACGAAATGCCTCCAGCCTTTTAATTAAGCACAAATTCTCAAATTTTGACCTGTCTAGGGCAAAAGGCGAGTTAGTGGATAAGAGTGAAAGCCGAGTTAGTGGAAGGCGAGTTAGTTGACAAGATGGAGTTAATGTACACGGGGTAAAAAGGATGGTTAGTGCATGTAGTGGACAGAGGAGCTGATGACCAGGGTGAAAAGTGGGGGAGTTATTGGACAAGGTGAAAAGCAAGTTTAACATAGACCTACATAATAAAAGCACGAAGGAAATGGTATAATAGAGTATGCAAAATTGTCTGAAGTACAAATAGTCCTACAAACTTATTGTGATGATACTCACAACAACATTCACTGAATATTGATAGATGTACGAGAAATGCGTGTGTAACCAATACCCGTACCTAATTACGATCACCATAGTCTGTTAAAACGCTTCACATGAACAAAGTAACTCTTTTGCCTTGACCCACCCCACTCTTCATCACCCCAGGCATATTCCAATAAATCTACATTTGATCCATATCACATATGACCAGGCACTGGGTCATGCTATATTCATGTACGAGAAATGCTTATGTAACCAATACCATTACCTAATTCTGATCACCATAGTCTGTTAAAATACTTCACATGAATCAATTAACTCTTTTGCCTTGCGTTACCCCACTCTTCCTCATCCCATGCATATTCCGATCAATCTACATTTGATTCACAGCTAGACATAATATGTCTAGCACGTGGTCATAATATGTCATAATATGTCTAGACATAATATGTCTAGCACATGACCAGGTACTGGGTCATGCTATTTAAAGGGTATATCTATTGCAAGAACAAGTTTAACTACATTTGAAGAGAATTATTACATTACAAGTTGACACTCGTTGCAATTTTTTATGCCTATTTCTCCTGAAAAAAGAGAAATTGTGTTGGTAAAATTTGGGCTCGTACGGGTCCTTGCGAAATTAATTTTCAAGGCAGCGGGCTGAATGACGTAAGTAAATGAAGCGGACACTATAGGGGAGAGTGGGGTAATTCCGAACACCTTTTCATTTAAGCCTATTACTACACATTAAAACAACATAAGATAGAATAAACCATACCAATATCAAGAGTGGGATTATCCGCCGTTCCCCTATGTTCACGATAACACATGAGCCTTGAGCTCTTTTCATGTTCATTCATGTACAAATGCGCGACCTTCAATGATCAACAAAAGGTTAGCTACCGGCCCATTGAAATTGTTTATTTGCATAATAAATATAATATTGATCAGGCTCAAATTCTAAGCTCAAAATATTTTTTTATTCTTTAATCCATATATGTTGATATACATATGAATTGTAATATCACAATCTACTAATTATAGGTTAATACATGAGTATCACTTGTTGGGAGTGAAATTCTACACAATAATGCACGCGTACTGAGATGTTGATGCGTCTAATGCACGAGCCCCGAAGGGGGGGGGGGGGGGTGCATTAGACGCATCAACATCTCAGTACAAGTGCATTATTTTGTACAATTTCTCGAGCAATAAGTGATGCGCATTTATTAACCTATTTCATACACGAGAAAAAAAATCCCGTGACTTTTGCTATTTTTATAACAAAATTGTCACAAAAAATGTTGGCAAATGCAAACAAACATAAGTGAATCCACCCGCAAAAAATGAACGCGTCCGAAAGCATTGCGCGTACTACATGGAGTGCGCGCCCGTGCAATTATACAACATTTATGCACACGGCTAGTAATTTACTAACGATTGCTCTGATTGGTTCTCACTATCTAGGAGTGTATGAATATAATAAAGAAGCGGCTGATTGTATCCATATGTTTAAAAACCATTAAATTTGTAATACTTGATTCAGAGTTTTTTCTGAGAACAACAACAGTATAGGTTCTGTGCATTGAGAGTGTTTACAGTCCATTCTCTCAAAGCGGGCACATTTCATTTCATGGCGTCAAACTTTTTTCTAGGTCAAATCTGTCTTGTTTGAAGGAACTCGTCGCTTACAGTTGGTTTTTGCGGAATATCAATTTTAAACGTCTTATTTTCTGACAAAGGAGTCATTTTCATTTTCCTCATAATATTAGCTTGCCAATGATATGATGTTGTCCGAGCAGTATATATGCCCTTTAAAAGTGATTAAACTATATGAATTACTATCTGACTGACTAATCTGTTACATCATGCATTGTGCCATGAAAGGTAAAATATGCTATAACACCCATGCCTAGGGCACCCATAGGTCGGTGTAATGTTGTTGTGTTGGTTTTTGTTTTTTATTCTGTAAATTGGTTAGCATTTGTCCATTTATTTGTGCATCAATTATGCCATCAAATTCATGTCCGACATTCTGCCTTTTGCCTTATTCACCAACTCCATCTTGAAAATCAACTCGCCTTCCCAAAACTCGCCTTTTCCCCTTGTGTACTAACTCGTCTTTTACCCTTGTCTACTAACTCTCAGTAACTCGCCTATCCCGTAACCCGCATTTTATCCATAGAAATACTAATATTATGAATTCTGGTTGAGACAGCTTATCCACTCATTTATGTCAAAACTTTAACAAATCGAAGCTTAAATTTCTTTTATATATTATTTCTTTTGTTTTTGACGTTTAATTCAAAGCAATCTTTCCATAAAAATGGATTTGACTTTTTTTCACAAAATGATAGTTTCTTCTCTCAAATATGTCCCCTTCTAGTGAACAGAACAAAATGGGTAAAGCAAAGAAAATCGCTATTTAAGTCCAGCACCTATGTTGCCAATATGTTGTCGATCGTGACTTTTTGAAATCAGAATTTTGAAAACAATTCGAGCGTGTCCTCCTTAGCGAATGTTACAATATTGAATAAAGATGTTTCTGCTGTATATAAAAACATACCTTGTATCCGTGTTTCTTTTCTTTTTCTTGCGCGAATTCGATTTGGTATAAGTTGGGTTGTACACAGTAGCTTCCTGGTATGATCCAGATGAGTCTCTTCTACTGTTTCCATGGTTACCTTCCCTATCATCATTATTTTGATTGGCGTTACCCTTTAGATGCATTGGCTTGGTTGAATTCATCGTTTACACTGGAAAATAGAAATACACAGTTCAATGTTTTAAAACTAATCATAGATATGCTCAATCGTTTGAAACGATTTGGACTTCCAGTTGAGGACCTCGTTTCTGTGTTTGTTTCTTATGTGCGCCCAGTGGTAGAATATGCTACCCCAGTCTGGCATAGTAGTCTGACTGCCGAGTAATCTGACAGGCTGGAAAATATCCAGAAACGTGCCTGCCTAATTATTCTGGGTATCAAGTATGATTCTTGAAATTTCATATTAACAACATCTCAAAGAATATATCTAGAGGTGTTGGTGTAATAAACCAACTGAAACATTTTGTTCCCGAGCGAATAATGTATTCACTATATTGTACTTTAATACTTCCTTACATAAACTACGGTATCTTAGCATGGGGAAATACTTTTAAAAAGCCCTTAGAATGATATCGAATAGTCACTTTTTAAGTCACTCAGCCCCTATTTTCAAGAATTACAAGTTGCTTAATGTTTATGATACTTATGATCTCGAATTAAGCACTTTTATGTACAAATATAATACAAATCAGTTATCAAAGGCCTTCAATAGTTATTTTGTTGAGCAGAGGAATCACCACAGGTATCACACAAGAAACGCTGAAGATTACCAGATCTGTCTAACAAAAACAGAGTTTGCTAACAAACAATAAGAACTGCCGGGCCAAGAAAATGGCATTCGATTGACAAATGCGCCAAAACGGCTACATCAGTCAAACTCTTTAGGTCACAAATTCAAACAAACCTTATGGAAATGTACACTTAATACCTCTTAGTTTGGGTTACTTCTTAATTGTTGTTGTTTTTTCTCCCTTCTTAAACAATCGCTTAAAATTAACTGATCTTTTAGCATTTATACTATAATCACATATTCACAAAATGTCAGCTTTCTTGTGCGATATACATGAGTATATGTAATGAAATCTTAATTTGTCATACACTTATATTCTGCATATTCTTTATTCATCATTTGTTTGTTTTTTCTGCTTAGTTCTACATGAATGTATGAAAGAGAGTGGAGGTGTTTGTATGTATGTAATTGTATTTTATTACATAAATTAAGAAACTTAGGCTACGGTTAAGGGGGTGTTTGTTCAGGCCTTTTTGGCCTTCTGAGCATCTCCTCATTCAAATGTGTATGTTTTGATGTTATTGTATTGTTGTATTTTTGAATGAAATAAAGATTGATTGATTGAGGATTGAGGATTCCTACACGGAAGCTTTGGAACTTACTGGACTCCAAAGACTGTCCAGCAGGTTTTGAATGTTCTGAGTCAGAAAGATACTCTGATTGGTTCCCCATGAACAGGAGTAGCCATAGTATGAGATTAATAAAAACAAAAGTCTATCAGGAATTCAGATCAAGAACCAAGAGATATGGGGATAGCCCCATTCCATTCATGTGCAGACATCTAAATAATAAGCATTAATGTGTTTGCCAGCTTCCAGTTTATATGATTCTTATTATAAATGTTTCTTAATGTTTTAAAAATGTAAACCACATGCAATTTGGCCTTTGGCCACGATTTTGTGAGAAAAATAAAATACAATACAAATACGGTCATTTGCGGAAATATATCATAGCACATATATTGCAAATCCACTGCGAATCCAATATGACGTTTCTCTCAACTTGATATTAGATTAGGCGTATAAATTATAAACCATGGAAGTAAGAGACATACTCCAAATACTCCAAATACTACATTGTACATCAAAGTGAGTATCATACTTGTGATTAGGTCCAACACCTCAATTCTGTAACCATTCTCTGGCTAGTAAGGTTTGACAATTGATTTGACTTCTTTGGACCTCCATGTTTTAGAAAAAAAATTAGCTACCTCGCAAAAATCCCGGCATTTTTTCCCTACAGGCTATAATTCAAAATGACCGCCGGTGCCATTTTGAAAGAAATGTGCACTTTTTTAGGTAATTCGACCCAAGTATTCCGAACCTGATATTAGTTTGACGTTATGACATAATTTTCGCCCAGAAATCCAAGATGGCCCCAATTCGGTAGAGCGAAAACGTACCTTCTGAATGGGAGCACCTAGGATTATGAATTAATCCCTTTTTGGCTAAAATGGTCACGGGTTTGGGTTCTGATTTGTAAAATATGACATAAGAACTATGATTTTCTGATTAACATTTTCGTATTTTGAAATATATTCTGAGAAATTTTGAAACACTCCAAAAACTTCGGTTCTTACATTATGCAGACTGGCAGACTGTGGCAGACTGGGTTAGAATATGAGACTAGTATCAAAATATACCATTACTTATAGTGTCAGGTTAGCTACCCCTAATGCCTGACAAAAATTATCAAGGTCATTTCAGGGCATACAAGGCTCAAATTGCCATAGAATGTTGCATGTTCATAAAAATTGGTGTAAAGGACCCTATAAGCGAGACAAATAATGTCAAGGTCATGTTGAGGTCATCCTTGGTCAAAGTGCCATAGCAGACAAAAAATATCAAGGTCACTTCGGGGTCATCTGGGGTCAAATTTTCATAGATTATTGCAGGTTCATCATAACCATTTGAATAGCATACGTCCTACAGCGATAATCTTTCTCTGATTTGAATGCCGCCCTCTATATCTATTATCCCAGGAACAACCCATGGCGCTGAGTTTATACTTGGTGATCGCTCAAGATTATTGCGATTTCAACTGCGAGACAAAACTAGAAGCTTTTGTTATTGTAGGAAAGTGCTTTTACTTGATTGATTGCTAATCAATAACTCACAGCTTGGCGACTGATTGTAGATCACTATAAATCGGATGTATTGTTGACCCCGCAGTTACGGTTAAGAATACTAGACATACACCGGTTAATCCATGCTAAGCCAAATAAAAAAAATAATTCGTTGTACGCCCACCTCCTTCCTCACTCTCTGGGATCAGTCCATATTTTTTATTTTCAATTTTCATATTACATTAAAAGGTTTCAATACATGAGTGAAATGTTAATGCATATTTACAAGTTTATTAGTCAGCATGAATCACTTGCAAGTGTCTTTGTGGAACTCTAAGGATCTTACCCCTCATTAATGATAGTTTCGTCGTTTTCCTGGCATATGCTGAAATGCCCCAAAACTGCTAGCAATGTCAATTTTATATGAAAGCTGCTTTATTTGGGCAATTCAGCAAAAAAACAAAAACAAAAACACAGCCCCCCCCCTCCTCACTTTTCCAAAAGGTGGGATGCGAAACAAATTAAAAATTTTATGTGGCCATATAGCCGGGCGCTATGTTGGTATGTTATCAGGCCAAAAGGATGTATGCTACGTGTCGGATGTATGTACTGTACTTCTTTTGTCGTGTTACAATAATCGTGATAAAAAGTCCCGAACATTTATTTTAAAATTAAAGATAACACACATTCTTCTGTTTGGCTTTTTTGGACAAGAACTATTGTGTGAGCACAATAACACGGACAGTTTTTTCTTTCGGGTGGTAGAATTGGTTGTAAATTGACAGATTTACGAGGTTTTTTGTAATTTTTCGTTTGCATAAAAATGTTACTAGAAAAATGCCAAAAATATCACATTTTTGGCCAGTATATTTAAATTTTGTTCTGCCTATAATGTAGCTTCGACTTTAAATTAAACATATATATGGGACATATCATATTTTATTGAGGTGTTCTATGAATGCAAACTTCGCAAAGATCATGGTGCGTCACAACAAATTCCAAAAAATATGGCCACTTGCATGATTTATTTAGGTATTTACGTTTAAAACGATCCCTGCAGCATAGTCTTTACCCAAGACGAAAATTTTAAAGTGTGCGCTGAATTTATGCGTGACCCTATCATAATTATATGGTGCTTGCACGGAAGGTTATTAGTTCAAATCATCCACCAGACACGCTCCAGAAGACATGCAAATGCATGGAGTACAATACCAATCGCCTGTTTAACTGGTATTGATCAAAGTAATTCTTTTCTACTCCATGCATTTGCATATATGTGTGTCTGGTGGATGAATTGAACTAATGACCTTTCGTGTCGCGTAAGCTGGAAATGAATCTTTTCTTAAACAAGAGAGACTTGTGCCAGAGACTTGTGCCAGTCTAGGGGAGTGTTCATAAATACTTTGGTGGGGGGGGTGGGGGGGTGGGGGGGGGGGGGGGTGGAAAAGTTGGAACCTCGGACGTCAAAAATTTTGATTCCCCTAAAAAGGTGGATTTTTGTTTGTTTTTGATCCCCCTTTTTATGGTCTAAATTTTTTTTTTTTTTTTTTTTCATGTCATAAAAAGAAACCAAAAATATACATCACTATTCACTAACAGTAGATAGATTTCTTTTTAGGGTTGGAGTAAATGTCTTGAAGTCTATTGAATCCAGCACCTTTTGCCGACAAAATAAGAGTATGGTACAAATGCGCGCGAAGCGCGCAAAAAATTGCCATATAGGCCTAGTGTTACACCCAAATTGTAAAGTGCGCACATTTTGTTGATTTGTAGCTTGAGATTACAAAATTGAATACTTTTATTCTAATTTTTTTAATGTACATGGCTTCTCGTACATTTTACCCTGAAATTGTTTTGATCCCCCCTATTAAGGACTGAATTTTTTATCCCCTTTTAGGACCCAAACATTTTCTGACCCCCCCAATATTTTCCAACGCCAAATCGATCTACATGGCAGAGGACCACCATGCATGCCATCTGTGCGAAATTGACCAAGTTTAACTCGTGCGCATATAATATGCATGGAATAAAAGTTAAATTAAATATAGAGTATTACAATTTGAAATTATCACAATGTTGAAATAATTCATTCCTTCATGTTTTATTTCATATATCACAAAATAATAATAATAATGATTATAATAATAACACTAATAATAATATTAAACAAATATTAAAACTTTAAAACTTAATGTTATAAAGTTAAAATATTCCCACTTTTATGTTAAATCATTGGCCATTTATTTGTAGCCTATAGTATATAAAGATACCACATAATCTACATTTTAATGTGAAAGTCTGAAAGACCATAGTTGAACCAGAGAAGGTGAGATTTTGAATAAAACAATATATAATAATAACAATACTATTAAATATTGCTACTCTAAATATATGAAAATAAATAAAACGTAGTACTAAAATGAAGCAACCTTCCCAGCAAACACAAAACATTTTCGAGATCATTCGCAAACGGTTAGAAAAGGTTGTCAGAAAATGTTTAAATGTCGGGTTATATAAAGGGTATACAGACGATATAAATCGTTGTTTTCAAAAATATTTGTTGATAACTTACTGTAAATATTCTAACATTATGTTATTTAAGTGTTGACAAAATATTTCACACAAAAAATGTTTGGAATTTTATTAACAATAACAGTTTGAAAACATTTTAAAATATTGTTGTAGTGTGTTTTCATTAAAAAAAAAACATTTTAAAACGTTTTTTTTTCGTGGTCCACAGCATCATCCCCCACTTTTTTTCAACAAAAAAAAGTTGAGATTTTTATATCACAGGAAACCTCTGGCTAAATAATGTTTATGTACAAAAAAAATCTTGCAGATTAATTCGTTTAGCAAAGATATCGTGAACGAAATTACAACACATTGTCTATGGAGCAGTATAATCATGTATAACTCGCAAACACAAAATTGGAATCAACTGAAATTTTGGGAATAAGCTTTTTTCGTGGATATCTACTGAAAATTGTCATAAAAAGAGGATGCTATGATCACGAAATACTCCTTTAATGTTATTAAAAAGTTTTAAGCAAAACCAAAACCCAAAATACAACCTGCTTACAACGTTTTAAAAATGTTTTGTGTTCGCTGGGTTAGGGCCTACTACAACACTGTATTAATTGGAAAACACTTCAGATTTATTGTCCTGCTTTTTTACCAAATAAAAAACAATAATAATAATTTCATTGTAGGCTGAAAAAGCTTGTCTCTCAGCCTATACCTCAGCGTGCAGTTAGGCCTATATGGCGTTTTAATTGAATTTAGGGCCTACAAATATCGCAAAGCGCATTTTAATATAACATTTTTCTGCTAAATTGGATTGGTAGCTATTGTTTTGTTAAAATAATTACACAAAAACAAATGATACGAGAAGCAATATTGTATAAATAAAGACAAAATGACAAACGTTTTCAACTGAGACGAAAATCTAGGTATTTTCGTCTCATGTTTTCAAGTTATTTGACAAGTTTATAATATTCATCATGTTCATGCTGTTTGTGTGGCCTAAGATGTTGCGAAATGATAGGCCTTGGCCTATAGTTAACATGTTAAATTAGGCCTATGATAAAATATGTTTATAATTTCTTTAATATAAAACAAAATCCTATATAGGCCTATTATAGTATATATAATATTATCATCGTTTAATTATTATTATAATTTCGTTGTTGTTTTTTTAATCGTAATCATAAAGAATAAATTAAGTCATGGCATCCTGCTGCTGAATCCAGGTACCTGGCTGAATCACCTCGTAAAGTATTAAAGCGTGCCGCCATAGTTCATCCACAATCTTGATTCTATTTTTACGATATTTTTATCGGATCATTATTATGTATTGGACACAATAGATGAAGTATTTGATCGACAAAGTTACCCCTGCGTCCCCACACCCGCGGGCCCCACACACTGTGTCCCCTAGCTGCTTGAATACATCTGGCCACCAAACATAGGCCTACTATCAGATATCTGACTTTTGCAGTTCTGAGTTTGATCATGCTAATTATCGATCATCATGTCATCATTGTTGAGAGCTAATCAGTTATGACAGGCCTACGTGTACGTTTCCAGTGCGTAAATTCTTATCCATGACGATTGTCGAACGATTTTACCTTGTATGAACTTTGAACTTTATTAAATCCTATCTGATTTTTTGAGCCAGTCCCATAATCGTTGCTATGCGCCATTGTTACTATGCAAGCAGACGCAAAACTAGCTAAAAACTTCTGATAGCCTAATGTTGGCAACGTCGAATTTGCGACGGCGTTTTACAATATTCTTTAATACAATCACCACCATGCGTACACATTCTCAGAATCAAGTATTGACTTTATCCCTTTTTACATCAAGCGCACGTCCTTTTTCAGGTTGGATAGTAGCTGGATTTTGATTGGTTCACATGCCATGAGGTCATCGCGAGATGGCGTGTTTCTCACAAGAAGCCTAAAAAGTTTATTACGGGACGCTAAAGACGTGTCATGAAAATTGGTGTAAATGACCCCCGAAGCAAGACAAAATATTGATCAAATTTGTAGGAACAACCTAGAACTGTGACGTCTTTCGCAAGCGAGTGAAGTGAGCACCGAGCGAAGATAGGCTACATAGGGGCCTATATTATTGGGATGTCTTATTCGCCCCATAACACGATCAATATGATAGGGGCCTATAGTTTTACAGAGTCCCAGCACAGAGTTGGTGCTACATGTAGGAACAACCAATCAAGCAAAAACAAACAAAAAATGTCAATTCATTTTGTTTTTCACATGAAGCTCAAAACCCAGAGTAATCACTTTAGTTTTACAAAATATTTGAATTTACGATAAGTGATAATCAAATTATTAAAATAATGCAGTTTCATGGTTCACTAGATGTGCACTATGGGCCCACCAACATTGGGCCCCCCTCATTGATAAACCTATCCAAAAAGACCTGGACTACATTCATTGGAACAATTTTGATAGGGTAAAGAATTACCATTTATTTTGCTACCAAAAATCGGTGAGTTTGAGTATGGTGAGTTTGCTACATACATTTTATGGGCCTACCATAATATCCACAATGGTTTAAAGTTTAGTTTGCTGTGTGTGTGTGTGGGGGGGGGGGGGTGTGGTAGGGTTTGTATTGACACAAAGCAGACAATCGTCGCTTGTAACTTGCATATAGCTACATGCGAGTGCGTTTAGACGGGCACTACATGCAAGTTTACATTCGAGTGTAGTTACAAGCGACTTTACAAGCGATCGTCTGAACAAGCCTCATGTATCATAAATCTAGGCCACCACACTAAAGGATGAATCCCTAGCATGAGGGTCAGAGCAGGCGGCGAATGGCATGATCGAGCCGGCAACTTGTGAAACCGCCCGGCCGTATGGCATTTTCCATATATTCGGTTAGTTTTGTGGGGTTCATTATCGAACCCCAACGGTTTTAGCTTGTATTTATATTATTTATTAACATAGGCCTATTTGTTTGTGATATTACAAGCGTTTTAAAATTTCAAAATAATCCCAATCAATTACACGGTTGACGATGAAAATGTACTGAATTTAGTGAATGCAATGCGACCACCACCTGGGTCAGAGCTCTGCATGAGGGTCAACCCAAATATATTGCTCAATACAAGAGGGGTATTTTGTTAAAATAATTGAATTGAATTGAATTGAATTGAATTGAATTGAATACATACAATTAAGTATGGCATTAGTGATCGGATGTACCTGTTTACACAGCAACTGTTGTAAAAAAAATAACAGTTTTATAATGATGGAAAGAATTTCATGAACATACAACAATCAACAACAGTCTGCCCGTCTGCATAATGTAAGAACCGCAAAAACGTCAAAAAATCAGTTAAAACATTATAACTCTCATTTTTATAACCATAAATTACAAACATGAATTATAACCATGATAACAATATGACCGTATTGTAAATGTCTGTGAAAACATCTTGGATACCCAAACAAAATTGTCAGTCTAAAGGCTTTTCTGGGTCCCTCGGGCGCAGGTTGCAAATGATATGTACATTATTAAAATACTAAACATAAAATGTTTAGAGTTTTGATGGGTAATAGCCATTTTACTTTATGTTTAGGAATTTGACATGTAATGTTTAGCTTCCAATATGTTCATACACTGCAGGCAAGAATGTGTTCATTGGCTAAACGCAGTTGTTGAGTGTTCCTGTGTGCACAAATCGCGGCTAGACTAAGAAGAAACAATATTACCAAAATAGACCTTGGCCATTTTGCAAATGGCTATAAGGAAATAATGTCTACATGATTTGTGGAAATAATTCTGGACAAAGTTGATTATATTCTAAGCACAACGGAAGTTTGCTGATAATAGGTTTACTATTCGTGTTGAAATGCCGTGTCAAAATTCATTTTCACAATTGTCAATCAATGGTTTACTCATCGTCGTTTGAGTTTATTTCTTCGTATGGTATTGAATATAAATAATAGAATATAATAACAATAATGATATACACACAATTGGCCAGCAAAGCAAACGATGGTCCCGAAATTAACCCTGTAAAAGATAAAAGATGAAGATATACCTACAAAGGCTGATCCAATTGGTATCTACAACAACCAGTTCAAATCTGTTCTTTATTGGCACCACACATACTAGTAGGTATAGTCAAAACACATTATCCCGGGCCACTCAAATATAATGATGTAAGCATGCGTGACCAAATAAACGCGTGAAAAGGGGTGTTTTTTCTTTGTTGAGCACGTTACGCGCGTGACGCGTTAAGGGGGCAAAAAACGGTAATTTTCATGAAAAGGGGTAGTTTTAAAATCGTTTGTAACGCATTTAGGGTACCATTTTAATCCGCTTTTCAAATCTGCTGAAACTCCGATTCCAAAAAAAGTTTATTCCAGTGCCGGAATTCCCCGTTCTTTACAGCATACTCCAAACCTAGAGTGTCACTCTGTTATGCAAATATATATCATGACGTGTACATGTGATTTAACCATGGCCTCGTACTTCTATGTAAAATACCATTTAGATTAAAAAACTTGCATATTAAAGCCATATTATAACATTTTCATTATACATGGCGAAATCAAAAATGTGACAACTCTATGGAGAATGCAAACCTTACTGATGTGTTGAAGCCATCGAGTCCCAAAGCCTATATCTCTCAGAAATGTTGTCCAAGGACATATCTTCAACATACCTGAAGTTGATGGTGGGGCAAAATGTGTGACATTGGTTTTCAGGGGGGTCAAAATGTACAAAAAATGTACAATTGGGGTTTTGCATGGGTAATATCTCAGCTAAAAGTATTCTAATAGGCTCAATATTGGATAAGAGTAATGTCCTACCAAAGGGCTCTGACTGGCAAAAAAATGGACAATAAAATTATTTTTACTTTTGGAGTTTTGACCCCCCAAAGTTGGTCCCGGATGGACGAAGTTGCATTTTGAGGGCCCTATATCTTTGAAAGTAAAGGAGTTACAAGTTTTCTGATGCCAGAGTTGAATTCTACACAAATAAGTACCCCAGAATACATACTTTTCAAAGTTGTAAATGGTTCCCTTTATACATTTATGGACCTCCAAACGTTGTCTTTCGCGTTGCGACACATGTTTTACGCTGACCCCCCTAAATTTCAAATTGATGCCACGGGAAAATGAAATGGAGTATGAAGCTCAAATTTTCGGAATTTTACTTTCTCATCAATATCTACCACCACACAGAAAAAAATTTGAAGAGGTGCTGCGGTGCACATCCCTGGAGTTGACATGGAATGGGTCTAATGTATTTTTGAAAAATCGGTGGCTCTGAAAAGTGCCGTTTAAAATACGTGATCTAGTATAAAAGATAATGCTGGAGACATAAGAAGAGTCAAAGGTAAAGACCTTTGTGTGGCTGAGCTTTATATGATTATAATAAAGTAGTCCTGTAAAGACCGGAAATCAGTAGATGTTTCCAAAGTAATGCAAAGACAAGATGGAGAAATATAGAAAGATTTAAACTCTTGATCTCAATACAAAATATTTACCTCCGTAATTTTCAGCTGTTGCTACTACAGCCTTCGTCAGCGGAATGACCCGATCGTGCACTCTTGAAGTGTGACGTAATGACCGGGTCATAGACCTTTGGTAACTTGTAGCGCCCTCCGTCTTTGTTCAGAGATGGTTGGTTGGCCCTGATGTGGATGGCCTCCTTGACTCCTCTCTCAAACCAGCGAGGTTCCCTATCCAAGATTTGGACTTTGTCCAGGTCGACGTGATGGCCCGGTGACTCTATGTGGATATGTTTGGAAACCTCAGACGAAGTTGTGCTCGGACGTCTGTGTTCGAGGAATCTGGTCTTGAGAGAACGTTCAGTCTCTCCAATGTACGATTCTTTGCAGGTGCCTCTTGTAGTCTGCCCCTGGCATGGAATCAAGTACACTGGACCAGTTACGTCCTTTTTCTCAGTTTTGTCTTTTGGCGCCACTAAAAATTGGCGCAGTGTCTGTGTAGGTTTAAATGTTACCCGTATACCGAATTTTTGGAAATTCCTTCGAAGAGCCTCCGAAATCCCTTTGATATAGGGTAACACGATCTGTCCTTTGGGTGTAGTACTACTGTCCTTATTCGAGTTTGATTTTGCACTCTTGGGCTTATTGATTTTGTCAAAGACCCATGGCGGGTAGCCACACTTGGAGAGAGCTTGCGAAATATGCTTCTTTTCCTCAACAACCACTTGAGGGTTGGTGATCACTGTCTCTGCACGATGGAATAGAGTCTGTATTACACCAAACTTGTGTTCTAATGGGTGGTTGGACGAAAAATGCAAATATTGATCCGTGTGTGTTGGCTTACGGTATATCTTGATCTCTAAGCTGCCGTCAGCTTGGATCACGGTCGAAGTATCCAGAAACGCGAGGGATTTATCTTCCTCTCTTTCGGTGGTGAATTTAATGTCGGGGTCGAGCGAATTGAGATGATCCGTAAATTCCTGTGCGTGTTCTTTCTTGAGCTTTGTGTGTGTGTCGTCGACGTAGCGATACCACCACTCCGGGGGGTGGGGTGCTGTGGAAATGGCTATTTGTTCTAAATGTTCCATGTAAAGGTTACACACAATAGGCGAAACGGGCGAACCCATCGCCGCTCCATGGATTTGCTGGTAGTATATGCCATTGTAGACAAAGTACGTACAACGAAGACAAACGTCAAGGAGTTTTACCACATGGGCCGCAGACAACTGAGTTCTTTCTTGCAAGGTGTTATCTCTTTCCAGTCTAGACTGTATAATGGGGAGCGCTTTGTCCACAGGCACAGATGTAAACAGTGCTGTTACATCATACGAACGAAGCTCTTCATCCTCCTCAACGCGTTAATTTTTGATGCAGTCAGCGAAATGTTGCGAATTGGTAATATGGTGTTTTGTCTTACCAATCAACGGAGATAAGATATCCGCCAAATGTCTAGCACAGTTATATGTTATGGTACCAACACTACTAACAATAGGTCTCAGTGGGATGTCAGGTTTGTGTACCTTTGGTAGACCATAAAACTTGGGTGGAGACTCAGTCGTAGGATAAAGCTTACGGTATTCAATCCTATTAATCCCTTCTCGTTCTCCAAATCTTGAAGCACTGACACTAGTTCTTTCTTATACCTTGGTGTGGGATCTTTGGTGCCAAGATTCTTGTATGTGGCTGTGTCACTCAAGAGTTTTTCACACTTCTGTTGATAATCTGGTGTGTCCAAAACAACAACCTCCCTTTGTCAGCTGGTAAAATCCGTATATCCTGATCTTTCTTTAGTTGTTTCAGCGCTTTATGTTCATCTGCACTCAAATTGGATTCAAGTTTCTTTGGACGACTCAACAAACCAACAACTTTCGATCTCAGTTCACTAGCATCGCGTTCAGGCAACTTACGACACGCCGATTCAGTGCTGGTGATAATGTCAACAACGGGGATTTCAGTTGGTGCAACCGCGTAATTCAGACCTTTTACCAACACTGATAGCTCAGAATCATTCAATAAACGCTCGGAACAGTTCTTCACCCATTTACTGATGCAATCGGACGCTAGGGAGTTGTTAGTTTTGCGAGATTCAAGTTCCTTTTTCTTTTTCAACAATCGCGAAAATTTGTTTTTCTGGCGTGCTTTGGACAGCTCGTGTTCCTTGACCTGTGACCTCTCAGTCCGTGTTTTAATTTCAGCTGTGACGTCGCTAGGTAACTCACTGGCGCTATAAATAACCGACTCAAAACGATCTTTTTCTTGATTTAAATTGTCGATCTTATTCACAATTTGGCCAACACGCACATTAAGTAAAGCTCTCTCGGCTCTCCTAAGAATATTATCGGCTTTTCTACCCTTGACAGTGCTTGTTAAATTTTGATGTTTACAATGTAGACTAAACCGAAGATGGTTGCGATACCGGGCGATCTTTTTTCCCGTTTTTTCCAAATGTCTGATGTTATCAAGGCAATCCTTGCCGTAATCAGTTCTGATATTAGCATGAAAGTTCATCTGTATTGGTAATCCATATATAGAAAGATTTAAACTCTTGATCTCAATACAAACTCTTGATCCCGGTCATTACGTCACACTTCAAGAGTGCACGATCGGGTCATTCCGCTGACGAAGGCTGTAGTAGCAACAGCTGAAAATATTTTGTATTGAGATCAAGAGTTTAAATCTTTCTATATATGGATTACCAATACAGATGAACTTTCATGCTAAGATGGAGAAATGTTAAAGAAAACAGATGGGATATAGATGTAATCTATAGCCTCTGAAAGTCTCGTACTATAGTTTCACCCCTATTGCCGGGGATCATCAGCGGAATGTTAGCTATAAAAGCTAGAAAATCTCCAAGAGATGACTAAATCGTGAGAGTTTAAGGTTTATTCCGTTATAGGATTAAAAATCGTCATTTGCTGTGAGTATGAATTTGCAGAGATTTAGCAGTCCAAGTGGCATGAAGATAAGTGGACCCATGTGTAGTTTAAAATTAAGCACTAGATATGACGAGTACAAACAGGCTTTATGGTTTTAGATACTAGCTTGTAAAGATGTATAATAGTGTGATAATAAAAGTATATTCAAAGAAGTCAAAGACGCACAATGTCACTATTAATAGTGAATATCACAAGAATGAGTAAACTTGGTGGCTCTGCAAAGAGCCGTTTGGATTTTTTATTTGCGAGATTGCATGTATAGTTGATAACGTTGTCTATGTTTAACAAACCACGTGTATGTTTTGGTTTAGTATAACGTTGGTTTCGATATATAGGTAGGTATTACCTTTTGCCACGTCTGAGAGATCAGACATTGTTTTGATTTGTCCAATCATTTTCGTGTCTCGTGCTATAATATGAAACGTTTCTTATTGCAGAACTATCATGGCGGAGGAGGATATCAACGTTGAGGTCAAATCCAAATCATCTCGAAAAATAAAGGCATTTCTCCAACCTGCTCCTCCAAGCTCACCGCCCAACCTTCAAAGAGCATTCTCTCGGTATATCACAGTAGAGCCCATACTTTTACTAACGGCTGTAGGTTTTGGTGTGGTGACATCGGTATTGCCACAATTTCTACAATACACCATAGCCATCGAACAAAATGTGACGTTACCTGAGGATAACGGAGGGATAAACGGCACGTGTGTGGATCAAAATACAAGCAATCCATATTACAGGCATCTTCAGGAAGTCCAAGCTGAGGTGTCATACTGGCAGATGGTGATCTCCATGTGTGGTACTATCCCATCTATAATTGTAGCTCCGCTTCTGAGTACTTGGAGCGATAGAGGAGGCCGAAAAATAATTATCGGTTTCGTTGTACTCGGTTATCTTGTTTTCATGCTTGGATTTCTCCTTGTACATCGTTTCGCCCTGCCACTTTGGGTCCTCGCCGTGGCTAAATTTATTGAAGGTGAATAATCCTCTATAGTCTTTTTGATAATGTTGTCTGTGTTTACTGTACAGGGTACGTTGTAAGGAGTCAAAGAAATTCAGGTCGATTAAAATAAATATATGTAGAGGCTGTGCTGGTTGGCTGGGTTTGTCATGTTTTTGACACCACAGAATGTGTATACATGTATACGCATATCTGTTAAGTCGAAATCATGACAAATTATCCGTCTGATGATCGGTATACCCAATGATCGTAAGTGAGAGTATTCCGTGAAACTACGGTTGCCTTACCAGAGGTCTATACTTTGAATTTGTATATAATATAGTGTAAGAAATTGGTACTTCTCCGAACACATTTGGTGCTTTGGATTCCAGGGAGTATTATACATGTGTAAGAAATTTGGTTCCAAAACGGACGTTGCAGGCAATTCACTTTTATTTATTGTACAAGCTTTCGGACTTACCTAAAAACAATACATACACACACAAAAAACAGCAAATAATATGTTCCTGTGACCAAGAGGATCATTAGAAGTGGAAAAACAAGACTTATATCTGTTTTTACACCTCCCAATCAGTAAGTTTTGAATCTACCTTTACCACTGAAAGGACAACTTACAATGGAAGGCCATTTAGAGCCTTGTTAGTCAGAAAACAATATAGACATTTTTATGTTTCAATTTGACATTACGTGATATAATGGGCACTGGTGTGAATAATTACCATTGTTATTGATTATCACATGTTTTGATCCCCTCCAATTGCATGGAACTAAAAAGAATAATCCAATGAGAGCTGAAAAGATTTCCTTCAATGGATACTGGATACAAGACAATAGGATTTTGCTGCAACTTTCAAATCTCGGGTTACTTTCTTTAAAATGTACGCTACGACATCCATATCGGGACCATTGGAGCAAATGAGCAGTCATAATGCGCAAAACTAGATTATGCTTTGTGACTGCACATTCCAAATTTGGCAAAAAATCAATGGTTGGGGAATAATGGCTATTATTTAAAGGGGTAATCACTTTTGGACAGATGTTTATTTTCCACTCAGACAATTGACAATTTTGTTGAATTTGATCTTACAGGTTTAACCGGAAGTGATATGCTATTATATGCCCAGTATAATGCATACATTTCTGATATTACAAACAAGGAAAACCGATTACTGCGTATCGCAATCGTTTTAACAATGCCGTCAATAGGAATCGGATTGACTCAGATGGCTATTGGATACCTCATCGAAGATTACGGATTTGGCCCTGCACTGTGGATCGCGTTTATTGCGTATTGCCTTGCATTCCTGTACATTATCATCCCACCATTTTTAATCGAAACTGTTGATAGAAACGAGAAGAACGCGAAACCGGGAATGTATCAATCAGAATCCGGTGTCATATATGGATTTAAAAGTCTGATACTTCTTTTCAAAAGCAAAACACGCCTTCGAAGATGGCGTTTAGGATTTCTCTATATGATAGTGTTTATGAATCAGGTGATAAATACTGCAGTTCTCGAAATCGTCCTCGTGTATGGATTGGGACCGTCATTTTGTTGGTCGTCAGTGCTAGTTGCCGGCTATACGACCATGTCTATTTTTAGCAGTGCTCTAGGTAAGAAAATAGATAATTGAAATATGGATGAAGATGTTGAAAAAGTTTAAATTGTTATAATGTAAATTAATTTTATGTTCTTACAGCTGCTCTAATAGGCTCGAATGGTTTTTCTCTGTGTCTTTCCGACCTCTGGAATCTTCAAGTCAGCATGGTTTTTGGTATTCTGTATGGATATCTTCATGCTATTGCAAACACGACGCTAGGACTGTATATCGGTAAGTTAATCCACCTTCCTTCCATTCACTCTTCTAATCCCCTCTCTTCCCTCTGTTTCTCTTTCTCTATCCCATAACCTCCCCCACATACACGCCCTATCTTTCTCCCCTCTCTTATTTCTCATTTCTTCGTGAAATAAATAGACATAAATAACCACGTGTCCGAAACCAAAACCAGTCCTAAAACTAATTACTTGAAACGACAGTGGGTCGACAATATCGACAAAATGTGTTTCTCTTTTTCATTACAGCGGTGCTTGTGGCATCTTTGCGTTCTATTAGCAGGCCTCTGATCCCTGCAATGATGGCCAAAGTAGTCTCAGAACATGAACATGGTACGTTGTATCATGATATAAACACAGCAAAATTAAAAAGTTGCCACTAGTTCCATCACCATTTAATCAGAGTCTGAGGAGTTAATGGCAGAATAATTTATATACTAATTTTCTATACACTTTCCTTCGAAGGTTGATACCAAATTTGATATCAAAAGTTTAATCATTGTGAGTATAGGAACCGTTGTTTGGATATTCGTGCAATTCTAAAAATGACATACAGTACGACAGCAACTTAGCTCACTTCCGGTAATTTTTACCGGCGTGACCTTTGCTGTTACGTAACGTAATGTTGTAAATCAGGTGGCAAATACAGTTTTTCAGAAAACATCAAAAAATGGAATACATGAGTGGTTTCTCCTTCATTTCCATATTGAGCCCATAGATAAGATATGAAACATGAGTATAAGGCAAACAGTAACGTGTAAAAGTCCAATTATTGTGGAGAAAATGAATGTTTATTGTGCGCGAAGTAGCCTAAAAATGGAGAAAAAATGCATGTCACGATCACCAAAATGGTTATATCTGCAACTATGCGCCAACGCCGGTCGTATGCTTTTCTGTAATGATAGACATTAGCTAACTTGAGCTTGTATTAAATTTTCAGCGAAAATGATTGGTGGAACAATCGAGTCGTAGGTTGGAAAGTTGCTTTCAAAACGGCTTCCCCTCGCAATCGTGCGTGACCATAAGTGACCAGTGTCAGCAGGAAAATTAACAGCTGGTCTTGTCCATATAATCGATTAATAATTGTCAGGATCGTCCAGTTGACTACAGTGATATTTATTTATTCATACAAAATACTGCCCTGTCATACAAAATATCGAAGTCAATATAAAACGTAATTTCAAGCCATTTGACTGAACTTACAAACAGTTTATAAAAGATTATTGTTGAACGAGACACTGAATTAGAAATAACATTGCAAAAGGTACGAGAATAAGTTAGCAGGTTGTGATGGTCTAGTGGCTAAGTCCGTGCCTGAAGTGCGTGAGCTTGGAAGTTCGAACCCTACCATAGCGGGTTTTTTTTGTTGTTGAAAATATTTATGATATTAGTAAACAACTTTCAGGAAGGGTTTCTGATCATTTGAAGCAGAAATAATGAGGTAAAATGAAAGAAAGCATTTTTTTATCTTGACCGCTTGTGGTGTTCTATTGAAGATAATTAAAGTTACTCTAGACAACGAAACGCTGATTCCAATTATGTGTATGTCTGGGTATGGTGTAAGAACGGTGTAAAAATTACAAATAATATTATGCCAAAATATCAGGTTTGAAATTCGTAAATTATGGATGACGCTATCTTATTTTTTAATATGTAGGCCTACGCATAAAGAAAAACATTGCAAACGTGTTGCATAGAAATATTTTTAATTGATCATAATACTGACGGGCCTACACCATAGGCCTAACAGAACAAGAGAGAAAAAAAATCGAAATGCTGTAGGATTCGAACCTTCAACCTCTCGCACTTCAAACCACGGCGTCAACCACTAGACCATCACAACCTACTGTAACATACGCGTATCTTTTGCAACCTTATTTCTCATTCAGGGACTCGATCAACAATAATATTTTTAAAACTGCTTTTAAGTTCAGTCAAATGAGGTGATATTACTTTTTATATTGACTTCAATATTTTGTAAGTCAATGCAGTATTTTACTTGAATAAAGTGGAGTCAACTGGACGATTCTGACGATTATTATTCGATATAATGACAAGGCCGGCTGCTATTTTGCTAGTGACACTTGTCACTAACGGGACACGCACGATTGAGACACAGGCCGTTTTGAGAGTAACTTTATGGATGGCGGAAACCTTCAAAACACGCCTAAGAATACGCCTAACCTTAGACGTCTAAGATGCAATCTTAGACGTCTAAGATGCATTCTTAGGCGTCCAAGATGCAATCTTAGGCGTCTAAGAAATTCGCGGTAGACTTAAATCAACGAATCACAGGACTAGAAATCCCAAACAACCAATCATCTTAAAGGCGTATTCAATTATTGACCAATGAAATCTTAGACGCCTAAGATTTTACACGCCTAAGAATTCTTACACGTCTAAGATTGATCATTTGACCGTGACTAGTGATGGACGGTAACGTAAATTCGATCAAAACGTACAACGTCAATCGCAAAGAGAAAGGGGTGATGGGGTGGGAGGGGGATAGGGTACATGTTCTCCCACCTTTCGGCACAATGGCCCATTGTTTTGTTCTTTTCAGCCACTTTTTGACAATTCAGGCGGAACAATGTATTTTTACATAATAGGCTTTTTTTCATTTGAACATAATCTAGCAGTTGATGTTGTTGTTGTAAACTGATAAAACTTTAATTTGTTTTAAATATTTTGTTTTTCTGATGACTTGCAGTTAATGTAAGATTTCTATTTGTGTGGCTATAGCGTAAATGATGATGATAATGATGATGATGATGATGATGATGAGTTGATGACGGTGTTGTTGTTGTTGTTTGTTGTTGTTGTTGTTGTTGTTGTTGTTGTTGTTGTTGTTGTTGATGATGATGATGATGATGATGATGATGATGATGATGATTATGGATAATACAAATGATGTCAGATTATTATTAGAGTCGTGGTGGTGATGATGATGGCAGTGATGAGGGATTAAATTTAGTATGAAATTTTCACGACCCCCCCCCCCTCACACCCTCCCAATCAATGTTGTTTTGATACTGAGATAGGAACGGACTAGTATTGGCTCCAACATTGATTGAATATGAAACATTAATGTTTGCCACTCACGTTACTTGTAATGTTTAAACAAAGAGCACATGTCTATGGTGTCACCCTGCTCACTTTTCATGTATGTTTTTCTTAACACGTATGCTATGACTGAGCCAAAATACACAGTTAAGAGACCTCGATACCTCCATTCAACAAGAAAGTTAACCTGACGGTGTAGGGTATGATGCGTTTATATCCAATACGTTCAGAGGTCAAGTTATTACTGCACACACATTATAAGGTCAACCAACTATGTCTTTATAATTCGAACAGCGTGTGATATATTTTTGCGAAGGGACCCGGGACAAGGCCAAAGCGTCTTTTATAATTGAAGAGATCAGATATGCATAATTTCAGTCTGCAAAGTGCAAGAAGACAATTAGAGGTCAAATTTTCTATGTTAAAAATAGAATCATGGAGGTATATAAATATATGCTAGGCATGTTTGTTCCTCTTTGGTGTTTGTGTATTAATTTTCATCATCATCATCATCATCATCATCATCATCATCATCATCATCATCATATCATCATCATCGTCGTCGTCGTCATCATGCTCATCAACATTAATACCTGACTACTACTAGCCACACCAAACAGCACACCAAACCAACGAAAATAAAATCAAACCAATTAATCAATTTTGCTGCAAGTCCTCAGAGAAAATCACCTTGGTGATACCGTCCATCACTAAAATATCAATCTTAGACGTGTAAGAATTCTTAGGCGTGTAAAATCTTAGGCGTCTAAGATTTCATTGGTCAATAATTGAATACGCCTAAGATGATTGGTTGTTTGGGATTTCTGTTCCTGTGATTCGTTGATTTAAGTCTACCGCGAATTTCTTAGACGTCTAAGATTACATCTTAGACGCCTAAGAATGCATCTTAGACGTCTAAGGTTAGGCGTATTCTTAGGCGTATTCTTAAGCGTATTTTGAAGGTTTACGCCATCCATATAACTTTACAACCTACGACTCGATTGTTCCACCAATCATTTTCGCTGAAAATTTAATACAAGCTCAAGTTAGTTAATATCTATCATTACAGAAAAGCATAAGACCGGCGTTTGTAGATATAACCATTTTGGTGATCGTGACATGCAATTTTTCTCATTTTCCCGGCCACTTTGGACATGTTCAAGCTTCTTTATTTTCAATATTATTCAACTATTACTCTTTTTTTTTTCTTTGCACAAATGTTTGGTATCTTATCCGTGATCATGGTACACAATTTAAGCAAAAAACGACCCGTGTCTCCCATTTCTGGAGCCATTTCGCTAAAACATGTTTGCCGGCCAAATTTTCAACATTTAGTTACGTAAGCCGTGTTCACCAACCCGTAAAAAATTTCTATCGAACAAAAGAGGTCACGAAGTTGCCGTCGTACTGATAGGGAGTTGTATCACGCGGTGGAGCTATCGTATGTGCCAAAAATTACGTCGCCTGAATACGCTGGCGAAGTTACGTAATAATCGGATTAACTACCATAGCAATAGGTGAAAACAATTTTTGAATATACCGCGCTGCACTAATACTTTCACGCGGTACATCTGCATTGAACCTACACCACATTTCGCCATAATATATTCTAGAAACGCTTGCTGTTAGAATAAGAAAAATTTTAATTGTAATTATTGCACAGGTCACGGCGACCCTGTGACCTTTCCGGAAAAAGCCGAGTGGCAGGTTTTTCAAATAAATATTTTCTGTGTAAAAACTGTACCATCAGATAGGTAATGGATAATATGAATATTAACTGTACATCTATCACAACAATTTTTGATAACAACTTGCGTCACAATTGATCTAGTATAGAAGGTAGAGAATTTATTTCAATCTTATATACGCCATTTTTTTTTTTGGAATTAAGTGAAATTAATTCTGTAAAAACTGCATTTTTTTAATGTAATTTTCACATTAGACCCGACAAAAGATTACCGTTTTGTTGTTATGATAATCTAATCTTTTGATTTTGTAAATAAAATTAGGGTCTAATGTGGATTTAGGATGCAAACTGGAACAATCCAATGCCTTGTCAAAATCATTTGCTTCAAAATGGAGTTCGGATGCACTTCGTAATACAACTTCCGCCACTGCGGGAAACCACATGCACAGCAGAGCACATGGCCGATATCAAAATCGATTTTATGTATTGTGTATGTAGGCCTATTCATAGGACCCTCGTATTAATTGTCTCTATGCGCTTGAGAATTCAACAATATAAATAATGGTAGCTTTATTATAATTCACATTAATGTTTTAAGGGCTGGGTATGAACGTTTGGACAGTATTTATTGTGGGACATTAGAGCACATCAGGTATATCAAATTGCATTCTGAATACGAAGACTGTCATTCTGATATCAAATAATTTTGATTTTTTGAAATTCTCAATTTAATACACATTTTATGGCAAATCATTAAAAATTGATATTTTTGATATTTAACAGTACTTGAAGTAAACTTTATAAATCTGATGATTTATACTTAAAGTGTAGGCCTATGTAGGTGGGATGAAAAGCCGACGATCAATTGAAAATTTTGACCATTCGTATTGAAGATATGGATTTTTTTTCCCAAAAAAACCAAAAAAAATTAGGTCTTTTTGGGAAAAAAAATCCATATCTTTAATATGAAAGGTCAAAATTTTCAATTGACCGTCGGCTTTTCCTCCCTGTTACATACACTTTAAGAATATGTCATTAGATTTATATCATTTACTTCGAGGACTGTTATATATCAAAATTTGAAAAATATCAAATTTTTATAATTTGTCATAAAATTTGTATTATATTGTGATTTTCAAAAATGAAAATTATTTGATATCAGAAAGACATGCTTCGTATTCAGAATGCAATTCGATAGGTCTGAGGTGCTCTCATGTCCCACAAAAAATACTGTCGAAACGCAATAAACGCTCATTTTAGATCCCTTAAGCAGATAAAATTCCAAAATATGATGCAGTAATGAAGTTGCGATTTATTAATATTATAGGTATAAATTTTCACGATGACACTATCAAGTTCTTCGTGGTCGAGCGGTCTAAGGCGCTGGACGTATGGTATACGTGATACTAGCCAAAGCGGTGAGCCGTGAGTTCGAACCCCGCCTCTGCCAAACTTTAAAAGAATTAAAATTGAAATTTTACTTTTTAAAAATTTCATATTGGGGAAATGTGACTGGGAGAATTTATGTATGGCGTGGAGTGGTGTGCATTGAACCATATCATGCTGATCACTTGCACCTGTAAGATTAGTATCATTGAAAAGACCAGTATTGTGTTCAATCTATAGTTGCAGACATACACAGGTGATTAGTTCAACCTGCTTGTAGTGCTGCGCGATATGTTCAAAATTGTTTTCACCTATTGCTATGGTAGTTAATCCGATTTATTACGTAACTTCGCCAGCGTATAGGCCTGCAGGTTAATCGATTATAAAGCGCGACTGTTTGTGACTGCGGAAATTTCCAATGGGGTATGAAATGTCGGTGTGTGTGTGTGTTGCTGCTGCACACATTTCGGCGCTGTTGTAAAGTTCTTTACCCATGCATGTAAAAATGCAAATCAAATACCCTGCTCTTTTATGCGCAGGCAAGTGTACAATGATTCCTGTACGGGTTGCTACGGGCCACATAATAAGCTGATACCATGCATTGGCTTTTGCGTGGTCAATTCGTAATTTATCATTTTTAAAATTGCTCACGATGATTAAACTTTTCATATCAAATTTGGTATCAAACCTTCGAAGGAAAGTGTATATAATAATAAAATTAGTATATAAATTATTCTGCCATTTACTCCTCAGACTCTGATTAAATGGTGATGGAACTAGTCGCAACTTTTTAATTTTGCTGTGTTTTTGCTGTGTTTATATCATGTTTATATCATATCACTATTATGAAATTGCATTTTACTAGGAATCGTGTCAATTTCCATTTTATGTTTCAAGAATTAAACTAATCATTGTAGATAGTGGACAAAAGTCGTCATATTTTTTCATGTTTAATCGTATTCTGCTATTCTCTTATCCAGGCGTGGTCTTCGGCTTCAAAGCAAGTATAGAGAGTATTGGCAATCTGTTGTCATCCTTGCTTATAAATTCTATTTACAGTAAAACGGTGCAAACGCAACCAAATTTGGTCTTCATAATACACGGAACATTAGGTTTCATTCCCTTGATACTCACGGCGTAAGTTCAATAATTTTTCTTAAGAAATATTTTAATGAGCCAGTTTTCCTTGTAACTGGTATATATGACAGGATCTGCTCCATGGGGGGCAAACGAGGTACTTTTAAAAACTGAGTTACTATGGTTATTACTTTATGAAACATTAACCCTAGAACTACGAAGGGGGTGATTGTACTAACCACCACGATTTTGTATACGTCACAAAAACCGCACGCGTTTACGCCCAAGAGACCTAAGCTAATCGTAGATCCATCCTTTGCGCTCATTTTAGTGAAACAATGTTCACCCCAGCACCTTACTCGGGGGTAGGACCGGCCGTCAAAGATGACCGGGGGTGAGGCCCATCAGTGGTTTTTACAGTAAAATCAATGATTTTCATTTCTCTCTAGTCAAATTATTCCAAAAGCTACTGACTTTTTACTTGTCAGTGAGGTTGAAATAGGCATTATCTTTGATATTGAGGAGAAATTTTGATTTTGAAGCCATTTTTTAAACGTCACCATGGTCAAGGTCAAGTCACATATTAAGATGGGTTTGTGTGTGTTTGGGTCGGTCTATACGTCACATTAGTGGGCATAGAATGCCCTCAATGCATCCCTGGGGGTGGGGAAGTCATTAATGTAACCGCACAAAAGATGATCTCCCGGCCCCCTCCTCACATTTCTGAGGGTACGGGTCCATAATTGAGCTCCCTTAATAGTGCAACGTAATGCATAAATGAATACTCTATTATGTTCTGTCGTTCTGTGCCATTTAATGATCACGATTAAGACCCTACCCCCAGAAAAACGGGGAGGGGGCCGGGTGGTCATATTTTGTGAATTTTCCCACCCCGGGGATACATTGAAGGCATCTTATACCAACTAATGTGACGTATACACCCCAACACACATGTCACATACACAAACCCACCCCAATATGTGACTTGACATTGACCGAATGGCTCCAAAATCGAAATGTTGGCCTCCATTTTCCTCCCTCCCCTCACGATGTGGGTGATGGCCGATATTTGTAATGAGTGAATTTTGTCCGCAGCTTAGGGAACAAGTGATGTAATGAAAGATCAAGCACAATTATCAATAATATTATCATCATATGCAATGTTTTCATAAATGCTGATTATATTCAACTGATCCTTTTTTAAGGCCTAAAAATTGTTTGATTAGCGTAACATAAAAAATAAGGGTAGGTAGGTAGTTAGGGTCCGTCTGGTTACGCCATTTTTTTTTGGTTTAAGGGCTCTGGTAGCAACGTTTGGACAGTATTTTTGGGACATTTTAAGAGAAAAATCCATGTCTTTAATACGAAAGGTCAACATCAAGGTACGGTTACTTCGTGCAACAGTCTTCTCAATTCCATACGGGTGCGAATCCTGGAGATAGTTGTATTTGAGATGCGGTGCTATATGAGGCTGTTTGGAGTATCTTCGAAAGACAAGAAGACAAATATCTGGGTCGTGAATAAGATTGGCACAGACTTGGCAACATCAGAAAGTCCGTCATTGAGAGGAAATTGTGCTACTTTGGCCACATTGTAAGAAAGGATGGTGGATTTGAGAAGCAGATTCTTCAGGGAGCCGTGGAAGGCCATCGTGGAAGGGGACGTCCATCAACATCTTGGACAAATGATGTGAAGAACGTTTCATCACACGGAATGTATGGTGCAATACGTTTGGCTTTTGATAGAAGTAGATGGCGTACTCTTGTGAAGACCACTGCGGCGCAATCCTGCGCCATCTGACCCAGAGAGAGAGAGAGAGAGAATGTGTGCCAAAATTCGCTTGCACTCCCCCTCTCGACTTGCCAAAAATTGCCCCCCACTTCGGCTCGACAACAATTTCTTGCCCCACTTCCATTTTTACCCTCCCCCAGGGCTCATAATTATTGCACAGCCCCTAACTTATTTTCCTATGTGGCTCATAATATCGGACATTGGCTGACAAACCTTTGGAACCTATTAACAGTTGAATACATGAATCCAAAACCCACCCAAGTCCATGGGAAATGATTTTGAGGAAAAAACCTGTGTATCATTTTAATTCCTTCAGTTAGATTTACCTGGTCAATATGGTAAGTTGTACGTGCAAATGGGTGGGTTAAACTGTATTAGGTATGACGATTAGCATTTCAGGGACTTCGTGGGGTTCATTTTAAATTCTGGACTTGGGTGGTTTTTTGAATCATATACAAAGACAATAATGTTGGAATGATATTACCACTAGTAAAATGATACAAATAAAGCGCACAGTTATGCATAATGTTGATAAGCATTCTGCCATGTAATATAAACCACACATTTTTTTTTCAAACGTCACTCTCCAGCAATGAAGATGTTACAAGTGGACTTTTATACATACTGGATTTCAATCAATGTGTTACAAGACTCAAATCATGCAATTGGGTTGATTCTTTCATACATGCTATTTTTCACATGCTCAATAGACACAGAGGATGAATTTGAGTTGTCCTTTCATGCATATGACAGACCTATGTATAGCAACACTTTCCCATGCTTAACTCAATTTGGCCAAAGTATGGACTTGGGTGCTTTTGTATTCATATATTCAGTTGTTGAGAAAAATGCTGAAAATTAAACAGGATCTGTTTCATATATTAATTTTAATTCTAGTCTTTTGTTCATAACTTATATGCTTTTATTGTTTTTTAGTGTTCTTCAAGTCATAACTCGACACGACAAGGAAGCGGCTGGAAAGAAAGCTTCCTACGGAACGTTTTAAGAGGCAAACTATACTTTCAGGAATGCATATAATAAAAGTGCCATAATGAAAGCATAATATTTTTGGAAAAAGTGGCAGAAAACATTGTTGTCATTTATAATGTACTTTTTGTGACAAGATAAAGGAGTGGCTGCGAAGGAAGTTTTCAAGAATCGTAGTTGGTATGGTATACATGGGCACAATGACGGACTAAGAACCTGAAACATTTGTTATGAACACGACAGAGTCTCTAACAATAATTTACTATAAATTCTTCATATCTAACGTGAAGCGGTTCAAGACAAGTGTTATTTCGATCCACAAATCTAATTTCAATTCCAATTCCAATTCAATACTCTCTCTCTCTACGAATTCCACATTGATTCAATTCTAATTTGATTCTCTCTTCCAGATTTTAATTTGTTTTTATTCCAATTCAGATACTAGATATAAAAAAATTATGTTCATTCGATTCCAATTCAATGCATCAAAATTATAGGCAAACAATTTTGATTCGATTCATAACATTAACATTTCATTTCGTTTCATTTCATTTCATTTGATTCTGATTCAAATTCAAATTTCAATACATTACAATAAATGTAGGATTTGCCGATTAGTGGTGTATCCTTCGTGTAAGAGAATACCAAACAAATCCCAACTACCAAACAAATCCTAACCCTAATCCTATTCTAACCCTAAACCATTACCATAACCCTAATCCTAATCCTCATCCCAATTCCTAACTCTAATAGAGGTCATCCGTGTTCTATAAGCTGCATATCCTATCAACGACTGCTATACCTTGATTAGGATTTTTAAAAGAAGTACATGCATGCGGCAACCATGACTGTTTCAAAATAGCCCGCAAAAGTCATGCAAGGAACTCCGAGGTCATGCATTGAATTGGTTTGAATGAGGAACACTCCGGGAACCGGCGCCTTTTGTTAAAAGTCACACATGAGTAACGTGGATAACCTTTATCCTATTAGTATTTTCGTGTTCTCTTACACTAAGGATAAACCCGATTAGTTCAATGCTTTATGACCTGTTTCGGTTTCAACATGCAATAACACTACAAGATAACACTATTACACATTATTCTAAAAATAATGTATTTGTGCTTAAAATATCGTCTCTAAGGGGACGATATCGCCAATTAGTGTTTGGGTCATTATTATTTCAAAATGGCGGCGTAGTCAAAACTTCGGCTAATAAGAGAAATATTTAATAATTTCTCTGCGGGGAAATGTATATTATTAAAAAACAAAATGTCAGCAATAACAGATCACCTAGTCGACAAAAATCATGTTATTGGATGGGGGGACGCTGAGATCATTGGCACGGATCAAGAACGATTCACACGCTGGTTAAAGGAGGCTATAGAAATTAGAAAGAGGAGGGGCACCACCATTGATGAGTTTCTAGAACTAGGTTCAAGAAAATCCCCAGATGGAAAATCAACTGGCAACACCAAGACCTACGGTGGAGATACATCTAGCGTCGGTTGCCAATAGGAATCACTCATCATCAAGTGTTGACAAAGGCAACAGTGTTGCTGAAACTTCAAAGTAAGTGCAATTTCTGGATCAGATATCAAGAACTTTGGTTACTGAGGGTACGTTAATATTTAGCAAAGAAGAAGAGCATTTGTCCAATTTCAAATTTCAATGGGGTATAAAACAATAGGGCAAAGTAAGGCTATTGCATCTGTTTGGCACATTTTCGCCAGCTCATAAGGGGCTGGTATCTGTTTCATAGATGGGATTTGTGTACACAAAAGATTATCACCTTCTATTGGTATGAATTATTTTATTTTACTTTTTCTGCTGAAAATGTTTTTGATGTTTGCTATTCGATTTGTAAGGGAAATAAAGTATGTTTTGCCGTTAAAACGAACGAAAACGAGTGAGTATTGCCAAAGTTATGTTTGAATTGATTATGACTTTAAAAGTTATAGGTTAGGCCTACATATAACAATAACTTGTTCTATAGCATATCAACATGGTGAACAAGGTAATTATACCACCAATGGCGTCATATCAGATCTAATAATGTTGTAGAATCAAACTCTTCATTATATGGACCACATTGAAGTCAAAGTAATTATCTATCATATCCTGTATCGTTTTATGGATAAAAAATGACTCAAATTGATGTTATTGATGAAATTATTGCTATATTTTCCACAATTCACATAGAAATACAAAATACGCATTAAAATACCATCAAAGAATCATGGAGGAGATGGCCGAAAGGCCAGTAAGGCCAGAGGTAGCCTTCCCCTTTAACAGAAAAGTTACCAAACAGAAAATTCAACAGCAAATAATAAAAATTAAAAACAACAAACAAACAAACAAGAAACAAAAAAACTACAATGCTCGACAATTAATCATATTTTGAAATTAAGTGTCTTTTGTACACGTTCCGGAAATGTTTCACTGAATAAGACGCTCTTAAAGATTTTTGCAATGAGTTCCATAATATAGGACCAGCTGTACGGACAGCGTGATCTGTGAAAACCCTGCTATTTTTAGTCAAGTTATAGTTATTAGCGTTTCTTGTTTGGTAATCATGAATATTAGATCGTAGGGTAAATAAACTGTCAAATAAGCTCGGTAATTCATTAATACTGTACTTATACATAAAAACTCCCAATTCTAATTTATAGGTGTCATTGTTTGCTAAAATGTTATATTTGGCAAACAAGGGGGCTGTATGACTTCTGTAATGACTACTGGCAACTGTCCGTATCGCCCATTTTTGGAGTTTCACAATTTTATCCAAATATGTTTTACATGTGTTTCCCCAAATTAATATTCCATAGTTCAAATAAGGTTGAATAAAGGTACAATATAGAGTATAAAGAATGCGATCTGGTACAAAGAATTTGAGTTTGTTCATTACACCAATATTCCTTGAAATAGTTTTTGCTATACAGTTAATATGACACCTCCATGTTAAGTTTTCGTCTATGAGTACTCCCAGGAATTTGGTATTATCTACCCTTTCTAGAACGATTTCGTCTAAAATTATCTTAACATCTACATTACAGACAGTTGTTGTTGAATCAATATTTATCCAATTCTTGGACGTCATATGTGGTGTTCCCAGAATCATATAATTGGTTTTACTGGCATTTACTGATAATTTGTTTGCTCTGAACCAATTACTGACTTCCTTTAGTTCATTGTTAATTAACCAAAATTTGCTTCTTATATCTTTATGCGAGTATAGTATTGTGGTGTCGTCTGCAAACAGAATAAAGCTAAGTACGTTAGATGTGTTAACAATATCGTTTATATAAAGTATAAATAGTAGAGGTCCCAATATGGAACCTTGAGGGACACCGCATATGATATCTTTCATTTTGGATTCACACGAGTTTATAATATAATATACATATTGTTTCCTGTTACTTAAGTAATTCCTAAACCAGTCCAGTACAATGCCTCGGAATCCGTAGTGTTCTAATTTGTGGGCTAATATGTTATGGTCTATAGTATCAAAAGCCTTTGAAAGGTCTAAAAATACTCCAATAGTAGTTTCATCTTTTTTCTACCGCATTATTAATTTTATCCACTAAATGTATAATGGCCATATAAGTAGAGTGATTGCTGCGGAAGCCAAATTGATTATCATTAAGTATTTTATGACTGTCAATATAAGCAATACATCTATTAAAAACCAATCTTTCAAGTATCTTTGAAAAACAAGGCAATACCGATACTGGGCGATAATTCGAAAACACTTCAGCGTCTTCTTTTTTGTAGATTGGTATTACCTTTGCTACTTTTTAATTTTTGAGGACAATACCTGTTGTGATAGAAAGATTGAAAATTGAGGCAAGTGGCTTTACAATTTCGTTTGCTACCCTTTTGATAATGAAGTTTCCAATATTATCGCAACCAGCACTTTTGTTCTGATTGAATTTATCTATGATTTTAATAATTTCTGGTTCTATAATAGGTTTCATATACATGCTACTAGATACGGGATTATCTAGATAATCAAAATAGTCTTTTCCAGATTTATGAATATTTGCTGCAAGTTTCGGACCTATGTTTACAAAATATTTATTAAAATGATCACATATTTCTTGGGGATCTAAAATAGTAGCAGTATTGTCATTATTGTCCGTCTTAAATTTATTTTTAGTTTGCTGATTTTACCACGTCCAATAATACTATTAATTGTTTTCCACGTATGTTTCATATTATTTTTTGCCCGTTCAAATTTGGTAAAAAAATAGTTTCTTTTCGATTTGCGTATCAAACCATGCAGTTTATTCCTATAGGTTTTAAATTTTTGGAGGCATTCCGTATTTGGATTCTGCAAATACTGTTTATATAAAGAATTTTTCATATTTATACAACGTAAAAGCCCTTTAGTTATCCACGGTGATCTTGGGTCTTTTTTTCTTTTACTTGAACATTTCTTCAATGGTACACATTCATCATATACATTGTTAAATATTTCAATAAACTTGTTATAATCATCATCTGCATTAACATTATCAAGACATTCTTGCCATTTAACATTAGCCAATTTGTTCTTTAACTTATTAATATTGTAGTTATTGTGTACTCTTTTGTATGTTGCCTTTTTACACGGAATATCTGATACATCTAGATTTGTAGACAAGATAGTAGGGAAATGGTCACTTATATCAGTAACTAAAATAGCAGATTGTACAATATTTTCATTATTCGTTAATATGTTATCGATTAATGTAGCAGATGTTTCTGTTATTCTGGTCGGTTTGTAAATAGTTGGCATTAAGGAATAAGAGTAAATTAAATCTAAGTAGTCATGAATAGGTTTTTCATTTTCCACTTTCAGGAGATCTATATTGAAGTCACCCATAACGTAGGCTAACTTTTTTTCAGCGTTTATTTTTTGAAAGACAGGGTCTATATCTAATATAAATTCGTTTATCGCTGTATGAGCTCTGTACACCACACCAACAATAATATTGCGACTTTTTACATTTTCTATTTCAATGAAACATGACTCATAATTTGATGTTGCCTTACTCAAATCTTTACGTAGCTTATAAGTAAGTTTGTCGGAAATGTACATACCTGCGCCACCTTTCTCTTTTCCGACTCTATTAGTATATTCAAAATTATATCCAGGGATTTTGTAAAAGTCATGTGGTTTATCTTTCAAGTGTGTTTCAGAAATGCCTATAATGGTGAAATCATGGTTAACAGATTTAACACATTCATTCATTTTATCGAAATTTTTAGATATGCTTCTAATATTAATGTTCATAAAATTTAATTTGCCCTCCTTAGGGAATGAACATTGACTAGGTGTGGTATAATTACATTCATGATTACAACTAACATTAGCAACATCATCTTTGTCTCTAGAACTACTTCCAAATCGCAATGGATTAAAAATCATATCATCATATTTCTTAAGGTCTATATTTGGAATATGTGTTTCATTAATGAGTTGAGATATATCTGTGTTATTATCATCATCAAAACTAGTATTTTCTTCTACCAATTGAATACATTTATTACATGTCCATTCATTACATTTCAGGCGTCGAATTTCATTCGGTTTTAGATTAGTACATTTTTTTTTTTTTTTTCTCTTGCAATTTCTACATGTTATATTTTTATGACAATCTTTTACTATTTTTGAGCACGAAACACAGATATCTTTACATACAACAGACATACAATTATATAAATATCAATAATCTAAAAACAAACACCTGAAAAGAAACACTTCTTTCAAAATATAAGCGTTGTACCAAATGATAAGAAGTTTCTTTTAAGCAGATTTAGTGATCAACCAGTCACTGCAGCATGTTATATAATATCATTATACATATTATTAGAGGTTCAACATAGGCCAATTAAACATTTAAACACAATATTAATAATAATAAAATCAAGATGAACAGCGAGACTGGTTTAACAGCAACCAGAATAATCATATTGATTTGATCAAATATTCAATCCGTTTCACTATTGATGTGACTTGCAGACTTGAATTATATTGATAAGAGTTTTCACAAATTGCTGCATTCAAGATTTCAGTATTACATTGATTTGGTCAAAGATTTAATCAATTATCGATATGACTCGCTTATTGGTAAAAGTTTTCACACATTGCTGCAGTTCAGTATCAACCTTGCATAATAAGTAAATTATTGAATTGTAATAATGGAAGTTCAATACTTTTCAAGTAGTAAGTGAAAGAAGAGAAACAGCATGGAAAATATTGAACAAAGACATACTATGATTCTTACAAAATGTACATTTTGCATCAAGCTGTACTTGAGCAAATAGATCATACACAAAAAATTACAATTTCTATGTACAATCATTCATTGAATGAAAAGTCTACTCTGCCGGCATTTCTCCATAGAGATGAATAATGTTCTGAATGTCCGACATAGATCTCATGATGTAGCGTGTTGGCCTACCAAGCTGCATAAGAACATAGATATTGCCTTCCCATGACCAAGCAGACTGAGCCCTTGGTACGCGTTTTACCATGTCCTTGGCTTTATCCAGTATCTCTTGTTTGGCCTTGCAAAGGAGATCGTGAATTCCAATGTATTAAACATCAGTTTTGTCTTTTTAACGGGAAAAGTCCGATGGAAAATAAAGTTTTTAGGGGCTAGCAATAATATGGGCATAAGCCTATAATACATAGTATTGAACAATGTACTCCATATTTTGACATGCATTTATAGAAAATGAATACATGTAAATTATTGTATAAATACAAGTACTGTAAAATGACACAACTAAAGTGAAGCCACTTTCTATCTTTTTTATTTGATTCATAAAATTACATTACATTTAACAAAATGATTGAAGACTGAGAAACACACAATGCAGACTATTTAGAATAGAATAGAAGATGCCATGCCCATAGCTTTGCAGGAGTTTCGGACTAACAATCAACACATTCAGAAAAATACAGTTTAAAAGTGAAGATTGTAGTGAGTGATCACTGATCAGTCCTTTATTATGTGCATACCACTATCTACTTTATAGTAAACTATACATTGCGAATTAATATAAAATTATTTTAAAATAAAATGTGCAAATTGGGTTTATATAGCGAATTGACTAACAACTACAGTGTATTTCTTGATATTAATAATAAGTATGGGTATAAAGTAGAAAAGACAAAAACAATTTGGAGTAATGAATTAAAGAGTTGACAGGAGTTATAGGAGTTAATGTTTTGATGGTTTGGTGGCCTGTCATGTAACCTGGATGTAATCGTGATCCTAAAAAATGCCTTTCAAGGTGACCCAAACTAATTACAAGACCTCTTTTACATTGAGGCTGGCTTTCCCTTTTAAAGGGAATTTTTATTAATACACTAATTGGTTTTGCTCCGTTTTTGGCACATATCTCAAATCACAATAGACCCAATTTAATCCTTCTTCTGTGTAGCACAAAGGCTCGACCTTTGTCCCACGAAAACATTGGGTTAATCGCATAGTGAATGGCTGTAAAGTGAAGACCAAAATCTTCAGTGTGTGGAGAAACGGTCGCTAACCTTAACTGACGAACCTCCAAAGAGAAATTATGCGCTCAGATTTTGCTAAATCAGTGAAAACCGTTAACACATTTGATATAGTTTGTTTGCTTTTGTTTAACTTTTGAAAGAAAGAATAAATGTTTAGGAGTTGCTCCTCATCCCCCCACCCCCAGGAAATTCAGGAAATACCATATGAAAATTGCCGAAAAACTACTAATCAAATACTGAATTAAATGGAGGACGGACAGCTTGCAATGCGAAGTGACATATATTACTTGCGCCCTCAAAAGGCAGCTGTCTTCCCTTCCTGTGATTCTTAGTCACTTGTGTCTTTTGGCTTCTCTTTCCTTGTCATGTTAGCTACCATGATGCTTAAAAGTGTACTGGAATCGGCAAGAAGATTGGATGGGGTGTCAAATTCTGCAACCTGTGGAAAGATGATGAGAACAAAATTAATACAAGTTTATATGGGACACGATCTGGTCCATGAAGGCCAAAGAAGGCATTATGAAAATTGCGTTACTATAATTATTACCTTATACAAACATTTGGCTAATTGGGTCTAAAGTTATGGGGTATCTATTTCTTACGTATTTTATTGGGTTTTTTTACTTCATATTTTTGCCTTTATCTCAATTTCAAATTTATCAATTTGGCCTCCTTGGACCAGATCGTGTCACATATTATATGCCCCAATGTTAACGACTGTGAAAATTGAAGTCATAATCTGATGGGTATACTGATTACGCGGAGTTGTGTCCGAGTTAATCTTCTGACTGCATTTGATACAAATTTTTGAAGTAAGTAGACTAGATTGGGTAATTACAGTTGAAACCCCTACACCCTCCCTCGTCTATGTCATCTTCATTTTCATCATCACCAACCACAGACCATCATTGTCATCATCATACTGACTACCGCTATCATCATTATCATCATCATCACATCACATTATCATCATCATCATCATCATCATCATCATCATCATCATCATCATCATCATCATCGTCATCACCATCATCATCATCACCAACAGCATCATCATCGTCATCATCATCATCACCAACAGCATCATCATCATCATTACTAATGTACCACCATTATTAATAATCAAACATCATACCTTTCCATTATCGATAACCATAATTTTATCTGAATCTAGTACTGTCTGCAGCCTGTGTGCTATAGTCAGCAGTGTACAGTTGCTGAAGGCCTCTCGTATTATTGATTGCACTAAACTGTCAGTCTCTGTGTCTATTGCAGCTGTGGCCTCGTCTAACATTAAAATCTGCAAAATAAAGAAAACAAAATGATACAAAAATAATTCAATGTTCATTTAAATAGCATCAATGTGAAAAGAATACAAAATATACATGTACATCCCCTTGGAGGAAGATCGAAGCATTAAATGGTAATAACACTGGGCTATTCCAGTTGAAATCCATACACCCCATAGGCCCATATGGAAGATATGACCTTAATCTCCCACACAGGAAGTATGTATTTAAAATTGATTTATCTGAATGTGTGACTCAATTTGAAGTCTATACCTCCTGTGAGGTTTACGGTCATGATCATTTCCACCAAGTCTTCAATATACCGTACAGTGTACAACATATCGTACTGGTGCAAATGAAATGAGAAATCTGGTAAAATCCAAGGAAAATACTAGTACCAGTTTTAAAGGTGCCGCCATACAGGATTTAGCAACAAAATATTGTCTATTGCATGGACGCTGTCATTATTAGATTTGAAACCAGAAACGTAAGTGAGTGATACTTCTGCTTTTCACCGCCATTTTAAGCATTTTCACTGAAATTTTGCATCTAATAAATGCCCCCTAAAAATTGCTCACCCGGGGCATTTATTACAGACAATACGGTATTCCGCTTTCTTGGCAAAAGCCAGGGTGGTAATAATAATAGTACAACAATAATTATGACATACCTTGCTTTTACGTAGTACTGCTCTAGCCATACAAAGCAACTGTCTCTCACCGACTGAGAAGTTGTCACCATTTTCTATCACAGGAGCTTCTAGCTGGTTGTCTAACTTGCTTACCTAAAAACAACATAATTATGAATAGAAAGCACACTACTCAAATTTGGTACACTCACCGGAGCGCTTTCACTAGCTCGACCAATGTCTTCAGGGGACGTTATTGCTCTGAAGATTTGCTGTTGCTAACGATGACATCACAGGTATAGATGACGTCATACACTTTGAAGACGCCACATTCTTGTTTGACGTCATCTATACCTGTGACGTTATCGGAGGTGTTATTCTTGCATATTTCTAATATGTTCATGTTTTCCATTAGTGCCTATACAAAAACAATCCGGCTACTATTTTTCTCCAGTAGGAAAACGAGCGGGTACATTCTCAATTGCATCCCTAGTGTAACCAATGTATCAATTAATAAAGGCCACTTAAAGCAATGTGCGATTTCCATTAAAAAAAGATTATTTTTGTTTTCCACAAAATGTTAGGTTTTATTATCCACCTCATACATATATTTCTCTCATCTGATTGGATAAAATAGGGGTCTTATGACATTTGTTATTTCTCCCATTTATTTCCTGTAGCTTCCTGTTTTCAAAGCAAAAACAAGCAAGATTAAACTATCACAGGGTGATCTACTATAATTAAAGACAGAGATAAAAAGAATTTATCGCGTCTGATGCCACTGTCAATTACGATCCTTGATTGGTTAACACAGGTCAATAGCGCGTAAAAGGAAGACCGATCTATCTGGTGCTTATCGGAGAAAAGGAACAGCAGCAAATGGCGAAAAATTACGTACTTTTACAAGGCAAAAAGCAGCTTTTCTAGGCATGGTTGACATAGTGCCTTAGCCAAAGAAAGTTTCTTACTATAAAAACCTAACTTTTAGATGGTTTGCATGTTTGAAAGTGCAAAATTAACAATAAGGCGACCGGTTATACCGCCGTGTTCAGCAAGTCATCATCACGACATTTGTAAACAAACTGTGCTCGAGTTTGATTGACAGATGACGTCAGACGCGATAAATTCTTTTTATCTCTGTCTTTAATTATATCATATGGCTATGGTTTATACGATACTCTTGAACAGGCTAATAATTTCGATATGTAATGTAATATAAATGTAATGTGAAAGAGGATAGTCGACTTGCAGAGTGAAACCCACTGCAGCACACTTTACTGTAAGACTAGACCTGAATATATGCCTTTAACCAATCAGATGCCAAAAATATATGTATGAGGTGTATGACTGCTCTTTATTTCGGGAGATGGTGAGAATTGTTTCCCCTTGGTGATCTTGAAACCATGGGTATACTATTTCCCTGAGACCGCTATACCAGCATGTATGCCGCTATATTGGAAGATAGCCAACTTGTATCTACAAAACACATTGTTTTGTAAAATAGGACTCTTGAGACGTCTAAAAACATTTCTTGACGTTCGCACTCTTAATGTTTTATATAAGGCTCTTATCCAACCGCAGTTCGACTATTGCAGTGTAGTTTGGTTTGGTCGCTTCAATGAAGATGTACGTAAATTATGTGTTTTACAAAAGCGATGTGCTAGAATAATATTGCGTGCCAACTACCTTACGTCTTCTGATATAATGTTTCCTGTATTAGGTTGGGAATCACTTCCAAATCGTGCAATGTATTTCAAATCACTGTTAATGTTTAAATGTCTTAACGATATATCACCACAGTACCTTATCAACAGGTTTTCTTATGTACATGAAAAACATAATGTGAACACCAGACAAGCTGCGTCCAATTTATTGGCTCTACCGCCTTGCACAAATGGTTATGACACTGGGTACTTTAAATCATCTTTTTCATACAGTGGGGTTGAGGTTTGGAATAAACTGAGTAATGATGTAAGAAGTTCTATAAATGTGCAGATTTTCAAGCAAAGATTCAAGTCTTAAAAAAATTGAGCATGTACTTGTTAAAGATGTATTTCTATTCTACTTTGAAAATTGTATATATTTCTGTATTTTAATTTTGTAACTAATAGTTGTATATTTTATATAAATTGCATGTTGAAAATTGTTGCCTTTTAATGTTATGTAAATGTATTGCAGGGCCCCATGTAAGACCAGCTATCGGCTGAATTGGGCTACCCTGGATAAATATGAATAAAATAAATAAATAAATAAATAAATAAACACAAGGATCAGTCTCACCATCTCCTTCATGAGCAGTCGATATTTGTATACTATCGCATATCGTCAGCCTACTACAACAATTGCCATTAAGGCATCTATATAAACATGATAAATAAAAGGAAGTCGCTAAATCTTGTGCGCGAATAGACTCAGAGATGATTTCACTTTCAGCTCTGATTTATTGGTACATTGATCGGGTACATATTGCCATTAAACCATCTGAGGTTCATTTTTGCAAAAATTGATGGTAACTAAGAGAATAACATAAAAAACTGTCGTGTTGCTATGCAACATCGCATGCAGTGGCATTGTGGGTAATAAGGACAGTGTGAACCACGTAATAATATTTCCATTAAAAAACCATACGCAGAGCAACATTGCCCTGTTTTCTGCCAACTGCGAGGTGGCCAACAAATGATTCAGGCTATCTAGATGCACAACATCGCGTACTTTAATAATGATCTTACGAGTTTTTCGCCCCTACGCAGAGCTACGCACCCCATTTTCCGCCACTGCACCGAAGTTGGCAGCCAAGAGATTAAGGCTACGTCGCGTGAATTTTATTATTTATTCTAGGCCTATAATGAATCGTCGTTTAGTTTTACAGCCACATTCATACGGGAGATTGAGGAATATACGGGGAACGCATTGCACTTTATTTGGTTGAAAACGGTCAAGACCAAGAATTGGCCTCAAAATCAGTGAAAATATGGTTAAAACCGGGTTTTTCCGGGATTTTTGTTGTCAAAACTCAGTGGTAGCGCGTACCGTAACTAACTGGCAGCAGGGGGTTGGCGTTAGTACGCCGGCGTACTGAGCAATGTGACGCGCACGTACGGGGTGCATAATATGCACAGACCAATAGGCTTTTTAGCCTGGCTTGAGCATTTTTGTTTGAGCCTGGTCCCATCAGGACCCAAGCGTGTCTCCATACGGAGCAACCGTTTAAACAAACAAACAAACAAACAAACTTTCCGTGCCAGAGAAATAGAAAAGAAAAGAAAGGAAGACAAAACTGAAAAGGTAGGCCTATGGATGGGTCGGGTTGTGGATTATATGCATGGTACTGGATTCGGTGAAGAGATTACCCGCCAAGATGATAAAAATCGTGAGGATACGAGAGGAAAGAAGGAAGCTAAAAATGAAAGAATGAATGAATAAATAAATAAATAAATAAATAAATAAATAAATAAATAAATAAATAAATAAATAAATAAATAAATAACGTAAAAAAACCTAAAATAATGAGAACATAATTAAATAGATAAAATTCAAACGGGAAATCACAAGCTAAGCAGGAAATATGAAAAATGGGAACAAAATGTAGAAAAAAAGCCAAAACTAAAAAGAGAAATGTAAGAAATGGTAGATTTATAAAATAATGCATGGGAACGGGGCTCAATAAATGAATAACATGGAAACGGAAATCACGAGCTAAGCAGCATGGGAACAAAATAAACCTATGCAAAAGAAACTGAAGAGAAAGAAAGAGCTAAATGAATAGAAAAAAAAATAGAAAAAAAAGGTAGGCCTACGGGTAGGCCTATTATACAGGTTATGATTACAGTAACCAGAGAAGTATTCTCATCTTCTCTGCAGTAACTAAATGAAGCGGGAGCAAACTAAAGAGGGAAAGAAAGAAACTAATCAGGAAAATTAAGGGAAAAAAGAAGTTAAAATTAGAAACTAATCACGAAAAATAAGAAAAATAAATAACAACTGAAGGAAACGGGAAATCACAAGCTAAGCAGCTGATAAAAATGAAGCTATAAAGGGAAACGTATAAGAAAGGATAGATTTAGAAAATAATGGGAATGGGGTTAGGCCTAGATAGATTAATAACATGGAAACAGAAAATCACAAGCTAAATAGCATTTTGTTTTAATGGAAACAAACTAGGCCCGTGCAGAATAAACTGAAAAGAAAATGGAAATGCAAGAAGGGACAGGTTTAGAAAAATAAAATTTACCTTTCAATGATTCTACCTTTTCAGTAATTCCTCCTGTTTTAGTGATCGCTCCCATTTACTCATCTAGCGGGGACCCGCGCGAAGCGCGGGTATCCCGCTAGTATTTTGTAATTTTGAGGTCAAGCATGCATTTATACATATTTATGCATCAATCTTTGCACAAGAACAAATGATAATGAGACAAATTAAAGAGAATAATCATAAATAATTAATGTGATTACGTAACCGAAGCATGCTTTAACCAATTTTGTACTTTGTACTAAAAATTACACAAAATGACTTACGCAATTATCGTAGTTGGGTGACAAATAATGCCCTCTTTGAATTATGAGCTTAACAAAATATAGGTAAAACAAAGCAAATCGCTATTTCATTCCTGTGCCTACAATTATTGCCAATGCGTGTATAATAATAATAATGATAATAATAATAATAATAATAATAATAATAATAATAATAATAATAATAATAATAATAATAATAATAATAATAATAATAATAATAATAATAATAATAATAATAATAATAATAATAATAATAATAATAATAATAATAATAATAATAATAAAATACAGTATCACTCGAGAACTGAGTGCGCCCTCCGAGAAAAACCACGGACTTGATTCTTGGTGAAACGAAATTTTGTAACTATAGGCAATAGTAGGGAACTATAGGCTATCCTCGTGACAACTGAATATAAATTTAGGATCAAACTTACAGCGATTGTCAGCACAGTTTTGTCCTTGAAAGCGGAAGCAACAACTTCTTGCAGTAACTTCTCCTGAATTAATAAAATAAAATAAGATATAACAGTAATAATAATTTTGATAATGACGATCGGGATAATCATGATGATGGTGATAATTTACATTCCTCTATTTTTTTCGGAAGTTGGTGTACTCTTTTTTGATGACGTCCGATAAAGGTCGTCAGCCTTTCGTCACCGAATATAGGTCTACGGCTACATTCCATTTCATTGTCATGGGTGTCAATCTGTTTTGGTTTATGCCTGCTGAAGGAAATTATATTAACTTCCCCACCAGATGGCCGAAATGCCAGCACACTGACAACCATAATTCTAAAACACTTCAGAAATTCCTGCAATCTTATTGGTCCTTAGCCATGTGATGTGACACGATATAACACGATTCAGCGCTAACGAGTCGACGCGATACTTATACGCGCATTTGAACCAATCGGAGGTTAGCAACAACGGGACTAATCGATTTTAAGCCGTAGGTAATTCCTTGTAAAATGTACGATTTAATTTGATTAAAATTTGGTATACTTACGATTAATATTTTTATTTGAATTGAAGTGTTTAAGAATGAGAATAAAGTTATTGTTTTTAGCCGCTGTCGTGCATCTATCGTCTCATATAACACGGGCGACATCATTATTTTTGGCGTAAACTACTCGGCTTGGTCGCCGATGTTTTACTTAAAATAATGATGTCGCCCGTGTTATATGAGACGATAGATGGACGATAACGACTAAAAACAATACCTTTATTTTCATCTTAAGGGGGTACTACACCCCTGGCCAATTTTGTGCCTATTTTTGCATAATGCATAATGCAAAAATTATAGCACATTGGTGAGAGGTAAGATATGTATATTATAGGGGCAAAGACTACAACTACTGTACTGAAAATTCAGCAACTCAAAGCAAGTAGTTATTGATTTATTGATCAAATAATTGGTTTTCCATCATTTTTGACTGTAACTCCACTACTGTTGTCTGTCTTTTAGAGCTGAAATTATCAAAATCAAGGGTCTTTTGGAGCTCTATTTTGGTCAACTATAGGGGGTCTTTCGGTGTGAAATCCACAAAGGGGGTCTTTCCGGGGGAACATACCCGTATGGTCATTTGTGTTGAGTGCCCCGGGCAAAGCCCCTCCACCAGGAGTACGTTTTGTACCAGTGGTGAGATCCCAACCCACATACCTGAAAGATATGTGACACCATCAGAAAGATCGAGACATGGCCAGCTTGGATGTGGTTTTGATGTTCACATCGGTCCCACAAGATCAAGCTTTTCTAATTACAATGGAGACACTCGCAAATCTGGACCTTTTTGATTATGACCCAATCATTCCAGATATGAAATACATCATATACATGGCATATAAACTATACAGGAACAGTTTTGAATTCAATGACGAATGCGTCCTACAAATCTCAGGGGTACCGGGTACATGTTACCTGATGTAGGCCTACTCAGGGTACATCAGGTAGCATCTGCAACCTTGTGGTCCATGAACTGGAAAACAGGCTTATTAAGAATAATTTATCATTACATGTTGGTAAAACCGAGCTCATTTTATTTGGTTCGCACAGAAAACTTAAAAAAGCTTCTGATTTCCACATCTCATACAATGGTCATACAATTAATCCTGTCCCATCCATAAAATACCTTGGTGTCACACTAGACCAACATCTATCTGTGGAAGTTATGGTTGATTCTCTTGTTAAGAAAGCTATTGGCAGGCTCAAATTTTTATATAGACACACACAATATTTCAACCAAAAGCTTCGAAAAAATCTCTGTTCTGCATTATTGCAGTGTCATTTAGATTATTGTAGCACCTCCTGGTTTATTGGTTTATCAACGGAAAGTCAACGTAAGCTTCAAATCACTCAAAACAAAATGGTTCGTTTTATTTTGAACTTATCCTCGAGAGATCATGTTGGTCAAATCAATTTGGACACTGTCAAACTGCTTGATACCCAAAACAGGGCTAGACAATAAGGCTAAATCACATGTTTAATATTTTTCACTCACTGGCCAAGTCTTATCTTGATCAATTCTTTACAAAAATATCTCATGTTGATGATTATACCACTAGGTCTAGTGCTTCAAATTTCCATGTCCCGAGAGTAGGCTCTTACACCAAAAAGTCTTTTTTCTATCAATCCACACTTGATTGGAATAATTTACCATCCCAAATCAAAGCTATTATTGACAAAAATACTTTTAAATATGCCATAAAAAACACCTTGACAGAAGTGCGTTAACCCAAGAGTCAGCTGCATTTGTGTAACCTGTTCCTTTCTGTCCTTTTGCTTGTTTTGTCCTCCGTCCCAGGCACCATCTTGTCTTTATGTTGGACCCCATTGGAAATAAGTTTACACATTTGCAGCTAGACTTTATGGGTTATCCTGGCATTTCGGCTTTTTGGTGTCTTTGCTTGTATCCATGTATTTCATATATGCTAAATTTGTGATAATTTGTGATTGATTATATTTTATTGTTCTTGTCGATTTTGCCGAATAAATATGAATGAATGAATAATCGACTACACCATGTACACACATCCACACCTTATACAGGGATGGATGACACGTTTTAATAGTCTTCTGGACGGGAAGTTTCCACGTAGAAGTGCGGGATTGGCTCTTTAGCGCGTTAGCGCCGAGATTTAGCACCAACGCTAATGCTAATAATTACAATTAGCGCTAATTAACACATATTCGGTAATTGGCAATATTGGCGCTAATTAACGCTATTAGCGCTAAATAGCGCCATGTAGCATTTTAACGCTAATAACGCTAATTCAACTAGCGCTAATTAGCGTCATGTAGCGTTTTAGTCTTAAGAACGCTAATTATAGCGCAATTAGCGCTAATTTTTTTTTTTTTTTTACGACATGGCATAACTGGGCATTAACAGCAGAGACAAATAAATCATTTAGAAGCTGCTGACGAGGATGCACCCAGAAAGCGATTAACCTCCCTGCTAAAGCTGGCCCTCGATCTAATGGCTGGAATTTGGGCAGGTAGAGAATTCCATAATTGGGCTGTAGATGGTAGAAATGATCTTTCATGGCTGACAAGGTTTGATCTTGGGACTTCCACTGCTAGGTCATGGGATCTCACAGACCGTCGCAACCTGGGGTCATGGACATGGATGTCTGGCATCAGCTGGCATAACAACTCAGGGGCCTCCTTGTAAAACATACGATGGAAGAGGGTGGCTGCTCCAACTGCCCTGCGGTGGCTCAATGGCTGAATACGATGATCTTCATACTCATTTGTTGGCAGACCAATGACACGCTTAGCTCTATTTTGGATGGAGTCAAGCTGAGCTAGTGAGGTGGGAGTTGCACCAGTCCAAGCACTGCTGGCATATTCCATTTTTGATCGTATCATGGCCTTGTAGATGATGGCTCTCTGTGCAGGTAGAATATAGGGCGAAGCTCTTCTGAGGAGTCCCAGTCGCTGACCGGCTGTCTTTGACATTTTGGTGACTACTTGGTTCCAGGACAAGTTGTTATTCAATGTAAGACCTAGAAGGTCCACGCTTTCAGCTTCTTCAAGAGTTACACCAAAAAGTGAAGTGGTGGATGGTTGCCATCAGCATCTCTTCGGTTGGAGATGGTAGTGGTTTTACATTTGGCAGCACCAAACAGGACATTCCATGTCTTAGCCCATGTTTCGATCTTGGCCAAATCCCGGTTGAGAGATGCTGCAGCAGGAAGTCTATCTTCTCTGGATTTGATGAAGGACATAATGGTAGCATCATCTGCGTACAAGATGGACTGATTGTTCAGATCTTGTGAGATGTCGTCAATGAAGATGATAAACAGGAGGGGGCCTAGTATGGAGCCCTGGGGTACCCCAGCATTGATTTTTTCGATCCAGACTCCCTCCCATTCAGGACGACCTTCAGTGATCTATCTTTGAGATAGTCTGTCAGCCAAGCATGAAGAGTACCCGAAAACCCTAGTGCAGAAAGTTTCTCAAGCAGACCAGTGTGCCACACACGGTCAAAAGCTCTGCTGATGTCAAGGCAGACGACCCGTGCTTCTTCTCTGTTGTTGAGTGAGTTGGCAAGACATTGCGAGACATAAGTCAAAGCATCTGATGTAGAGTGACCAGCCCTGAAACCAAACTGCCGAGGGGAGATCAGATGATGTTCATCCAGGTGTTTCCACATTTTCTTACTAACGAGCTTCTCCATCACTTTTGACATAATACACAGCAGTGAGATGGGCCTGTAGTTTCCAGGTGTATGTTTATCACCCTTCTTGTAGCATGGGATGACATGCGCACACTTCCACTGAGCTGGCATGTAACCTTTGTCAAAACATAATTGAAAGAGGCGAGCGAGTGGAGTAGCAAGTTCAGGAGCCGCCATCTTCAGGACAAGAGCAGGAACATCATCTGGGCCAGAAGCTTTGTTGATATCTAGCTTCAGTAACTCTTTCTTAACTTTGCTGGGCCAGAACACGACCTTCGAGCAGATGGAGGAAGTCCTAGTGTGCAACTCTGGGATACTTTTGTTGTTATCTTCTTCAGGGATGGTAGATTTTTCACAGAAAAGGGAAGATAAACATTCTGCCTTGTCTTCTGAAGAGATGTGTGTATATCCATTTGCCTTCAGTACTGGAATTTCAGACTTTCCACCCTTCCCAGCTAGTCTACGTGCTGTCCACCACCAGCTCTTTGACCCTGTTTTCAGTTCAGTAGTCATCTTCTCTCGCACCCGTATTTTGTGGGAGGATATAGCCTTTCGGGAAATAGAGGTGTAGGTGTTTCGTGCATGATTATATTCTAGGCGAGACTCAGGTGTTTGAAGCGCCTTCCATCTTCTCCATTTGCCAGTTTTCTTCTTTAAAGCCTCATCACACTCCTCATTCCACCACTCAGGATGATTGACAAAAGAACGAACAGTCTTTTGTGGGATATTGCTGTGCATCGCTGTCTGGATGGCACTTGTGATGTTAGAGCAAGCAGTCTCCGGGTCTTCTTTTGTCAAAAGCTCATTCCACCGGACGGCAGCCAGGTCATTTCTTAAGTTGTCCCAATCAGCTTTTTTGTACATCCATACATGTCTTGGAGGGGATGGTTCAGAGAGAGGAGACACCTCTAAGGCAGTTTTGACAAGGAAGTGGTCTGAGGTACCCACGTTGCACTCAATCTCATTTGGTGTGAATAGGTTTGGTGCATCAGTCATGATGAGGTCAAGACGATTTCCCAGTTGGTGGGTTGGTCCATTGACAATTTGAGTCAGTCCGTGAGAATTACACAGATTTAGTGCAATCCTGCCTTCTTCATCAGTTGGAGATCTGCTGCCAAGCCATTCCTGATGGTGACAGTTAAAATCACCAGCTAGGATGCAGATGTTGGCCTTCGTTTTGGATAGCAGGCGGTCTAGGTTTTTATCATACCATGCAAGTGATCCTTTTATTTTATTTTTAGGGCAGTACACCAACGAAAGTAGCACAGTTCCACTTTCAGATTGTATGGAAAACACCATCAGCTCATATAACTTTGGTTCTAGGTTGGTTTCTCGCACTATAGGAAAGCCATTTTTGTAATAGATAAGACAACCGCCCCAACCACTGTCATCGCTCCTGTCTCTACGCATGTGAGAATAGCCATTGATGTTGATATGTGAGCTATCATCTGGCACAGAGCTGTCAAGTTTTGATTCAGTAATCAAAATTAGATCTGGCTTTGAAGAAGGTGGAGCGAGCTGGATCCTTGCCTGCAGCTGTCCAATGTTTGATCTTAGACCTCTGATGTTTAACAGCCATAAATTCACATTCCTTAATCGTAGTCGTTGGACGTTTCCAGAGTTCGTCGTCGTTGAATCCGTTCCATTTCGAGGCTTATCCTTATAACTTTTAGCGACAAACTATGCAGAAATAGGGATGTCAGCCCTTAAGGAGGTTGTAAAGAAGCACCCTACGGGAAAAACCAGCACAAGATATACAGCACGGTTAACACTGCATCTCTACAAACAAGGTTGCCTGTGCGGGCAAAGGTCATTCTCTGCTTCTTCGACATTGCTCTGCAACAAAGTCTCCCTTTCTTCTGCCTACTCATACCGCACTGGCGAGGTGAAATGGTAGAGGCTGGATGAGCTCCAAGTTGGAAAAGAAGAGTTCTTGAAGTCAGCTCTTGCTGTTATACTGACAGGAGGTCTCAGCGCCCCCTGCCTTCCACCATTGCGCAGTAGAAAGGAGACCATACCCTAGACTCCAGCTAGTAGCTCTCCAATCTCTAGAGAAACCTGCCAGTAAGACCAGTCAATTGACTTCATCTTCTGTCTAGTATCTCCTACTGAAATCTGCTGCTGCCCAGATCCAGTTGTGGATGCCGTTGGCTGTTCCCCAAGAATAGCTCATTTGGCTCTAGCTGACATTTCCTTCATCAGGGGTCCCCACTACCCCACTCAAGCTGCCTGAGTTGGCCGGGATTTGTTTACCACCGCCCGGGGCTCAGTGGTGGCAAGATGTTATTTGCATCCCAAGATGTTAAAACAACCTACTTATACTCTATGATTGGGAGAAAGAAAGAAAGAAAAGAAAGATGAAAGAGATAGACACAATACCAGTTAGCATCCACACTAATTAGTGTCATATAGCGTTTTAGCGCTAATTACGCTAATTATAGCGCAATTAGCGGTACGGTACCTAGTACTCTGATGCTAATCATGCGGTTTAGCGTTTGAGTGCTAATAACGCTAATCATAGCGCAATTAGCGCTAATTAGTGTCATGTAGCGTTTTAGCGCTAATTACGCTAATTATAGCACAATTAGCGGTATCTAGCACTCTGACCCTAATTTGCCCTATTAAGCTTCCCTTTAAAAGGTCAGATGTTTAACATTTGCCCTGAAAGACTTACAATTTTAAGTATTCCCCCTCCTAGGGATCAACTGTGGAAGATAACATCCAATGGTCTTTATAATAAAACATGAAAATTGACCAAATCCTGCATACCAGTAAAATGTATGTGGGCCTAGATCTTGGCCACATCTCGGTCCACGTTGAGTGTTTGGGGCGAAAGAAGTAGGCCTATAGACGAATCCATCGAGCCAAGTCAGTGATAGTCAGAATTCAGTCGGCCATTACTGGGCCCCGTCTACACCAAACTGGTGCTGTTACTATCCAAATGGGTGAATTAAATCCACTTATAAATCGATGTTGAATTGTATTGTGTTGTAAACTTGCATCATTCTTTTGTAACACAGGAGATGGAATGCAGTTTAATAGCCCCGCCAAGGCCACATCATTTCACATTTCAGGTGGGATAGACTTAAAGGGGGCCCAGCTATGGCTGCCATTAAGGTGTAGGAGTGCATGAAATTGGATTCGTCTATATGGAAATGTATACTTTTCATGGGATTATATGGCAACACCATCATTACCTATTGGGCGAGTTTCTCGACAGGCGGCTTAGCAGTTGGCTAGTCTAGCCTCAAGGAGCCTAACAAGGTCGTAACACAAAATAATGTTTCCCGAAGCTCGGCTACACTACGAATCTATCGGACCGAGTGATGGTCAGAATTCAGTCGGCCATTACTGGGTCCCGTCTGCACCAAACTGGTGTTGTTACTGCCCAATTGGGTGGATTATATCCACTTAAAAATCGATGTTGAATGAACTATGGTTGTAAACTTTCATCTTTTCTCTGTTACAGGGGTGATGGAATATCCCCGCCAAGGCCACACCATTTCACATTTCAGGTGGGATAGTGACCTAAGGGGGAGATCAGCTATGGCTGCCATTGAGGTGTAGAACTGCATGAAATTGGATTTGTCTACAATATAGCCTCGAGTCTTTGTTAGCATTGTGTGCCAGGCTTCGCTAAAAATTGCATTTCTCGAAATCAGTCTTGTGTAGCCATAGTCTGCGAAAGCCTGTTGAGCTAGGTTTAAAATGCATCATTTTCATCATCAGAGAAGTTTATCTGATATATTTACAGGCTAGATCACACAAATTGTGTCTGGAAAATCTTCTTAAACCATTGCTATGACGTCTATTCATCACTGTAGATTATTTTATACAAATGAACACGTTTCTATGCAAGAATCCACATTTTTAGAGAGTATAGGCCTATTGTTAGTATAAAGCAGTGGTTTAAATCAGACACTTGAAACTGTTATTCCTTGATACGAGTTCACTCGGCCGTGCCTTGTGGATTCGTAATCAAGAATCAGCAGTTTCGTGTATTCTCATTTTAACAGTAACAGGACTATCATAAGGCCTAAAAAATTGTTTGGTTGGCGTAACATTGTAAGCTATCAGGAGAATTCAAAGAGAATGGAAACGGCCATTTTTTTTGTGTGTTAATTTTACTGTGAAATTAGCTCTATTTTACAGGAGATATTTGCTTAAAAATGAGCATTAATGGCCGTTGCCATGGAAACTGCATACTCTTTGAATTTTCTCAATAGCCTAAAATAAAGGTAAGTGTAATTTAAACTTTTGTAATGCAAAAAATTGCTAAAAATGGTAAAAATGGGTCCATTTTTGCCCAAAATGACCAAAATCATTAAAAACCTGAAATATAGGCCTACTTATGAATTCCAAGAGGTCATAGGTCAAAAACCATAGGCCTACGTCACAGAAAAATGTTGTAATTTACTTTTTTGATCCAAACATCCATCTTATGAAGCTGATATACTTTTCAAGATGCATATGTCATTTTTCAAAAATAAATTCCCATGTTAAAATTACTATTTTTGGTCAAAACTAGGCTTAGTATCCCCAAGGTCGCCTAAGGCTTACTAAGCCACCTATCGAGAAACTCGCCCATGGATCTTAAGCTGTATTGTATCAGATGATGTTTAAATTATGCACAAATATTCAACTAACATTGACACTATAAAATTAACCGAATAAATATATAATTGTAAAACGCACAAATTAGAAATTTGGATTAATAAAGTAAGATTTTCTGGCAATACCGGTTTTTGCAGGACAGGACTTGTCATGTCCCCAGCCTCAAAGTGTTGCTTCCGTTGCAGTATGTGTCTAATCATGTATGCAAAGTGTTTAAATATTTCAATTAAGTGGGTCGGATTAAAGGTTACATGAGTAAATATATCGAAAATGCATTATTTCGAAAAATGCATTTTTTGAAAATTATCAAACTTTCTGGCAACACTGGCTTTACAGGACAAATAGCCTCAGAAATTTTTTACCAGATTTGAAAGGAGCAATGTCTGCCCAAGTACCAACAAAGAGGAAATAATTCTGGGTGCTCAAGCAAAATTAGTTTTTAGACCTCAAAGATAGGGTAAAAATTGCATTTTTTCAAAAGTGCTAAATTGGCAATGTTGCCCAGCCCTAAAACTGCACATAGGGAAATATTATTGAAATATTTTTTGCATCTGGGAAAAGCACACAGATGGTACTTTAATGGTGGCAAGGTAGTTTTTTAATGTGACCTCAAATTTAAAGTCGGGAGCAATTCAGAAAAGTACATATTTTCCCTTATTTTCACCCCAAAATAAGCAAAAATCGCTAAAATCATAAAATATGCCGTTGCTATGGCAACAAGCTCCAAAGGAATTTTTGATGTGACTTTTTGAAACCTACTACCAAAGCCCTTTCACCTCATGCAAAATTTTGACCGTTATCAGGCACATGTGGTTTTTACCTGGAATTGCAATTAATATAATTTAAAGAATAGGACACTTTATTTGTTACTGATTTAGAGGTAAGTAATAATTTTCTTAATTTAAGGTAATTTTTTGTACATAAACTAATATTTTAAAACACTGAAGAAGGTCAGAGAACTTTTTCCGCTACCAGTATGCAGAAATGAAAAAGTCCGTACTTTACTTGAACCACAGATATTGGAACATATTTGCTACTATGTGACATAAGAAATGAGCTTAAATTGAATTAGCCAGCGTTACCATGGTTACCGAGCATTAGTTACCAGACATACACTCCGACAATGTACTGGGAGCTAGGAGAAGGGTTCAGAGATTACATCCTTTTCAACTACACCAAGTAGGCCTATACCAGTGCCACCATTATAAGTACATTATTGTTTATATTTTTGCTCATATTAGGACAATATTTGTGTATTTGTTCATTTTCTCCGTCATCTTTAAATGAAACAGTAAGAAGGTAAGACATGCATAATTTAATAATATTTTTAAATACTGGTAGTCTGTTTGTGAGTCTGTCTGTTCGCTCTAATTCGAAACGGACAAGTCGCATGCCCCTCAAACTTGGTGGGTAGGCCAGGTGTAGGTGCGTCTTGATCAAAGCTAGGTAAGACATATTTTAGTAATAATAATTTCTAAAAACTGCTTTTGCAGTGTAACCGCTTCCGTTTACTTGCTGGACCCCGGCTAGTACTATATAAAGCTTTATTTCTACTCCCCGTGCTACTACTGGTACTAGTCATATGCTAGTACATGGTACATTCACATGATCATGATGAGGGTGTTCTGGCAAGGTTTTTAATGTCATTGTTTACTTTTTATGGAGGCAGTTCTCATGTACTACAACAGTCTGAGCAACCTCGGACTACTAGAAAGCATGCAACTGCAGGTACGATTTATTAAATTTAGGCCTAGGCCTATACGGTTTGAGCCATTTGCCGACCCTAGGGTCGGTCGACCCTACCCAAAACGACCCGGGTCAACACAAGGGGCGGAAAAAAAAGAAGAAAAAAAAGACCTTTATATCACGGAATTTTTTCATTCTTATGTATTATATTATAGTGCTGTGCAAACACAGCACGGAATTTTTTCATTCTTATGTTTTGTATTATAGTGCTGTGTTTGCAAGCACGAAATTTTTTTCATTCTTATGTATTATATTATAGTGCTGTGTTTGCAAAAACAGCACGGATTTTTTTCATTCTTATGTATTATATTATAGTGCTGTGTTTGAGTGCTGTGTTTGCAAACACAGCATGGAATTTTTTCATTCTTATGATTATTTTATAGTGCTGTGTTTGAGTGCTGTGACAGCACGGATTTTTTTTCATTCTTGTACTATATTACAGTAGGCCTACTGTGTTTGAGTGCTGCGTTTGACAACACAGCACGGAATTTTTTGATTCTTATGTATTATATTATAGTGCTGTGTTTGATGGCTGTGTTTGCAACACGGAATATTTTCATTCTTATGTATTATATTATAGTGCTGTGTTTGAGGGCTGTGTTTGCAAACACATCATGGAAGTTTTTCATGCTTATGTATTATAAACACAGCCAAATTAAAAAAGTCTCCAGTAGTTCCGTCCCCATTTAATCAGAGTCTGATGAGTTTATGGCAAGATAATTTGTGTAATAATTTTCTATACACTTTCCTTCGAAGGTTGATACCAAATTTGAGATCAAACGATTAATCATCGTGAGCATAGGAGCCTTTGTTTGGAAATTGGGGTGGGACTACTGGAGACCTTTTAATTTGGCTGTGTTTATTATACTGCTGTGTTTGAGTGCTGTGTTTGCAAACAGCACTGAATTGTTTCATTCTTATGTATTATATTATAGTGCTGCGTTTAAGTGCTGTGTTTGCAAACACAGCATGGAAATTTCTCATTCTTATGTATTATATTATAGTGCTGTGTTTGAGTGCTGTGTTTGCATTTTTTTATTCTTATGTGTTACATGTATATTATAGTGCTGTGTTTTAGTGCTGTGTTTGCAAACACAGCAGGGAACTTTATCATTTTTATGTATTATATTATAGTGCTGTGTTTGCAAACACAGCATGGAATATTTTCATTCTTATGTATTGTATTATAGTGCTGTGTTTAAGTGCCGTGTTTGCAAACACAGCATAGACTTTTACCATACTTATGTATTATATTATAGTGCTGTGTTTAGTGCTGTGTTTGCAAACACAGCAGGGAATTTTATCATTCTTATGTATTATATTATAGTGCTGTGTTTGAGTACCGTGTTTGCAAACACAGAAAGGAATTTTTTCATTCTTATGTATTATCTTAAATAGTGCTGTGTTTTAACGCTGTGTTTGCAAACACATCATGTAATTTTATCATTCTTATATTATAGTGCTGTGTTTGAGTGCTGTGTTTGCAAACACAGAACGGATTTTTTCATTCCTATGTATTATATTAAAGTGCTGTGTTTGCAAACACAGCACGGATTATTTTTCATTCTTATGTTTTATATTATAGTGCTGTGTTTGCAAACACAGCATGGAATATTTTCATTCTTATGTATTATATTATAGTGCTGTGTTTGAGTGCTGTGTTTGCATTTTTTATTCTTATGTGTTACATGTATATTATAGTGCTGTGTTTTAGTGCTGTGTTTACAAACAAACACAGCAGGGAATTTTATCATTCTTATGTATTATATTATAGTGCTGTGTTTGAGTGCTGTGTTTGCAAACACAGCACGGACCTTTTTTTATTCTAATGTATTATATTATAGTGCTGTGTTTTAATGCTGTGTTTGCAAACACAGCATGGAATTTTATCATTCTTATGTTTTATATTATAGTGCTGTGTTTGAGTGCTGTGTTTGCAAACACAGAACGGAATTTTTTCATGCTTATGTATTATATTATAGTGCTGTGTTTGCAAACACAGCACGGATTATTTTTCATTCTTATGTTTTATATTATAGTGCTGTGTTTGCAAACACAGCATGGAATATTTTCATTCTTATGTATTATATTATAGTGCTGTGTTTCAATGCTGTGTTTGCAAACACAACATGGAATTTTATCATTCTTATGTTTTATATTATAGTGCTGTGTTTGAGTGCTGTGTTTGCAAACACAGGATGGAATTGTATAATTCTTATGTATCATATTATAGTGCTGTGTTTGAGTGCTGTGTTTGCAAACACAGCATGGAAGTTTTTCATTCTTATGTATTATATTATACTGCTGTGTTTGAGTGCTGTGTTTGCAAAAAGGCGCTCTTTATAAACCCATCACAAGACTCTGTAACCAATATGAACAAATAATTTTTTTCGAGTATTCATGATAACAACATGGTAGCCCACATGATAGCAGCATGGTATGGTCTCTTGAACATGCTTTTGCCGTGCTTTGGTGCAACCTCATTGAAAAAAGTACAATGCGGTTTTGGGTTCGAGTCCAGTAGAGAAATCGTATTTGGTACGTGGTCAATGGATAAAATATCGCTGTGCAACACCCAGACTATATCCTCAGCAAACACAAACACTTTCTTAAAACGTTTATTCTAAATGTTTTAATAACATTTAAATGTCGGGTTATATAACGTTTTAAAAGTTATTGTAAAAAATATTTTGGGCAAACATTTTTGCAAAATATGTCAACAGTTAATAGCATAACAATTGAATACATGAATACAAAACCCACCCAAGTCCATGGGAAGTGATTTTGAGAGAAAAACCTGTGTATCATTTTAATTCCTTCAGTTAGATTTACCTGGTCAATATGGTAAGTTTTACGTGCAAATGAGTGGATTAACCTGTATTAGGTACGACGATTAGCATTTCAGGGACTTCGTGGGGTTCATTTTAAATTTTGGACTTGGGTGGTTTTTTGAATCATATACAAAGACAACAATGTTAGAATGAGATTACCACTAGTAAGATAATACAAAATAAAGCACACAGGTATGTATAATGTTGATAAGCATTCTGCCATGTAATATAAACCACACACTTTCCTTTATTAAACCCATTTTTTTTTAAAGTCACTCTCTAGCAATGAATGTGTTACAAGTGGACTTTTATACTTACTGGATTTCAATCAATGTGTTACAAGACTCAAATCATGGAATTGGGTGGTTCTTTCATACATGCTATTTTTCACATGCTCAATAGACACAGAGGATGAATTTGAGTTGTTCTTTCATACATATGACAGGCCTATGTATAGCAACAATTTAGCCAACGTATGGACTTGGGTGGGTTTTGTATTCATATATTCAATTACATTCTGTTAAAATGTTTTGCATCACGTTTTCAAAAATGTTTTATAAATGTTATTAAAACGTTTGTATATGCCCTTTATATTACCCGACATTTAAAGCTTTTCTGTAAAACGTTATGTGTTTGCTGGGATGGGTCAGCAGACATAAATGATATCTACGAACACCAAGAACACCAAGTTTCTAATCGTTACAGCTACATCAAAATCTAAAAGAAAGTGCTTCTATGGGTTTGTGGGAACGGTTTCACAATATTAGGCTATATCATAACCACCCAGGCCTTTATCCGATCAGTTATATTATTATTTATTTTTACTTCTTTTCTTTTATTTTTATTTATTTTATTTTATTTAATGACATATTTAACGAGGTAAACTCTGATCAGTGCAAGCACTGCTTTCCACAGGGGCCCTCGATACAATAAAACATATTAACCAAATGATTTACAAAGACATAAATGTAGAATACACTTAGAAAGTCATTGCACCAATTCTAAATACAAGATATAAAACAATAAATATTATAAAATTACAAACTACATAACATACCATAAAATATTTAAAAGATTAAAACACATGAGATTATAAACAGGATAGACTAGTTAGGTTTGTAAAATGTGCTCCTTGAGCGACTTTTTAAAATTAATAATATTGCTAATTTGTTTTAAATTGTCAGGGAGGTTATTCCATGCTGTTGTTCCAGAGTACCTGAAGGAACGTTTACCAGTTTCAATATGAACAGTAGAATGGAAAACATTTTTATTTGGGACAAATCTAGTGCTGTTGAGTGACTGTTTATTTGTGAGTGAATGTTGTCCCTCAGGTACTCAGGAGCCACATTATTAATACATTTATACATAAGAATAATTCTAAAATAATCAGCCCGCTGATTTACCTTCATCCAATTGAGTTGTTTGTACAAATCCTTCACATGTAAATCCCTAACTTTACACCCAAGAGTCAGTCTGGCTGCTCTGTTCTGTAAAATCTGATTAATATATTTATATACTTGCGGCAGTTGACCAAATTGTACAACAGTAGTCGATTTGAGGCAAGATGATAGCATTACATAAAATATTACGAGTGTATTGATCAATATAATAACTTAACCTTTTTAAAACACCAAGTTTTGTGATATTTTGCCAGCCATTTTTTCAATATGCTTATCCCATTTAAGTTGCGGGTCAAACCACATACCAAGATATTTAAACTGATTCACATTCTCAAGAATTTCATTATTGATTTGTATTTCCAAGTCACCCATTTTTCTAGTTCTTTGGTGTGTTCCAAAAGTCATAACCTTTGATTTAGAGGCATTAAGTGTTAATTTGCTGGTGTTCATCCATTTATATAGAAATAATGTCTAGATCCTGGTTTAAAACATGTTCAATTTCAGACTTATTTTTTGAACTAAACAAAACTGCAGTGTCGTCAGCATATAGGACAACCTTACTTTTGTTGATTGCGTTGGAAAGATCGTTTATGAATAAAATAAAAAGAAGGGGGCCCCAATATTGAGCCTTGAAGCACACCGACTGTTACTGGTTGCGGATCAGATTGCACACCATCAATTAGAGTTGTTTGCTCAGTGTCTTTGATTCCATACCAGGACAGTTTGCGAAGAAGAACAGTATGAGACACCGTATCAAATGCTTTTTTTAGATCTAAATATACAGCCCCAGTAACTTCACCTTTATCCATGTTGTTAAAAATATAGTCAGTAACATTAGTTATTACAGTAAGTGTAGAATGTTTGGGTCTGAAGCCAGATTGCGCAGTTGTTAAGAGCCCATTATGTTGAAGATATTCGTACACATGGGTGTGGACATGCACGGTCAAGAATGTTAGAGATGACAGGAAGGACCGAAATAGGTCTGTAACTGCTGCAATCTGACTTCTTCCCCGCTTTAAATATGGGTGAAACAATTGCCTTTTTCCACTCCTTGGGAATGGAGGTGGTGAGGATGGTAAGATTTAAAATGTAGGCAAGAGGTTTAGAGATCTTGTTGGTACCTGCTTTTAGAAGCCGGGCTAATGTCATCAATGCCGGTGGCTTTGCCTGTTTGGAGTGAGGAGAGTTGTTTCAGAATGAAATTCTCATCAATTTCCTTAAATTTGAAAGGAACGGGGGAGTAATCAACAGATTTGCAAACATCATCACCATCTCCATTCTCAAAGTTTTGAGCAAGCTTATTACCAATTTCAGTAAAAAAAACACATAAAAAGCATTAGCAACTGTTTTGGGATCATTAATATTTTTACCATTTACAACAACTTCATTAACACTTTCACGGGTCTTTGATGGAAGAATAGATTTAATTGTTTTCCATAACTTTTTACCATCATGTTTGCTCTGCTCAATTGTATCTGTGTAATACGATTTCTTAGCATTCTTGATAACATTATTAGTTTCATTTTTCTTATTACGATACACATCCCAGTCACTAGATTTACCACTTCTTTGAGCAAGTCGTTTAGAAAAATCACGATCATTGGATAAAGACAAAATATCTTTGTTAAACCATGGTGGAAGGTTACCTTTAATACGAATTTCCACTTTTGGGGCATGTCTATCTGCCACCTGAATGAAATTATCTTTGAAGATAGACCAAGCCACTTCTGGATCTCTTCTTGAATACAAATTCCTCCAGTTAATTTTGTCCAGATCTTGTTGGAAAGAATCAATATCAAATTTACGGTATGTCCTAGTCTTAATTATCTTTGGTTTACTCTTAATGCGACATGCTTTGTATGACATATAAACCAAGTTGTGGTCGCTGAGACCAGATGCAATATTATCAAATGTACCTTCTTTTGGTTAGAAACCATTATTAAATCTGGGCACGAAACCCTTTTTTCAGTAATCCGGGTAGGGTGTTAATGACATTATGCCATCCAAACTGCTGACAAAGTTGATTGGCCACTTTTGCTTTCTCAGGTTTCAAAAGATCTAAATTAAAATCTCCTGTTACAACCAGGTCACTATTGGCAGAATTATCAACAACATGAGATAAGTGACTTTTTGATAACACCATATAACCCACTTTAGATGATGGTGGTCTATATACAGACCCAATAATAACAGACTTTGTTTTTGGCAACTGAATTTCAGTCCACACACTTTCAATACTGTCACTTTCAGGTTTATATACACTTTGGAGATCATTAGAAACATAGATTGCCACACCACCACCTTTTCGTGTTCTATCATTACGGTAGATGGTATACCCATTAATAGCAATCTCAATAAAATCTATTTTTGCTGAGAGTCTAGTTTCACTTAAACATAAAATGTCAATAGGTTTTTTGGCAAGTGCCATTCTAAGCATATCAATTTTGCAGTTCAATTCACCAAGAACGGTCACAATGTTGAGGTGAGCAATTCGAAGACCTTTGGCTTGTTGAACACAATCTAGCCAGTCCGTAGCGTCGTTGACATCGTAGCATGATGTTGGATCTAAATTTAGGTTAGGCTTAGGTTGGACGACAAGCATTAAGTTTAAGGTCTTTGATCTTCTGCCAATCATTAATAGGCATGTGTTGCGTAAACACGATCATTCATTATTTTTCATTGTTTTCATTGCAGTAGTTATCGGAAGTTATTTAAGCATGGCCGAAGTCAGCTCAGACCCGACTAAACAGAAATCTGATTCAGATTCTAGGAAGGCTCCAACTCCGAAATACTTGCATCAATCTTTACACCCTGACGGTCAATGTGGCTGCGGTCCTTTGTGGTCACCTTTCTGGTTGCAGTGGTTTCGATGGCCGCCATTTGTCGTCTTTCTCGTTTGGCTAGCTTGTGTGCCTATCTTCACACGTGGTTCTTACTTTGGCGCCATCTTACCATCCTTCGAGCGCCGGTTTGGATTATCAAGCTTCCAATCCGCATTTTTGGCGAATTTGAGTAGTCTCAGTGGAACGATAACAGTTGTTTTCCCTACATATTATGCTGAGCGAGTCAGTAGGCCAAAAGTGTTTGCTGTGTCCTTTGTGATAATGGCATTGGGAAACTTTCTCACCGCCTTGCCACATTTTTTATCTGAACCACTGGACACCTATGCACTCCTCGCTGGCCAACGATCTACGGGGTAAGTCTGCCGGAGAGCTTTCGAAAGTGTAGAAACGAAGAAAAGAAAGTAGAGGATTTATTTGAGTTTATGGAAGAAGGAGCAGGATGCTGCCGCTGGTGGTGATGGTGTTGGGGGGAGGGTGGTATTGTTGGGGAGGTGGTGGATTAGTGTCGACGGAGGTGTTGCCGGGGCGGCGGAGGTGGTGATTGTGGCGGTGGTAACCTTGTTGACGGTGGCTACGGTGTGCGAAAGTAAGACATTATAATTTTTTATCATACCATCAAGCGCCCCAATTTACTGACATGATATCTGCCGTACTGTCGTATCATACCCCCGGATCATACCCCCTGAGTGCGTCCCAACGCGCTGTATCAGGTCAGTAGAAAACAGAGCATGCGTAGTTAGTGCGTCACATGGGCGTTTTCGACGCACCGTATCATGTTTATAAGAACATACACATGCGCGGTTCTGCATCAGACTCGCACAGCAACGATATAACAATCATGGCGCTTCAATAATCGGCTTCAAAGCCGGTGTGTCCGTATTGAAACACGAATTTCACTGAAATTTGCCCCTCCAAATATATAATACAGAGAGCTTTTCTGAACGAAATTTGCAGTAAAAAGCGGGGTTATCGTGGTGATTATCGTGTAGACGGGTTTGAGTAAAATTGTTCCAGCCAAGACTTACGCTTGTGTATATATATTTTTTTTTTCGTTATGCGAGATTAATTTATACGGTATGATAAAATCGTTATTAGGTTTGGATTAGGGGGTGATACAGGTGACATCTAGTCTCGGAGTCCGTATCACCCCCAAACTTCAGCTCATAACTAATAGTATCACCATGATCACACAACTGGCAGCAATTGATCGTTATCTGCTTTCGTTCTCTTCCTCAGATCGTCTACGAACAGCTCCTTTACACAAAATCTATGTGTAACTGGTGACGAAACTGCAGGTGAAACTAACACTACGTCCAAAGAGTGCAAAGAATCGGTTGGCTTTAGTGGCCTTATATGGTGGACAGTAATTGGTCAGATTTTGATTGGCATTGGTGACGGGCCAATTTATTCCATAGTTGTTCCGTATTTAGATGACTTGGCAGGACGTTATAGACGAAGATTCGTTGTCACAGTAAGTATACAACTCATGAACATAATGAATTGTCTTAAGGGATCTGGAATGAGCGTTTTGAGCGTTTCGACGGTATTTTTTGTGGGACATGAGAGCACATCAGACATATCGAATTGCATTCTGAATACGAAGAATGTCTCTCTGATATCAAATAATTTTCATTTTTGAAATTCACGATATAATACAAATTTTATGACAAATTATTAAAACTTGATATTTTTCACATTTTGATATATATATAACAATCCTCGAAGTAAATTTTGTAAATCTAATGACATATTCTTAAAGTGTATGTAGATGGGAGAAAAGCCGACGATCAATTGAAAATTTTGACCTTTCATATTGAAGATATGGATTTTTTTCCCAAAAGACCTAATTTTTGTTGTTGTTTTGGGGAAAAATCCATATCTTCAATACGAAAGGTCACAATTTTCAATTGATCGTCGGCTTTTCATCCCCCTTACATACACGTTAAGTATACATCATCAGATTTACAAAGTTTTACTTCGAGTACTGTTAAATATCAAAAATATCAATTTTTAATCATTTGCCATGAAATGTGTATTACATTTTGATACCCCATTTGTCAAATGTCATTCAATATTAACAATGCAGTAAGTGCTTTTAAAGAAAAAATACCCGAATTTAAAGGTTGCAGTTTACAGCGATCAATGGTTATTACGCTAGCATTGTGGCATGTAAAACCCTCTTCGCGCTGACTTCAAATCAATACAAATAGCTGCAACTTTTAAATTCGTGTATTTTTCTTTAAAACACTGCTATGTTGTTAATATTGAACAAAATCGGACAAATGAGGTATCAAAATGCGCGTAAATAAATCATCCTTCTTTCTATGTTGAAATATTGTGAACACAATTATTAGCTCTGAAGCTATAGGCGTGTTTATATTACTGTTTGTGCAGACATTAGATAATAGTAATATTATTATGTATTCAAAGTGGTTTGGTCAGCCACCGACAACCTAAAAACAATTCAAAGTTAAACAACAAAACCTACTAGTATTTGTCAACTTCACCCTGTGGTGAGTGCTACGAACTATTTCTTCAGATTCAGAATATTTTAAAATGCTATTTCCACGTTATTTTTCAGCATTTTACAGTACGATATTTGTCGGTGGACCGGCCTTAGGGTACTTTATCGGCAGTATTTCAGTGGAGTATTATGTTGATTTCGAACGCATCCCAGAAGACCAAATTCCAGGCCTTTCACAATGGGACCCGCGGTGGATCGGCGCTTGGTGGATTGGGTTTGTTGGAGTTGGAATTCGTATGCTGTTAGCTGCTGTACCAATGGCACTTCTACCAAAAGATCCCAGTGTTAATGTTTGTGTAAGAGATACAGGCGTGAACAAGAATGCCAGTAATCCAAAAGCGGCTGGCAATGGAGAAACTAGACAGGATACGGATTCTAATGGAAACTCTAATTCAAAGGATATTCTCGTCGTGAGGAAGGACACTTTTCTGGAGCATGCGAAACGTACGTATGTTGCACATTAGTTCATTCAAAAAGAAATTAATGGCATTGTTTATCCCTTAGTTTTGAGGCTTCTGTATACCATTATAACGAATGCTCGACATAATTGTTTAGATCACAAACCAACCTGAATGTTTATGTTAGGGGCCCAAGCAAAAACTCGAATGTAATAAAAGGTTGGTGGATACGGAGGTAACCAGTGGGGTCTATTATGATGATTATAGAATACCACTGATGGATAAATAATACAATGTCATTGAAAAATATCGTTAAAGTTTGTTCGTGTTGCACAACCATTTCAAATTCAGGAAAGTTGGCCATATGGTGGAAGAGTTCAACTCCATCCATTGACCTTGAGCTATTTTGATATGATACATAATGACACTTATATAGATGGTGCAAACTATTCTTAATTTTAAAAAAGTTTTGCAAAACGAGCAATTTGAGATATATTTGGTTAATATCAGAGCATTCTATAGGTTTTGACCCCTGCGGAGGTCAAAACTTTGACCTAGCTGTTGCATTTAACTCAAGAATCATACATCGCATAACTCGGGTGAGGTATCACTTGCATGGTCCCGTTTTATTGTCAAAATGTAGTCAAAATTGAATAAAAGTCAACATGAAGAAAAACATTTTCGAAATGTTACCAAAAAGTCTTGTTAGGTCCGAGGTCCACTAGAACATTTTCTTTCATGACTTTTCATGACCCATTTATTTTTTCAAATAAATAATAAAAACCGAGTCTCTAAGTTAATTGGACAGACAGTAATATTCTTCCATTTCGTTTGATAGGTTTTATTCCCGTTATAAAGCGGATCTTTCGTCGCCCTTTGTTGGTATTTTACATGCTTTTTCTTACGGTGGAATTGGCTTGTATTGGTGTCTTTGTTACCTTCATCGTCAAGTACTTCAGAATAGAGTTCGCAATTTCTGGGAAACGGGCTGCTTTCCTAAACGGTAAATATCAATAATATTACTACTCTGAACAAATTCATCAGGATCGATGGTAAAAATGTTCTCAAGGCAGGAATCTTGTTCATTTTGGTTGTGGTGAATGGTAGTGTTTCTAGATCTTATTGGCAAACTTTGTGACTAGATTTTAATTTTATTTGCTTTGTTGATTATGTAGGTGCTGTTTTGATACCAGCGGCCACGTTGGGATTGAATGTATCTGCATTTGTGTGTCGTCAATTTAGGCTTACGTTGAAGCAATGTGGCATGTATGTGCTGGCCAACAATATTCTCACAGTGTCATTGCTGGTAGCAGCAACATTTGTAGGGTGCAAAAACCCGCCGATTGCTGGTGTAAACAATGAATATAAAACCAGGTAAGATACCACATCACATAAGGCACCACATCCAATTTGGTACTATAGAACTAATGACCATTAACACCACTCCCTGGAGGTGTAATACATTGTATCAAGATTAACATTGCATAGTTTTATTGTTATTCATTTGAATAAAAAACGAATGCACTGAACAAATGTTCAGGGTACGATCAAAAGTGCCATCGGTACCTCTCCGGAGGGCTCCGGGCACCGATAGCGCTATAGGACCACAAAGATGTTGTACCTAAGGATACAATATTATATCGGAATATTTTCCGTATAATGCAATCAAACAATATCTTAACACTTAAGTGGCAAATTTACTTTTTTACTCCGTTTGCACCAATGATCCCCTTCCTCTTCAGGATCGGTAGAAGAAGGTCAATCAGAAGGCTCTTATGTTTGATCCAATAAATTGTACTTACTGTGTACGTTTCGATAACAGCTCTGTCAAAACTGAACGAAGGCTGCTACTACTAAGAACTGATCATCTAATCACCTATTGATGTCATGGTGATTGACTTGATGTTGCCAGTTGATTTTTCCTGTTGGATATTGACCAGTACAAATATAGCATTACTTCTGATGAATTAGTTGATTAATAACAGGCATCAAAGCAACATCGACGGTCGATGCAAAGATCGAATAAATTTGTTTCTGGTGCCTAAGTCACAACATGTTTTTTGGTCCTATAGCGCTATCGGTGCCCGAAGAGGTACCAATGACACTTCTTATCGTACCCTGATAATTTTTACAGTGCATTCGTTTTTTATTTGAATGCAAAACAATAACACTATGCAACTGTTAATTAATATGCTTGATACAATTTACATCTCCAGGGAGTGATGTTTAGAGTCATCGGTACCTAACCGTGCACCGATAATTCTATAGGACCAAATTGAATGTGGTTCCTAAGGGATTCTAAGATTCTCTATGCTCTCCACTCCTTGCATTTGCTCTTCACTTGTAGTTCTTTTTGCCCGCCTTTTTACTAACTGTAACATTCGTTTTTAAAATTTACAGCTTGGACAGCATGGACTGCAACTTTAACTGTGGCTGCAATTCGAATATTTTTCGTCCAGTATGTGGTGCTGATGATGTTTCCTACCTGTCCCCTTGTAATGCTGGGTGTCAAATAAAGGACTTGTCCAATAATACGGTATGAGAAAAACTTTGTTTTCGAAGTACTTTCTTCCATGATACACCTCGTAACAACATTAGTGAAAAGTATGGCCTATTTTAATACAAGCAAGTCTTGGGATCTGCTTGGAATATGTCCCCGGAACAGTGACGTAGATTTCTTTTTGACATTGTGGGATGGGGTTCAGTGGAAAAATTGTCTTGAAGTATAGTGAATCAAGCACCTGTTGGCAACAAAAGAAGTTTATGGTACAAATGCACGCGATGCGCGCGAAAAAGTTTGGAGTATTGAAGCTAAACTGGTGACATATGGTATAAAAGGGGAATAAATGGGAATAAAATTGGGGTTTAAAGGTTTAAATGACTAAATATGAGGTTAATTAATAACTCTCAGAAGTAGGCCTACTTTACCTTTTTCTTGGGGAGGGGAGCTCCGCCCCTGACACCCCCCCCAGTTACGCTACTAGTCGTGACATTATATTTGATCATCGTCTTGTAGGCTCCTGGAAATTTAAACCTTCCCGCATCCTTGTTGAGAGATGACTTATTAACTTTGATATGCACTGCCTCTTTAACGCCTCCTTCAAACCACCTTTGGTCACTGTCCAAGATCTTGACCTGGTCGATATGCATCAAATTTCCTGGTGACTAAATGTGAATATGATTTGAGACTTCAGATCTATATATCTTTGCGGCTCATTAGCCAAAGCAAACAAAGACTAGAGCTATTTCAGGATTCTATAGAAATAGGTAGAAGACTATTATCCTGTACAGCTAGAGGATTATTGATTGGTATCACTATCAAATGAGAATCATGTCGCACCAAATGGAGGTACCTATGAATGCGACCTTCACGCACATTTTACACTGTAACTCAGAATACAATTTGTCGACTTTACTGCTCATTCGTAGTGTACGGCCACATATGCTCTAGGATATTTCTTAAAAAAAACCAATGCTTTGTTTTTGATATTGAGTAGCGGTGTCGTGAGTTTTCATGCGCGAGGCAGAGAATGTTTTACAAGGTGGTTAAAAACAGTTTACACTATTCAACATTGGGGAGACATGTCGAAGTTGTACCTGATGTCAGAGGTCGTATATTAGGTAATGAAGAGGATAAATTGGACCATTTGTTAATAATGGATAATGCAATATCATATGTTACACATTAATGCAAGCGTCAGTTTGAAGCTTGAACCTACCCTCCTGAAGCCTTCGACCTTACATCGGTGTATAATCGACGCCAAAGCCGTGCCGGTAGTGCCCTACATGTTTCTCGTTGCCAGTTTAACACTTGTATCAAAGTAATCAATAATTCTATTGTTACTAAGAGTATAATAAGCTTACATTTATGTCTGTACAATTGTTATTGTACAGCTCTATTCTTTGTTTGATTTTATGAGACCATGTGTGGATTATAGAGCATTGTATTTTATGAAGTATCTATTGGGTATTAACATGAGGGGACATTCCTGAACCACGTTGACTTGATGACGTTTTAAAGTAGGCGCCCCTTTATGGCTATATGATATCCGTTCCCAGCAGCAAGCAAAATGAGACATATGATGTAATACGGCACCTCACACGTCGAATAGACGCCGATGTAGTGTCGAAGGCTTGAGGAGGGTAGGTTCATGTTTCAAACCGACGCTTGCATAACGCGAATAATAGTCGCATTATCATACTAATCAACTTTATTTGTTTATTATTGTATTGGTAGTACTCGTCAACGTACAGCGACTGCACGTGCGTACAAGAGCCGCCAACGTCTATATTTGACGATTATCCAGAATTCGGCAGTGCTAAGTCTGGGTTGTGTGATAGAGAGGATAGTTGTGAAACTAATCTATACATTGCTGTGTTTCTGTTGGGTTGTCTTGCTTTTTGTCGCTTTCAAGATAATGCGCCTATGAGTCTGATTCTCCTAGGGTAAGTTGATTTTCGGTCTGTTTTTTCATTGGTATTGATATTTCCCAACCGGTTAGTTGTGCCACGCGCAAAAATATCTAGCATTCCAAGTACTTGTCAATGTAAATTATGAAACATGATCGTCATCCATGGCGTTGTCTTTTTTAAAGACAGTTCTTGTTTCTGATGAATCAACTTAAAGCAATATTCATATTGTAATAATATCTCACAATTTTAGATTTCATCTTCACGAAATGATAAAATGAGATATTATGTTCAATTTTGATTTGGACCCGAGATAACAAAATAACAATTTAATTAGCTATTTCTTTCCATTGATTGTGAAAATGCATGTATCAGCGATTCTGACTGTATAATAAGATTTTATTGTATAATCTCGGGTTTTAGTACTTTAGGCATTGGTATTTCAGTTAATCAAAATACATTACAATAGTTTAAAAATCGGGATTTTGACGTCACTGATTAATATATTTATTGATTCATATATTTCAGAAACACAGAGACAGAGATTAGAACTGTAACATTAGGATTAACCAAGATTGTTCAAGATACTTTTGGTAAATATCATTCGTACATCTTTTTCTGTTTTTTATTCTTTCTTTCTCTTTTCTTTTTCTACATTTCATTCTTCCTCTCTTTCTTTTCTTTCTTCACTTATTTTTACCTCCTTTCTTCTTTTCTCCATTTTATTTCTTTTTTGTTTAGATTTCTTATATTTTGGGCATTATATTGTTCTTTGCTTTGTGTCCAATATCTTAAAACTTATTGCATTGGGCAAATGTATGGATTAATTACTGATTTGCCTAACATCTTAAGCCAGTAATAAACTACGTGTTTACTCTCATTGGGAGCACGGTGGCCGAGCGGAAAGGGCCCCGACTCATAATCCGAAGGTTACAGGTTCGAGCCCCGGCGACACCATCGTGTTGTGCCCTTGAGTAAGGCATTTTATCTCGATTACTCCTCTCCGCCCAGGTGTAGAAATGGGTACTGGCATTCTTAAATGCTGGGAATGTAACAGACTCGCTGTGGAGGAGGTGTAGCGATCCCCCTATAGCAACATTACATGGAGGAATCTGGCCCAATCGCCAATGAAAGAGAGATGGGCACTCCGATCACTCTTTTTACAGGATCGTTGCCTTTACCTCTATCTTTTAAACTACGTGTACGTCCGACAACTAAAGATGGAATAATAGTTATTATCACACGAGGAAATGAACACAAACGAATATGGTGCTTCACGTGTTGTAGGCCTAAGTCAGGTCTGTGGTCAAAAGTTTTAATCAGTAAATACTGTCTGGATATCGTATTAAACACATGTGATACATTACCATCGTATTATTAATAAAAAGTCCTAATTTCAACACAAAAAAGTCATTCCCCTATCAACTTATTAAAATAGACTTTCTTTGAAAAAAAAAATCACTGGAGCCTGATGGGAAATACCGGTCAGACATTTCACAATCCAAATCGCTACTGCTCCCTGCTGTTATAGGGTGCGTGATTTCAAAATGTTTTACTATCGTTGAACAGGCAAAGTTCGCAATACTAACGGCGTCGTTATTTGCCAACCTTAATTAACATGATCAAGGGGTCGAATATGAATTATTCATAACCGATCGATAACTGGCCTCATTTTCTAGCATGCAAACCAACGAAATTTGTTATAGGGTTGTGTTGCTAATAGAACAACCGGGAATATAGTGTCAGCCCCTTGATATTAGTTTATGCAGAAATCAAAGGGAAATTTGACCCTACCTCAAGACTTCACCATTTCGTTGGTGAAAATGTGTCTAATCTTTTACCTTGCTGGACAAACCCATAGGGTGAATCTTGACCCAATGAGTTTTCAGATGCTGTGAATCTTCAACCAAACAAATAATCGCAAAAGTGAATCTTTGACTAATCTTTACCCTCGTGTAGATTGTTATATATACTTTTAAATAAAACCCAGCACTCGCAGATCAGGTGAATCTTGACCTAATAATTTTGTTCTTGTGGTGAATCTTTGCCTAAAAATGATTTTTGAAAGGTGAATCAAGGTGAATGGCATGTGGAAGGTAGGTTCAAGACTCGCTTTGACCCCTGCATTAAGGGAAACAATGTTTATTCGCAGATAAAACCGTGAACCATTTCCTGATGGCAGATCACGATTGTGATATTTTGTGTTGTGAATGGGTAACCCAGTGGGCACAACTGACGTTGAAATCACGTTGAAATCAGGTTGAAATTTCGACGTCAAAATCAATTTCGACGTTGAAATCAGGTTGAAATCACGTTGTATTTGCAAATGGACCTCAACCTGCTGGATTCAACCTGATTTCAACCCGATTTCAACCTAGAGGTTAGTTGAAATCAGGTTGAACTTTAAACGTTGTATCAACGTTGAAATTTCAACCCGATTTCAACTAACGTCTAGGTTGAAATCAGGTTGAAATCAGGTTAGGTTGAAACTTCGACGTTGTATCAACGTTGATTCAACGTCGAAATCCTAACCTGTGCCCACTGGGTAAGATATCAACATCCACAAAAACAGAAAAACAAAGAGGTCGTCTTTCTTAATCAGGTAATTGGCAAACATCAAAATCTTATTTGCCGGTTTGAACGATTCTTGAGTCTTGACGGTCAAAGTTTGCCGAAATTACCGGTTCTTTGATTTATTTATATAAGTTGAACAGTAGGTATATTGGTTACACCCAGTGCTTATTAATGTTTTTGTTCCACTTTTTCTAATGTTTCAGGTTTTTTCCCAACCCCCATATACTTTGGCGCAATTGTCAATACTACCTGTACTCTCTGGCAGTACACATGCGGCGAACGAGGCGCTTGTTGGCTCTATGATATCGTCAAACTTCGCTATGCTCTCTTCGGACTTAATATCGCCCTACGAATGCTGCAAATACCAATATGTATTGGGATAATTCTGACTGTGAAGGAATACTTGACGAAAGAAAGCCCGGATGAGAAGGTATGCCTGCTTCTTGAAAATAGTTCAGGAAGTTGAGATTTTGAATTAGGGATTCAATCAAGTTTCACCGTTGTTCATCACCGATTAACAACGATGCGTCCGCGTCGTCTGCGTGGTTTACTTCGCGCTGCCCGAACGAAATAAACCACGCAGACGCGCCGGACGCGAGTTGTTAATCGGTGAAGATCGTATACTTCACATGATCCTTTCATGAGGAATGTCAGTTAATCATTGACAATCAGCCTTATCCGCAACTTCCAAATACTGAATTCAATTTGAAAGCGTGATACGCACACAGATTTCAGTCATTACGAATTTTACTCGCTATCACGTAACGCGGATGCGTGCTTGCGTTCGCGTATACGCTTACCGTAAAAATATGGATTCATCACGGATTAACAACGGTTGACTCATCTACAAAAGTATAGGAAGAGGTGTTGAATAAGGATTCACTAATATTATGTAACTCCACTTGTCTGTGTTTAGGTCAAAGCAATCTTTTCACGCGAGCTCGATGATTGGCCGAGTCCAGTCGAAAGCCATACTCCCTCTATATAAGATATAACCTTAATCTTACAAACAGGGGGTGTAAATTTCAAATGGAGTCACCCATTCAGGTAACCCCATTTGGAATTTATACTTCCTGTTTGGAATATTAAAGTCATGTCTTACACGGGGTGTATGGATATCAACTGGAATAGCCCATCTTCATCCATAAACAAATCGGTCCAACCACCATCCCGAATAAACGCCTCAGGCGAAGGACACTTTCTGGAAAGCTGGACAGAACGAGGTCATCTAGTGTAGGCCTAACTGATTCCTTATTTGGGTCTTCATAGCCTAGTCCTGTTGGTGGTTACATGACAAACTGATACACGGGTCACATCATAGGAAAATTTATTACTTTAGCTAAATCTATCAAGAATAAGATCAATCGGCATAGTAACTTCAGGTTTTGGGACACTTTGACCTCTGACATATCGGGAAAATTGTTGTAATTATTAATAATTAATTTATTCTTGTCATAATGTTATCATTAAAAATACTTCAGTAATTGATTCATGACATAATAATGATTTTTGAATTTGTTCTTGTTCTTGTCAAACATTTTAGATATTCTGTACGCACAAAAACCAATTTTTCTGAATTGGAGGGCAAAGTGTCCCAAAACTGCAAAAACTGTCCCACAATGTATTGCAAACTTCCAATGTTGATTTGGCTCATTGCTTGAACTTTAAAGGGAACTGTAGCGGAATGTTACCATCTTTCTATCTAAAATATATCCGCAAAACAAATATGTGACCCCTCGGCACAACCTAGCCCTGAAGTCGCCAATCATCATTTTTGAGATATTCAACCAAAATATTCTGCTTGAAATTAGCTTTAAAATGATGTATATCATGTCTATAGTACTTGACATTTAAGTAGTGAAAAATCAATAAAACAGTCGATAAATCCTTTGTTTCCTATTGTTTATTGTAAGGTTCGATGGAGCATATCTCAATAGTGGCACTGGCGACATCCGGGCTCAGTTATGCCGAGGAGTCACATATATGGTATCAATATTTTACTATACATTGGCTCGCCTCAAGGTCGTTATAGTGGCGTAGTTGCGTATTTTGCAGTATTCGATCTCCGAATATACGCACTAGTACAAGTGCTGTTTTTCAACACGTTTATCGCGCAACAACGAAAAAGGAATGACGTCACTACCGAACTTGAGGGGAACCGACGAATATAGGTTTGGTTCAAAAAGGGTCATAGACACGGTTCGACCAACGGATTAATAAAAGGGAAGTGCGGGCAATGTTCAGTTGTACAGTAATACTATATTCTGCATATGTCCTTGATTAAAATGCATGTCCTTGATTATAATTTGCTATCAGAAAAAGTATTAAGGTTAAATACAATGGATTTTCAAGCGTATATACTTGGTGTATCAATCTACATGCACAATGACCACGAATCTATGAAGCCGTGACACGTGAGTCATCCTATGTTGCAGGGATAGGGAGGGAGGGGGCGACCATGATAGGGGCTGCCGGGGTGTGGGAAGCCGGTTTTCTGCAATTTTTCTATGGTATTTTATAAATTTTAAATTTTTTATCCTTAGATGATATCTGTCGTGAAATAAATCAATGCCGCTATAGGATATAATAGGCCTAGTAGGCCTACCCTGAGTATGCAATATATACAACAATAACTACAACAACAATAACAAAACCAACAACCAATATCTAATTTGTAAAAAAATATTCATAGGCTTATTTAGTTTAGATTAGTAGGCCTATTCCTGAATTATACAATAATAAAAAAAACCGGCAAAAACAATCAATCACTGCAGTCAGAAAGAAAGACACGAACAAGAAAGAAGACAGAAAAAGAGAAAAAAGGAAGAAAAAAATAGAAAATACTAGAATTGGAACATACAGGGACTCGAACCCGTACTAGTTGACCAGGTCAAAACAATATTACATAGTCGAGAAGATTACAAGTAAAACGCGCAAACCGATTGAGCTACTGAGGAGGCTTACGCAAGCAGATGGTCTCAAACTGACTATGATATTCAATAGTGCATGCAGGCTGTTATGATAAACAAACGCATTACCCTCGCAAAGTCGGTCGCATCGATGATGAAAAAACTCGTTTTTTGCAAAAGTAGCTTCAATTTTGAATGAAAATCAAATGGTAGAGTAATCGACAGACCGTTGAGAAATAATGTTGGTAGTTAGATGTCAAAATTAACGTTCCACAATCAAGATATCGATAATGTAACAAAACAGTTTTTTCTCAATCAAGATTCTCGAAAATGTTCCCCCAAAACGGGCTTTTAAAATTTAATTGGTACTGTATTTGGTTCTTCCCCATGGCAACATTATTTTTTTGCTCGATTTGTAGTACAATACAAAAAAGAATCAAAAGAAAACAATCACTTGGCGTGGTTTTATACGGAGCGCACATTTGAAAAAAAAAACGACATGGAACGCGTTTTTGATCTTGTGAACATGGTGCGTAAAAACGCTTTAAACGAAGGATTTTCAAATTTATTCAAAACATTTGTGTAAACACACAAAGAAAATGTTAAGCTACATCCAATGAACATTTCACTCGCTGCGATATCTGATTACTGAGAAAACTCTGTTTTAGAGAACAACTTTATACGTCTTTTATACGTTTCTTAGTGTAACCTTAAAGGATCTGACTATAGGCCCTAAGTGTCCGGGTCCGAGTCCTAGCCCGAATGTGGGTCAGTGTTTTAGTGATGATTTCATCAAGATTGCGCTTCCATATGGTCACAAAGTGCTCTTTATCCCAGGATTAGCGGTTTCGAACACCACACACTTTTCTCCTCCATTGACCATCGGTCTGGGGAATCTCACCGATTAAATCCTAAGTATACTTGTTTCTATTTTAATAGTATTATGCATGAAAAAAAAAACAATAATAAAAAAAATGAAAAAGAAACATGCTCATTTGCTGGTTTTGAAAAATGATATTTTTAAGTACTTCAAATGTTTGTTTTCTAACTTTCAGAGTCCAAGTGATTATGCGCAGAAGGATGTGGACGATAACACAACAAAACAGTGATAATGAGGCTGAAAGAACAAGATACGATGCTTTTATCATGTTTATACATTCGTCATATCTTAAATTACTGTCGTCTGATATCTGTATTACATGAAATCAAACCTCGACCGGCCGTTGACCGCCGGTTCGGCCCGGTTTTGTCGGGTTTCCATTGTTTAGAACAATAGAAACTGGACGGAACCGGGGTGGCAACCGCCGGTCGGGTTTTGATTTTATCCCTAATAACCAATGTTTGATTGGCAAGTTCCGTTGATTAGTCCAGGAAAGTGTAAATCCTCTTTTGTGGGGTCAGCCCGTTATCTTCCGAAGGGGTGTTATCCCATAGAGACGTTATTAAACGTAGGTTGTGGTACGGGTTAGGGTTGCGGTACGGGTTAAGGTTAGGATACTGGTTTAGGGATAGTGTTAGGGTTATGCTTCTCTTGTTCACTTTGTAATAGCGTCCCTTCGGAAGAAACGGGTATGAACCATTTTTGGAAGTGAGAAACAGGTGAGCAGTATAATAGACCTACAATAATTGAGATGCTGAAGCAGGTCAAAGCAGGTTTCAAGAGATGGCGCTATTCGCCAGCGAAAAATTACGTGTAATCCGATTATCACCATTTCAACTGAATCACGCTTTTGATTTCTGCACTACGATCGAAATGATTGCAACACAAAGTCTATGACATGTACAACCAAAGCCAAAAGGTGCGTGATCCAGTTACCAGGGAGTTACGTAACCACTTTGCTGGCAAATTACGAACACAGAGTACGATCCAGGTGGTGTGCAGCATGATTTACTAGAATAAACACAGACGGCAAAACCGCTCACTCGTATGGCACGTATTTTGTCCAATAAAAGAATAAAATGGTTTTCTAGGTGAATGGACTGGTGTCTTGATTTCTTGATCCAAAAAGCAGCTACTAGTATGTCGATCAAGGAACCAGGATTTGCCATCGATAAACATGGTTTCTTGTTTAAAAATCAGGGATGGGATTATATCCCTGAAAAAACTTGCGCAGTATTGATGAGTTGACTTCAGACGTCACTGTCTGGCAGTATTCGCACGCATCGCTACCATTTCCATGATTGCTTTTTGCCTGGCAGTATGCGCGCGCATCATATTTGTTCAGGAATATGCTTTTAATACTCCGGCCACATCACAATAAGGCTATTGAACAGTGTGGTGGTTGTATGCAGTTCGTTCATGCATATCGATATACCAGTCACTTGGCTTTGTTGATAAATATTGAGGTCAACTCATCTTTATAGGGACCTATTGGCGTTCTCTCTTGGTGTATAGTACTTGCTATATGCTCTCAGCTGCCGTGATCACTGCTTGCACATAGAGTGATTGGAGCCTAACCAACACGGCAAATTTAAAACGGCGACTCTGATAATGATAATAAATTTTATAATTATTAAATTTGTACTGTATTTATTTAATTTGAAGGTTAGCTTTATGGGATTCATTATCGAACCCCAACGGTTCTAGCTTGTATTAATATTATTTATTAACGTACTTGTTTGGAACGCCAGACAAACCTTGTTAATGAAGAGTTAAGGAAGTAAGCAATTGGTTTAAAGCTAATAAATTGTCAATTAATGCTACCAAAACAAATTACATGATACTTGGCACACCCAAAATGACATCGATGAATCAAGACCTGCAAATCACACTAGATCACTCGGCTTTAGAAAGAGTGCATCAAACTAAATTCCTTGGTGTACTAATAGACGAATGTCTCACTTGGAAATGTCACATAGATTGCGTATCTAGAACAATTTCAAGAAATGTCGGTGTCATGAATAAATTGAAACATTTTGTTCCAAATCGTATTTTATTTACACTTTATTGTACGTTAATATTGCCTTATTTGAATTATGGAGTACTTTTATGGGGAAATACATGTAAAACTTACATAAATAAAATTGTCAAAATTCAAAATAGTCTAGGCCCTGTCCTACAGACCCGTATACATTTTTCAAAGAGGAAAGTTTGAAAATTGATTCGAGTAGGGTATGCATAGGTCTTCAAATTCTACTAGGTGGAAAATTCCAAACCCGGGCAAACTCTGTATATGGCCATTTTTCAAAATGGCCGCCAAAATGTACTTATGAACCAGGTAAAATGACAATAACTCTGAAACTTCTTGACCTAGAGGGGTGATTGAGGTGGCTATCCCCACTAAATCAAGGCTGTTTGATTGAATGAAGGGGGTTTCATTGATGTCTGAGGTCCAGGACACCTGGAATCCAAGATGGCCGCCCGTAGCAACCATAATCATCATATTTGCCAGATAATATGACAATAAATCGGAATCTGCCAGACCTACAGGGGTCATTGAGGTGTCTATCCCCACTAAATCAAGGCTGGCTGAGTGAATAAAGGGGGTTTCATGGATGTCTGAGGTCCGGGACACCTGGAATCCAAGATGGCCGCCCATAGCAACCATAAATCATCATATTAGCCAAGAGAAATGACAATAATTCGGAATCTGCCTGACCTACAAGGGTCATTGAGGTGTATATCCCCACCAAATCAAGGCTGGCTGAGTGAATGAAGGGGGTTTCATGGATGTCTGAGGTTTAGGGCACCTGAAATCCAAGATGGCCGCCCGCAGCAACCACAATCATCATATTAGCCAGATGAAATGACAATAATTCGGAATCTGCTTGACCTACAAGGGTCATTGAGGTCTCTATCCCTACTAAATCAAGACTGTTTAATTGAATGAAGAGGGTGTCGTGGTTGTCTGATGTCTAGGACACCCATAATCTAAGATGGCCGCCCATAGTTACCATATAATATTCACATTAACCAGGTGAAATGACAATATCTCGGTAACTATTTAATCTAGAAGAGCAATTAAGGTGTGTAACTTCGCTATTTCAAGTCACACCAAATCCAGATGGCAGTCATCGTGGTCATAGCAACCACTATAAATCAAATGAAATGTCATCAATTAGAACCTATGTACCTCAAAATCAAGGCTAGTTTCCATGGTTATCTGAGGTCTTGGCTGGGACACCTAAAATACAAGATGGCTACCCATAGCAACCACATGTATATTTCCACAGTTATAACTCTTGCAAATGATTTGACTCGGGGTATAGGTACATGAAATGTTGCCCACTTAACCAATGTTACGTTATTGATTGTTAATTGTGTTTGTTAATGTTACAGGTGAGTAGAGATTTACAGACATTACAGAGGAAAAGGAAGAAAGTACATCTGAGATCGATGGACTTAATCTCGTTATTCCCAAGCCTGTTTATGCTCCTCCAGACCCTGAAAAATGTATCATTTGTCAATAGAAGAGCAAGAAATCACAGTCACTTCAGAGTGGTGAAACTGGTAGGAAACGTGTTCATAAAAAGTTTAAGGTTCTTGGACCTGATTATACATTCAAGTACCATAACATGATTGCATGTTATATAATGTATATACAAATACACGAAACGTCCACATACCACCAGAGGAACCTCGTGTAGATGAGGGTCCTTAAGCCCACCTCATGCCAGTCACGCGCAGCACCGTCGTTCTCCGTCCAGGGCCTAGCAGCCAAACCAAGCATATTTACATTAACTGTGCGATATGTTGCTCTGATAGGGTACGAATAAAAGAAACAAGGGTGGGAGAAAAAATTCGAATTTGTAATAGAGGAAGTGTCTATGCGTCTCTGAGAATTTCCCCACATGACTTAACAACATTCATGTCTCTCATTTAGGCAGCAATTTATAATACGCTAATATCTGATGATGAAAAACACATTTCACGTTTGTTGACACGGTGACTAGGACAGAACCTAATCTTGTCACCATAGTGGTCCACAAGAAATTTCTTAACATCTCTATCATGCCTATTGTATATCTGTACGACATCATGCTTTCCTAAACTCAACATGAAATCTCTTTATTTCAGAAATGGTAAACCCATACCCATCTTAAATAAGTGGATCTAAGTGAGACAAAGCTTCCATGAACGAATTACGTTTAGAGTTAGGTTGGGAATTTTGACTTGCATCATTTTCTTCCTGATTTGATAAAGTAACATATTGTTTAAAACATTTTTTATGACAATAAATGTCAGCAGCATTATACATCTTCAGGAGTAGCCAAGTCTGCGCATCTGACAAAGACGTCATCTTTCCTAGATTTCATTGCTTCTAAAAACCTCAATGCAATTCCTCTATTACAAATCCCGCACCCTTGTTTCGTTTACTCTTACCCTATCAGCTCCTATCAGAGCAACATATCACAGTTAATGTAGATATGCTTGGTTTGGCTGCTAGGCCCTGGACGGAGAACGACGGTGCTGCGCGTGACTGGCATGAGGTGGGCTTAAGGACCCTCATCCCGGGCCCTCATCTACATGAGGTTCCTCTCGTGGTATGTGGACGTTTCGTGTATTTGTATATACCTTTTATAACATGCAATCATGTTATGGTACTTGAATGTATAATCAGGTCCAAGAACTTTAAGCTTTTTGTGAACATCATCATCTTTGAGTGCTACCTCTCGTCACTGCTCGTACACGTTTCCTACCAGTTTCACCACTCTGAAGTGACTGTGATTTCTTGCTCTTCTTTTGACAACTGATGGGTCTGGAGGAGCATGGGCAGTCTTGGGAATAAGGAGATCAAGTCCACCGATCTCAGATGTACTTTTTTCCTTTTCCTCTGTCATGTCTGTCAATCTCTACTCACCTGTAACATTAACAAACAAAATTAACAATCAATAACGTAACTTTGGTTAAGTGGGCAGCATTTCATGTACCTATACCCCGAGTCAAATCATTTGCAAGAGTTATAACTGTGGAAATATGCATGTGGTTGCTATGGGTAGCCATCTTGTATTTTAGGTGTCCAAGACCTCAGATAACCATGGAAACTAGCCTTGATTTTGAGGTACATAGGTTCTAATTGATGACATTTCATTTGATTTATAGTGGTTGCTATGACCACGATGACTGCCATCTGGATTTGGTGTGACTTGATTTAGCGAAGTTACACACCTTAATTGCTCTTCTAGATTAAATAGTTACCGAGATATTGTCATTTCACCTGGTTAATGTGAATATTATATGGTTACTATGGGCGGCCATCTTAGATTGTGGGTGTCCTAGACATCAGACAACCACGACACACTCTTCATTCAATTAGACAGTCTTGATTTAGTAGGGATAGATACCTCAATGGCCCTTGTAGGTCAAGCAGATTCCGAATTATTGTCATTTCATCTGGCTAATATGATGATTATGGTTGCTACGGGCGGCCATCTTGGATTTCAGGTGTCCTAGACCTCAGACATCCATGAAACCCCCTTCATTCACTCAGCCAGCCTTGATTTGGTGGGGATATACATCTCAATGACCCTTATAGGTCAGGCAGATTCCGAATTATTGTCATTTCACCTGGCTAATTTGATGATTTGTGGTTGCTATGGGCGGCCATATTGGATTTCAGGTGTCCTGGACCTCAGACATCCATGAAACCTTCTTCATCACTCAGCCAGCCTTGATTTAGTGGGGATAGACACCTCAATGACCCTTGTAGGTCAGGCAGATTCCGAATTATTGTCATATCATCTGGCTAATATGATGATTATGGTTGCTACGGGCGGCCATCTTGGATTCCAGGTGTCCTGGACCTCAGACATCCATGAAACCCCCTTCATTCAATCAGACAGCCTTGATTTAGTGGGGATAGACACCTCAATCACCTCTCTAGGTCAAGTAGTTTCAGAGTTATTGTCATTTTACCTGGTTCATAAGTACATTTTGGCGGCCATTTTGAAAAATGGCCATATACAGAGTTTGCCCGGGTTTGGAATTTTCCACCTAGTAGAATTTGAAAGACCTATGCATACCCTACTCGAGTCAACTTTCAAACTTTCCTCTTTGAAAAATGTATACGGGTCTGTAGGACAGGGCCAGGACTTACTCACAATTATATCCGACAGCCCAATAGTGCTGCGTGTCCACACGTAATTACTATTACCGGACGTAACGTTTCGATCGGTCTTAACAGCTTTTAACTCTGGTCATCTTCAGCCTTAAATTGTCGGATTTAAAGCACATTACGTCGGATATAGTAATTTTTTTATATCCGACGCTCATTCACACTGCCACTTATATCCGATACTATTACCGACGTAATTTAAGTCCGGTAATAGTCCGACTGTGTGAACACGACGAGTCGGCAATAGCTCTATGTCCGACGTGTTTATATCCGAGCTATTACCGGTCATAACTAACCGGAAATGGTCAGCAGAGCTAATGTCTCCTTCTCTTGCCAGTTCATTCCTCTATTGCGTTTGATATTCTCACCTGCATCCATGATGATTTTGTTTTATCTCTCACTGGTCACACTATTTATACTCTGCTTCAAATCAGTTGCGCGAGTGATTTAATTTAACCCGGAAGTGTTCTTCACGCTGAATCACGCAGAAAGGTGAAAGGTCACAGTTCATACTGCAGTTACTGTCCGTTTTCCTATACACAATACACAGTGCTCTTTCCCATTGACGCGTGACCTTTACAAATAGCCCTACGTTAACAGTATGGGGATATGACTAGTTAACGTCGCTGTGTGAAAAATAACCGGCCAATATTAAAAGTACTCTTCTTAAGTTCTAGAAAATATAGTTTTTAACATGTCCTAAATTTTTAGCTAATTTAGATGTTTGGAAATATTCGTACTTTGGTGTTTTAGTTAATGTTATAGGTAATAGTACATTGCCTAGTTAACGTCGCTGTGTGAAAAATAACCGGCCAATATTAAAAGTACTCTTCTAAAATTCTAGACAATATAGTTTTGTAACATGTCCTAAATTTTTAGCTAATTTAGGTGTTTGGAGAGGGTCGTACTTTTGTGTTTTAGGAAGGACATGTAAACGACAGATAACACCAAAAATATGAAGAAATTATTTCCAAACCATGTTAAGTCAAAAATCATTATGTTGCTCATTTTCAAGAATGCTGGTTTACAAAAAGCACGCCATTGTCTGATTTCGTGAACAAAGCCACACATAACATTGTTTCCTTTCGTTTGCTTTATAATCGGTTACCCAACTGAAGCTATGAATACCAGCTTTATTGCGATATCGCACATGAAAACAGTCACTTGTGCACAACCAGAGAAGATCCGATTTAATCAGTTGAGCTGTTTCAATGAGTGTTATCTTGGTTTAATAGCTTTTAATGGGGTTAAGTCCTGCAAAGGTCGAGATGAATTCTACTGTAGACATGACTGCATCATGTATATCCGACAGCCCAAAAGCGCTGTTCAGTGTTCACACGTAATTACAATTACCGATCGTAACGTTTCGATCGGTCTTAACAGCTCTTAACCCTGGTCATCTTCGGATTTAAATTGTCGGATTTAAACCACATTACGTCGGATATAGTTATATCCGACGCTCATTCACACTGCCACTTATACCCGATACTATTACCGACGTAATTTAAGTCCGGTATTAAGTGGTTTAAGTTCGACTGTGTGAACAAGGCTTTACTTCCATGGTATAAAGAACCGTATCTACATACATGTATATAATGTGCAATACATTTCGACACGTTTCAGGTTTAGGGCAAAGATCAAAGAGCAGGTTTAAAAGCGCTATTTAGAACGCACCATTTGACTTTCAAGGAGGAGGGAAAGGGGTGCTGGAAGTTTTTGAAAAAGTCCCCCCACTACATGAGCAAAAACATACATTTTCCCCACTATCACTAAAAAAACCTTGATCCACCAACTAAAAAAACCCAAAACTTTCCCTACCTATTTGTGTACACAATTGAATACCTGAGTGGAAGAAGGGCCCAACTCCATCAAAACTGTTTTTGAGACATTAAGAAAAAACTTAATATTTGGACAAGTTTTAAAGACAGAATGATTTCATCTTCAGGGAACCTTTAATACATGAACATACAATATTATATACATTCCAAATTATATATGATGTTCCATGGCAGCGGTACAGATCTTAATACGAGCTGGAGTTGGGCCCTTCCACTAATATATTGCAAGTGCCAGTTCCGTAAGCAAGTGTGTTATAAATAGCAACAGAAATAATTATCCATTAATTGCACAAGTAGAAGCATATGTAGTATGGTAGCCAGAAAGTTTATTGTAGTAAAAAGCAAATTTCATGGATGAGCAAAATTCCTCCTTAACCCAATATTTGTGGAAGAAGGGCCCAACTCCATGGAGTTGGGCCTTTCTTCCATGAAAACCATGATTAAGTGTACGTGGAAGACTATTTAGAGAGTGGATTTTGGCTCATCTTTCACACACAAGGAAGAACAGTCTGTTGGCAATAAAATGCTGGGTCTAACTCAATTTTTGTAAAAAAAATGGTGTTGGGCCCTTCTTCCACTCAGGTATTCAATTAAGGAGTGTTCAGATATACTTTGGTAGGGGGTGGAAAATATGTAGGGGTCATAAAATTTGTTGAGTTCTGATAGGGGGTTAAGGTTGGTCTTAACCCTGGAATTATGCTAAATTGTTGATCTAAAGTATATAAAAGTATACATATTTAGAATGGCAAAGACTTGATAAAATTAATCTGAAAGGTCAAATTTTGGCCAAAATGCTAATTTTTGGCACAAAATTCCAAAAAACGGAGATTTTTTACCCACTTCTTTTCGTTAAATGTAACAAAAAAAATTCTTGGGCTAAAAAATTGTTTTTAGGAGCAGTTTATTTTATTTTTTTGAATTCTGGCCAACATCACCAAAAAAGCTTGAAATTTGGGCGAAAATCGGGCTTTTTATGATTTTTTTTTTGAAAATTAAGCATTTTTTGACCATTTTTTGGTGCAAATTTCTCAAGCTACCTTACAAAATGACAAAAATTTCAACATCTTTTATATCAATGACATAGGTACATTTATGGGTCAAAATAGTTTTGTAGTAACCTAATATGAGGGGGATCAAAAATTTTTAGGTCCATTAAGAGGGGGTCACAAAAGTTTTGGGTTCTGAACACTCAATTTTGATTGAAAAATTAAAAAAGGCAATAATTGGTGTAAACAAGAAGAGTCTTTTAAAAAGACATAGCTTCCAATTGCCGAATTCAAAGTCTTCGCGGACAAACTGTTATTCATCCACGGTTGTTTGATGGCATGTAAAACTGCGTCATTTTAAAGAAAAGTTGAACAATGTTGGCGCTATTTATCTAATGTCATGTTTGCATCTTTACAAGGGGTGGACACTTGTAAAATGGTATTAGAACATCAGCCAACAGACTAACAAATGACAGGGGAATTTTCAAAAAACTTTTTATCATGAAATGTAAGGTAGAACTCATATTATTTGGACAATTTGAATTTGAAATATATGTAAATAGCGCCCACAATTTTCACAGATATGCGCAGTTTATAGAATTAGAATTACCACAAAAAAAACAGAAAAAGATGATTAATTTGATATAGAAACGAAAAAATACATTTGCAGAATTTGGCCAGATTGACCATTTCACTCATTTTTCTGCAAGAACGAGTCATCCATACCGCGGAAAGTAGACATGATGCCCTATGGTGGTCGACGGTATGTCAGGTTTGTGTAAGTGAACCATGGACGAAAGAGTACAACCAGTCAAAGGCCCAGTGCATTGTATACTGTGAATCCTCGCATATTCTTGAGGGCCGATTGTTCGATCGTGCCGTATCTAACAATCACGTCATTGTTGTGGGTCTTCGCGTATACGCGATAGAGCGTTGCGTGCTTTTGCGATTACGCTCAACACCTCACTCACCAGGCTGTTTTCGACCATTGTTGGACGTAGCCCTCTTCATGATTCTTCCACTATTTCTGTCTCTTGCATTTCTTGTCAATGTAGGTCCCATGTAGGCAGTAATGTCATCACGCCACCTCCTCTTCTGTCTTCCTCTTGATCTTTTCCCTGTTCTTGGTTGACATTCTGTAAGTCGTTTAGTCCACCTGTTATCTTCCCTTCGTGCAAGGTGACCTGCCCATCTCCATCTTGCTTCTTTGAGTTTCACCATAATGTCTTTGACTTGAGATTGACGTCTTATTTCAGTGTTCTTAATTTTATCCCTTAAGGTAATGTGTAGCATCTTCCTTTCCATTGCTCTTTGGGCTGTTTGTAGTTTCTGTCAGTTCTGTTCCAGGTACTCGGTTGTTGTCCATGTTTCAACCCCATCATTGTTGGCAATACACACTGGTTAAACATTTGTACTTCTCAGATGCATTGGTAACTTCATAGAATGTCCTTGAATCTTCCAAAGCAATTCCAACCTGCCTTCATTCTGATCAAAGCTTCTTCCCTGGTGTTGTCCTCCATGTTCACTGTTTGGCCAAGATATTTATAGCTATCCACCTTTTCGATAACATCGCCTTCAACTACAATGACGTCCTCTGACTGGTGGTTTGTCGTAAATTTAGTTTTGCTCTTGTGTATGTTCAATCCAATCTTTTTACTTCCTTTATTCAGATCATGTAAATGGACCTCCATACCTTTTAATGATGTTGTCACCAAAGCTACATCATCTACAAATCTCAGATCTGCTAGCTTCTCGCCATCTATGTACTCATCCCCTTTGGAAAGCAAAATTGATGCTCACGGAATTAGTAGAATGATCTATGCAGATGACACACAGGTTTATGTTATTTTGAAAGATGATAAATCATCAGCTACAATTTCAGGATTGGAACTATGTGTTAGGGATATTAAAAACTGGTCTACTGCTAATCATCTAAAGTTAAATCAAGACAAAACTGAAGTTCTTCATATTACATCACGCTTCAGATCCAGTGATAGTATTCCAACTGTGTGTATCGGCGATGCTCAGATTGAACCATCTTTAAATGCGCGCAATCTTGGTGTTCTGTTTGAAAATGATCTAAACATGGCATCTCATATAAATAATATTTGTCGATCTGCCTCTCATGCTCTTTACAAAATTAGCAGAATTCGTCAATATCTTGATCAACATACTACAGAAAAACTTGTTCATGCCTTCGTAACGTGTCGTTTGGATAATAACAACGGTTTACTTTATGGTCTTCCTGATTCACAAATATCTAAGCTTCAACGCATTCAGAACTCAGCCGCCAGACTTGTAACACTTACAAAATCTCGTGATCATATATCTCCAATTCTCCGCGAACTACACTGGCTACCTATCAAATCCCGCATAACGTATAAGATTCTTCTTCTTACCTACAAATCTCTTCATGGACTTGCACCTCTTTATTTACAAGAACTTCTTCATGAATATAAGCCTACACGCAATCTTCGCTCTACTTCTCAATTTCTTCTTGTAACTCCACCAGTGTCAACTCAATCTTATGGTCAACGTTCATTTTCTTCTGTTGCAGCTGAGCTCTGGAACAATCTTCCTTACAATATTAAAATATCTAAGACTGTTGATCAATTCAAATGCTCTGTGAAAACATACTTGTTTAATGTTAAAAATGTTTAATGCTTCATTTCTATATCATGCCTGTAACCATGGTTACATTTTAAACTTGTTGTTCTGTTGTTATTTGTATACAGTGTTTTTTATGTAGCGCTTTGAGACTTAATTGTGTATTGCGCTTTATAAGCATGGTTTTATTATTATTATTATTATTATTATGTTGATCCCCTCTCCTGTAGGTTCGGCTTTCTGAATATATCTTCCATTGCTGTATTTTGGGGGATATAGCATCTCCCTGTCTCACACCACGCTGAATTCGAATTGTTTTTGGAACATTGTTGTCAATGTGGATTTTGGCTGTGGCATTTGTGTAGATGTCCTCAAGAATTTGGATAGCAAACTGGTATCCTTTTTTTTTCATCCAATATGTGGTTATAGAGTACAGCTAGATGTTGAGTGATCCCCTCTCTTCCAATCTTGATTATATCACTAGTAATGTCATCTGTTCCTGGTGCTTTGCTGTCTTTCATCTCCTTTACAGCCATTTCCACTTCTTTTTGTGCTATAGTTGGGATGGCTGGTATGTCTGGTGATATTGTATTTGGTTTTACCTCATTTAATTTGGAACTATACGGGTCATAATAAAAGTCTGCGCATACATTAAGTATCTTTTATCTGTCATTTGTTAAGACACCTTCTTTTTTCTCATTTGGTGCATTCATGGTTTCTTCCGGTTCGTCTTTGCAATATGCTGAGGTCCTTTTCCACTTTTGAGAATGTCTACTTTTTTTCCTCACACTTTTGACGAGCTCTCATATTCGCTCTTTTCGGGTATTGATTTGTCCATAATTTCTCTCAATTCTTTCTTCCTTGTGTCCAGGGCCTCAATCTCTTTGTCCTCCTCAGTTGTTTGCTTCATCCTCTTTGCTTGTGGAGCTGCCACTTCCATCGCAGTGCTGGATATAGTTTGGTAGTTTTGGTCTAATTCCAACTCTTCAATGTCCAATCCCTCAAAAATTTCTGGCCACTTTTCTCATAGACGCAGGATGTTATTCTTGCTTTTCTTTTCATTTTTTGATAAATTTGAGTCTTGCTAGTTTTTTGCTGATATGAAGTTTAGCCCTCACCATTTTGTGATCACTTCCAATATCAACCTTTGTGATAACTCCACAGTCCTGGATAATTCCCCTTTGGCTACTGAGAATATAAGGTCTATTTGGTTTCTGGTGTGTCCATTGGGGCTTTTCCATGTCCAATAGCGGTTTTTGCTTTTCTTGAAGAATGTGTTGCTAATATGCTGTGCTGCAAATTCCAGTGAAAAAAAACGGAAGAATAATCGCGTACTGAGAAAATCGCAATTTAAAATTCTCTTTAGTACACAAGTCAACGGGAAAAACAAAATTAAACGCTTCTTAAAACAAGATTGGTATATCACATTGGTTCCAAATTAATTGGAATGGAAAGAGAAATGTTTATCTATTCCAATATGCAAGAAACAAAACTGATTAATTTTATTTTTTTTTCACCAAAAAATTGATGACGTCATCATTATTGCGCAATATCTATTTTTTGCAATCCTGGCGAAAAAGAAGATCTCTGAATTCATAATCCTGAGGTTTCAGACTGTCAATATCCATTGGTCTTACCAAAAGTTCTTTCAATGTAACCTACCTCAATTCTTTAAGGCTTGGGGCTCTGACTATAATCTAAATGTATATACAACAAATAGAAAGCAAGAATTCTTTACTCCCATTCTTTGGGGGATGTCATCTTCTTTTTATAAATGAATTATTTTTTGCTGGAACTAAGGCACGGAGGACGCAAAAACGTTGCAAGTGTTAAAAAAGTGCGCGGCGAGTATTAAAATTTGGATCGTAAGTGTAAACAATTTTAGCATTATATAACCATGATAACTAAAGATTTTGCGCAAATTTTGATTGTAAGTTAACATGGTTAAAAGAAGACCCGATTTTGAGTCACCAATCCTTAATAATTCTATAACCCCCCTATTTTGGGTGAAAAAAATTATAACCTCCTTATTTTTGTCTGAAGATTCTATGACCCCCATTCTGAAGAAAATGACAGCCCCTTTAATTCTAAAGACGCATGGTTATAGCTTTTGAATAACGTCTCTCTCCACTTCTCTCTCTATCTCTCTCTCCCTCTCTCTCTCTCTCTCTCTCTCTCTCTCTCTATTTCCTTTGTGTTTTTGGTCACCCGTCTGAGCCCTGTTGACCAATTTGGACGAGAGAGCTAAATTTGGAAATGTGTGTTTTTGGTTCGAGTGCACTACTGTTTCAGTGACCAAAAACACAAGATTTGAGATATCCGGTTTGTGTGTATTTGGTCACTAGACATTAAAACATCATTTTCTTGACTAAAAATTAAAAAAAGATGACAAAATGGGTAAATAACAGAGTTATTCTCTACCCTACATGTTAATAAAAAGTTAATATCCTTTGGTTAAACAGTCAAAACAAAACAGAAAGCCCTATGCGTGTACTATGAATGACGACCCCTTCTTTCGACCTGGAAATCAATGCCATTCTTGGTCATTTATTTTAATTATTATTTAGGTAAAAGTACTTGTTTTTTTTTTTTGTCTTATGGGGTTAATTCAAAGGGGTCATTTGATAAATTTCACTTACTTTTATTCATTACTTTTTTAGTTAATGAAGTTTTTTGGGTGGTATTTTTTTCTGGAGAACTATGGGATTTGTGTGTTTTTGGTCACTGTGAGCTATTGTAAGCCAAAAATTCCTGTGTTTTTGGTCACTATGAACAAGTTGAAATATCATTTATTACATTTATTTGCTTTCATATGTCAAAGAGCCTTTTTTATTTAGAGCATTGTGTATTTCCTTACCTTTTAATTATCATATATCATCGTTTGCATTAGAAAATCGGTAGATATTATTTTTTTCATTTTGAAAAAGTGTGTTTTTGGCTTCCACAGGATATCTGGAAGCTTCAGAGAGAACTTTGTTTTTCATTTTTCTACAACAAAAATGTATCTACGATTTCAAAATATTGATTTCCTTTCTATTTTAACTGGTCTATATCATAAAACAATGAAAAATATACTCTTGTAACACTTTTCATTTGGGTCCATTAAAGTTTGGAAACTGCGAGAGAGCAACGTACAGATAGGTGCGAAAGAAAACGACTGGGAAAAGAAACTAGGCGGCCGCTGGCTGCCCATGCCACGCCACGCCCACTGTATCCTTGGTCAGTCATTAGCGGGGAGTAAATACGGGCAAATTATGGTTAATTTAATAAAAGTTTTCATTACTTTTAACTGATAAACCGTCGCTAAATTAAAATATAATATTTTGTTTGATTGTAACGTATTTTTGATATTTTTAATTTAGCATAAAAGATATGAAATGAACTGATTCATATTTGTTATTTACGTTTGCTGATACTTTTAACCAATGAAATCGTGATGAATTTAAAGGCGAAAGAATTTGAATTTGTTGTTTACACTGTCATCACTGTTTACTTTCAAAACTCACCGAAGCAGAATTGCGGAAGAGGTAATTAATTATTGGTCATTTGTGGTTTTAACATTATTTGATTCTCTTTCAATTTGAGAACAAGGATTTATTGTCAATGCAAAGACTGAATTTCTCGTCATGATGTCATTATTGATGACACATACATTGGCACATTGTGTGTTGCGAATCATTTGCATGATGAATGGCATTGCATTGTCAATCATGTGATGTCATGAATCGGTAAGCTTAAACTGTGTTGACGTTATTAGTTACGGTAGAGACAAAATTTACGTGCCCGAAATTTAGCGGGGTTTTTGGCGTTTGGCACCCACTCCCACTGCGTATACGCAGTTTGACGTCGCGCGCGTACTAACAGCTGGTGCAAGCCTGAGGTCGTGAGGTCAGAATCGGATGTCAATATCCAATCCATGTGACACATGAGCATGGACATACGACATGTACGTAAACAGGAAACACTGACGAAATTTGTACATTTTAGCATGACTTTTTGACTTCAAATTGATTTATAATCACTGATGATATGACTTCAAAATCAACACTCGACTCGTGCATTAGCTGCTACCGATTCTGTAAGTGTAACTGTCACGGTAATGCATTGGACTAGACTAGTATTGCCTCAAAATTATCATGCAATCACTCAGCTGATCATGCTGATTGTCTAGCATTGTCATGCATGCATGAATGATTATTTAGAGAATAAACGATAGGAATTTTTATTTTGACTATCCTCTACCGTGTGATAGACGACAGGCAGGTCCAATATTTTAAGTAGTGGATGCCGGCGCAGCCGGTATACGACGAAAATATTGGACCTGCCTGTGACGTTTAGGTTACCGTACCGTCATAAAAACTCCCCTTTTTCTAAAATGAACGAAACTTGTTTACAACTTCACACATCTTTTGTTGCGCGTAGGCCTCCCGGGTAGGCCTACTGCTAGCGCGTGTGAGTACCAATGTGTCTACGCATACACTGCGATACATACGCGAACCTCTATGAGCGTGTTACCTCGGGGCCTGTACACCATCCGCGATAATCAACTTTTGAAAAGCACCCTAAACAAGGATTTAACCCTTGGCTAAAACAATACCCTAACAGGGATTTTATTCCTTGCATCAAATTTCATACCCTAAATTTCATTTCCGCGTATAGCAATTGCAATTTTGCTACCCTTTTTTCCAATATTTCATGTTTTTGACACCCTAAACGCGTTACCCACAAAAAACTACCCTTTTTACGCGTTTTCATTATCGCGGATGGTGTACAGGCCCCAATGGGAGTGACCCCCCGGGCGTGTTACGCTCATGATGACGTGGGGTCGTCTACAGCCTGATAGACGACACCCAAAATCATGCGATTATCCAATCAGATTATGTGCTACGTAATAGACCACTCCCACTGACTAAGTCTAAGATTTAAGAATGTGTGTTCTCCTCTAGCTCTGTCATGTCTGATGAGTCTGAACGCTGGGCGACGGGTGTTCGTATTCGGCACAGTCACAGTATGCATGTGCATGGTCATTGGTCACCTGTCATGCTTGTCCGAATGTCCGTTGCAATTTAATGAAACATGGAAATGCATCAATAAATGAAAGTGGAAATTGTTTACTGAATGGTGTGATTTGATAGTGGTCCAAGGTGCTCTGACGAAACACTCCGATCGCCATGCAATCTACGTTTTTAGGCCAGTGGGCCGGGACAACGGATAGCATTTTCATAATTTTCGGGATTAAATATTCTTCTAACCTGTTCAACAGAGATTTTCATTTCATGGTAGGTATACTACTACAAATATACATGTACAATGGTTGAATGGGAATTTTGATTAAATGAATCATCAGCCTGTATGCGATCCGACCAATACCGTATCAGTGCGTATTTCAAAATACAATACGAACGCTTGACCTTGGAAAATATTAACCAATCACATGTGTGTTGCCATGGTCGGATTCACTTCCGTGACACGCACACGCAAGTGTTCATCACCATGATCACATGGTGTCAGTGTACGCGGACGATCGTCACAGTCAGTGTTGTGCAGCTGTGTTTATAAATTCAATCAAAATTCCCTATACGAAATGAACCTTAAATTTTTTTTATTGTAAAAAGCAGGCACGGAAGGGGTGGAACTAGGGAATTCGTGGAACTAGGGAATTCATTTGCAAAAGTTATATAATTCATATAGTTTTTAATGAACGGGTATTACTTATTGGGAGAGAAATAAAATGCACGCTGATGTTGATGCGTCTAATGCACGCGCCCCGAAGAAGAAAAAAAAACACATGGTTTTTACTTCCTTTATATATACCGGTACCCAAATTATCACTAAAAATGTTGGAAAATACTTCATAGAACTAAATAATTACAAATGCATCAACCCGCCCGAAATGAATCAATCCTACTCGACAAGAATGCGCGCAAAATACTGCGCGTATTACGCGGAGGGCACAATATGTACACAATGTAAACTGAGCTCAAAAAGAAACTTATAATTTTTCACAAGGTCATATCTTGAAATCCTGTCCATCAAATTGAACCAAAATTACACACAGGTTTACTTCTCTTAACCATGTCAGTAACCAAGCAGTTATCCAACTGACACAACAGCAAAATGCACTGACATGGAACAGCTTCCTGGACCACATTCACAGCCCAGCCCTGTTACATGAGAGTGTATGAAAAGTGGAGGAACTTCCAGGAAGCTGTCCCATGACAGTGCATTTTGCTGTTGTGTCAGTTGGACAACTGCTTGGTTACTGACGTGTGTTTTGAGTAGAGTATTAAAGTAATCGTGTGTAATTTTGGTTCATTTTGATTTACACTATTTTAAGATATGACCTTGTGATTCACAAGTTGTAAAAAATTACAAGTTTCTTTTTGAGCTCAGTTTATGTTTCATACTTTTCTAACAGCTTTTCTGATTGGCTGCTATATAGGAGTGTATGAAAGTAAGTTTTTGGACCCTTTCAATTGTGAATTTTTCCTCTGAAGGGGTCAAAAACATTGCCCAAGGGGTATTTTTATATAATACTAGATTTCGCGGTTCTCGGGTTGGGTGGTTCTCGTGATAGGACAATCTCTAATTATGTAACAACCGCTACCCATTATAGGCCTACCTGCCCTGACCTTTTAAACTAACTATGATATACGTCTGTCAATGATCAAGACCCAATTTGACACAATAATCAACTTAGTACTTTTGTAGCTGTGACGCTTACTTGACCGTCATCTGGAAACCCATCGTTCGCCTCTTAACCAAGCCATTTCCTGCTACCACATATGAGCCCCCCCCCCATACCCCAAAAATAGTCATGTTCTGCTGTAATAGGCCTCTGCACGTGTGCCGTATTGAAATATTTGTTGAAAATAGGCCTATTGATCCGATCAGATGCACCTGCACGATTAGCCACACTGTAATGTTTTCCGATGCTCGCACTGTGCCCGTCGGTACTCTGCGAACTACGCGATAGCGCACCGTGTGGACGCGCGCGATGCGAGCCGCGCGCACGCGATAGCGTGCTGACAGAGGGACGGACAGACACGCCATGATTTAGTAAATTATGATTACTAGGCGGTTACCCGTATTTCGCGGTTTTCGGCTATCATGGTTATTGGCTTTTGCAGATCTCAAAATCAGGGTGTGTCCTTTGGCTGGGATCACTTTCCTAACAGCTGAGCTCAATTGCAGCTTTTTGCAATCTGACCTGACTTTCGCCCTCAATTTGAAATTTGACCTGACCTTTGACCTGGATGACCTAACAAATGCAAACCTCAGCTTTCTTAGCCAACGTTACACCCACCCATAAAGTTTGAGCTCCATTATATGAGCAATTTGAAATTTTTACGTTTTTTGACCTAAGACCTCTTAACCGTAGGTCTGACAAAAAAGGTCACCATGGAAACTTATGTTTGTTTGTCCAAGGTCCACTCACCCACAAAATTTGAGCTCCATAGAGGCAATTTGAAATTGCTACTTTTTTGACCTTTGGCCTCTTAACCGTAGGTATGACAAAAAGGTCACTGTGGAAACTTTTGTTTGTTAGTCCAAGATCCACCCACCCACCAAGTTTGAACTTCAAAGGGGCAATTTGAAATTTCTACCTTTTTTGACCTATGACCTCTTAACCGTAGGTCTGACGAAAAGGTCACCGTGGAAACTTTTATTTGTTAGTCCAAGGTCAACACACCCACCAAGATTGAGCTCCATAGAAGTAATTTGAAATTAGACTTCAATTGGACTCGATCCGGTCGTTGACCTTTGACCTTAAAAAATATAAACTGGTTCTTCCTCATATCAAGCTGCACCCACCCACCAAGTTTGAGGAACGTGCAACCCCTAGTCTCCGAGAAAAGAGGCGGACAGACAGACAAACAGATGTACAGATTCTGGTGAATTATAGTAAGACTAGGTGGTTACCCGTATTTGGCGGTTCTCGGCTGTCGCGATTACCTGGCTGATGCTGACTGTACTCACCAAGTTTTATGCCCATAGGACAGTTTTTACTAATTTGACCTTGGATGACCCCAAAATGACCGTCCAAAAATTTGACTCTAAAAGTTGACTGTACCCACCAAGTTTCATGCCCATACGACATTACTTACTAATTTGACCTCAGATGACCCATGGGTGACCCCGGATGACCCCAAAATGACCGTCCAAACATTTGACTCTAAAAGTTGACTGTACCCACCAAGTTTCATGCCCATATGACAGTTTTTACTAATTTGACCTCAGATGACCCCTGGATGACCTATGGTGATCTTGACCCACTAACCGAAACAAACTTGTTCTGTCTGAGGTCCAGATGCACCCACCCACCAAGTTTGAGGAACGTGTGACCCCTAGTCTCCGAGAAAATAGGCGGAAAACAGTTTTTACTAATTTGACCTCATATGACCCCTGGGTGACCTTGACCCACTAACCAATACAAACTTGTTCCGTCTTAGGTCAAGATCCACCTACCCACCAAGTTGCATGCCCATATGACAGTTTTTAGTAATTTGACCCCTAGATGACCTCTGGTGACCTTGACCCACTAACCAATACAAACTTGTTCTGTCCCGGGTCAAGACGCACCCACCCGTCAAGTTTGAGGAACGTATGACCCCAGTTTCTGAGAAAAACAGTTTTTACTAATTTGACCCCTGGATGACCTTGGGTGACCTTGACCCACTAACCAATACAAACTTGTTCTGTATGGGGTCAAGCTGCACCCACCCACCAAGTTTGAGGAATGTGCGACCCCTAGTCTCCGAGAAAATAGGCGGACAGACAGAGTCACAGACAGACAGAGGCACAGACTACCAGTATTATTATATAGATATTTGAACTTGAAGACATTAACAATGTGTGTGTGTTTGGAGCAGTGGCGGATCTAGAGCAGTCAGAAGGGGAGGGGAGGTCCAATTTTAGAAGAAAATAATAAAATGTAAAAAATGCCCCTGAGAAGTAAGAAACATAAATTTGCAAAATGAAAACCTAATTGAAGCGATTAGGTGGACCACTTTAGCACTATTAATGTGTTAAATTTTAGTTTAAAGCCGAAAATTTGTGAAATGAGCAGTCCAAGAAGCCTTTCGTGGACGACAAGTTTTCCCTATTATGGTAGGCCTATAAATTGTGTTAAAACATAAATTGGCAAATGTCTTGAATAGCAGAAGTGAAAGTGGCCATTTGTTTATCCACTATTTGACTTTGAGAATATATTTTGTTTTTGACTAGTGGGCTGTTTTAATCATTTGAAAGGACTGAGCTAACCCCTAACCCTGAGAGCTGGGTTTTCGGAGTGGGGGTTTCGGTTTGTCTTAATATAGGCTGGGAAGTCAGAAAGCATTATTCAGAAGGCCTGCTAGTTAGAATTTTCTGAGTAGCGGGCCTTCTGAATTTAATAACAGACTTTCTGAATTGTGGACTTTTTGTTGTATTTTTGTAAAACAGTCTTGCTACTCAGATTTTTTTACTGCAGCAGGTTTTCTGGCTAGCGGGCAGACCCGCTACTAAGAATAGGCCTACCCACTATTCTGACTAGTGGGCTGTTAGTGTTTTCATCACTTGAAAGAAATTCAGCTAACCCTAACCCTGAGAACTGGGTTTTCTGAGTGCGGGTTGTCTGAATAGAGGTGTGATTCTGCAAAGGGTTGTTATCAGAAGACCCGCTACTGAGTAGCGGCCTTCTGATTAACGGGTTTGAATTTCTGATTAGCGGGTCCTCTGGTTAGCGGGTCATTTTAAATGAAAACAAGCCGGGCATTATATCTGATATGATAGGACATCATAAAAAAGTATCATTTTACTATAGTCTGTCCACATACATGTAGAAGTACAAAGTAAATAGACCTCGGAAACTGGAGGTATGAGAATAATTATTTCAGTGCAATGCTTATTTGGCGCGCCAACTGCTGCGCGATTTGTGCACCACGCACTTTACGCGTCGCGTTGCGCTCGCGTGTGACGCAAAGCATCGACCCCCGATGCCACAGATCTGGTTTGTACTGGACAGACTGTAAGACATGTCATGGACAGTATGTTTAAAATAGAAAGAATTAGTCTAAAATGTTGTCCATGTAGCATTGTGATATTTGCCTTGACTGCTGAACAACGAACCACAACCACAGAAATTCTGTACTTTCCAATGCAAAAAGATGACTTTTTTGTTGAAGTATGATAGTTGAAGTAACTAAAACACACATTAGATTTAGAATTACCGTAAGTCATTTTAAAATTTTGACCCATGTGTCACACTTTTTGTGCCCCAACTTCATGGAGTTAGCCACATACAGTAAGCCAAAAAATTAAGGTACCGGTTATATTCACCCCATGTATACTAAACAAAAAGCTAACAAAGACAGATAATAATTGGAACCAGCCACCAATAGCTGCATTTCATTAGGTTTTAGGTCACCGTTTCTTTGATCCTCAACCAATTTCAACAAATAAGGTCTTAAATCAGAGCTAAAAAGTACAGGTATTGACTGTTTGTATTAAATTTGACATATTTGTGTTTATTTAGGATATACAGGGGTGAACATAACTGGTACCTTAATTTTTTGGCTTACTGTATATTCAACGGTCAATTGTCGACATGTACATTATCTAATCATTTATTCAATTAATGGTTTTTTGGTGTTTTTTTAATTTTAGGAGGGGGAAGCAGCCGGCGGAGAACAAGGGGCTCGAAACAGTATACCTTACCTGATCAGGTGACAGAGGGTGTTGTGCCCGCAGGCACATGTGAGACAATTCCACAAATAGAGGTAAATTATTTATTTTTTATATGAAAGTCTAAAAAAATTAGGCCTTCTTATGAGGTTAACAAATCAATGTGCATCTTCCATACAGCAAAGACATACCTCATAAACTGGAGAGAACCCTACTCAGCCTACATGTGAGGGCTTTAGGCTTGAAATCATACACCACTGTTGGCAAAGCACCCTTTTTAAAGGGTGCCACTTTGAAATTTTGAAAATCATTAAAAGGGTGGGTGAAAACTTTGTTGGTAAAAAGGGTGGATTGATATCAAAGGTGGGAGTAAAATAAAATTAAAAGGTTGGGGTTGTTTCAACTCGCAATATATTTTTATTGAAATTTTGAATGATAAAATTATCCTTGTTTCCAAGAATAATTGCCAAACCTGCAAACCATATCACAAAAGAAAATTCCATTTGATGCATGTTTACATCCACTAGGCTGACATATTATAAATAACCATAGTCACAAGCGCCACACATGGTTCTCTCTTTGCTTCGCATACACCCATAATGTTAACAAGTTACAGGGACTTTAAAAACAGTGGCATGACATTGGCTACAGCTTTTTGAGGGACTTCAGTGTGTTCAAATGGCGGATAAAGCGTAAGTGGTGGAGGTCCTGACTTGGTGCCACAAAATAAAAAGGTGGGGGTCTGACCCTCTGCCAACAGTGACACAGGAGACATTCAGTTGTGTTACGCAGTATATGGTTTATTCAGTATTCAGAGCATGTGTTGTTAGGGTTAGACCAGTCAAGTCAACAGTGATCTAAAGGCACAGGAGCTCAACAGTATTTTAATAATAAACATTGCAGTCAGGATTCCACCCTGAGTTTTGTGCCTGTAAATCTGAGACAATTTGCTGTAACTTTTGTTGACGAGAATTTCAAGGTGATGCACTGCTTAGTCTGATGCATGGCATGCCACTAGTCCGACTACACAAAGTCCATATACTTAGGAATGCGTCAGTCCGAAAATGAAAACCACTGCAACAATATATCCTACATGCAGCTAGTCCGAATTTGAAAAAATACTGCGCTGGTCAGAATCAATATTCGCAATATAGCAGTGTTTCACAGATTCGGACTAGTGCAGTGGTTCACAGATTTGAAAGACGCTGTATGTGTTACTCCGAATATAGGACTATCGCAGTGTTTCCTAAATTAGTGCTATGTTTTTCAGATTCGGACAAGCGCAGTGGTTTTCATTTTTGGACTGACGCATTCCTAAGAATATGGAATTTGGTTTCAAATTCGGACTAGCGGCATGTCGGACTAGCGGCGTGTTGAACCAACGCCCTGTACCCACCCAATTCTCCATGAGTATAGAAATAGAAACTGCAGGGCTCGAACTCGCACTCTGGTACACCTTTACCACACAGTCTATAGTTTAAACGTTTTACCGATTGAGCCAACTTAAAGTAAAAAAGTATTATTTATCTATAATCTATATGCATCTCATCTTTACCAATCCCATATATTTGTTTTACCCTCAGACTCAGACTGAAGATCAAGAGATTGACAATGTAAGTTTAACATGCACTTCCCTGTCTGTCTTTTTAATAGCTGTTGTACTTTCATGGACTTGGTTTATGTGTGGTTTTTTCAGATGACGGGCAAATAAATGAATATAGTCCAATATGGAAGATATATCAAATCCTCAGTCCAAAGCTGTTTGTCTTATGCTGGTTTCATACTTTCCTGCTGCTTTGCCGCTCTGAAGATGATTTTGCTTTACGGCGCAGTCACACCAGAAAACAAGCCGATATAATGTCGATCACTCCACCGCTTTGCTCATAAGAACAAAATATGATTTTAGAGTGGTGCTGATCAGACAAGTGCAAGCAGCATGATAAAGCATCACACCGCTCTGGGGCAAGCAGCAGAAAGTATGAAACCAGCATCTGATGAGGCTAAATCCTTGCTCTATTTGGATCCTTAAACCATTCGTTGGCTGTTTTCCCATAGTGGCGTATAGTGGGGTACCGCGAATAAACAACTTTTCGAGAAATCATGTTTGAAGAAATGACTATTTAAAATTGAGTTGTGTAAATGAGACATTCATTATATTTTGTAACTGATGTGAAATTTCTGAAGTAAATTAAATAGATTTTTTTTATATGTGTTTCAAAATAAATAAATTAAAAAAATATATTACTGACAAAATGAAAACAAAAAGTACAAAACTATACGTCACTGTGGAAAACATGCAAAAAGCAATACCCTAACCTAACGTTGACCTTACGCTACCTCGATCGCCATGTAATCAGTGGCATTACATTTCGTCGGCTTCGTTCCATTAGTGGCGTATATTTCCGATATGTCACTATGGAATGTAGCGAGGTGTACGCCACTATGACATGCAATGTTTTTGAATTTTTGCCAATATTTCTTAATTTTGAAATGTTTATAAAAAGTGGCGTATGCGTATACGCCACTATGGAAAACATAAAATTTCACTTTGTAACTATACACCATATTTTATTAATATTTTATTAATTAATCATTAATTAATTAGTTAATTTTGACTGATGAGACTTGGATTGTAATGTAATGTATGTAATACATATATATTACGTATAATAATGTAACCTATGTAATACACAGGTTACTGACCACAAGACTATGTAACGGCACAACATTTATGTATTGATGGACTTGAGCAACGGAAGTTCAACATCCTGGCAGAGGAAGGTAAGGGGCAAAGATAAATACCCAGCTGCAAGTAGTTCTTACCACAAAAACATTTGGTAATTCTGCTGTACGGGAACTTCGGGAAGTCTTAGCTGCGATTGACACACCATGTCCCAGCGAGTCGGGTATGCAACGAAAGGCGAATGAGATCAGTAATGTATTTGTATTCCACACTCAGATGTGGCCTTCAACAATCACCCTAAAGGCAGAATGTTCTCACAACCATGGACGCAAGACTGGGTGTCCTGTTTTGTGAATGAGCCAGGCATGGGAAATAATTATACCCATTGGATTTCAAACACAAAGAAAATTGTTGCAGTCCACTCAATGAGCATAGATGTTATTGACAGGTCTTCTTGTGACAGCCAACACTATCTTAAGCGCCGAAAATACATCCAATTGTCATCACGCACGTAGACCAGTCCTGTATTCACTATTTATATATCACCATGGGGTACATAGGCGCAGCCATTACACAACATCGTATCACCAAAGAGTATCTAGTTAAGCATTCACTCCATACAAATGAATAGGAAAACAAGATGTAGGTATTCATGAATTTTCATAAAAATGATATGTGTCAAAAATCTGAAGATAGGGGGATCCTGTAACTTACGTAATGAGAAACCGATTTGAGACAAAAGTTACCGAAAGCGTTTTAAAATTTACAGAGCGCCATTCATTTTATAATGTTTTTTATTCGGTAAAACACACCAAATTTTGAGCGATTAGTTGCTGAAGTCAACTGCCTTACCATTTAAAAGTACAGGAAGACCACCCACTGTGCTAGAGGTCAACTCTCCAGACATACTGGCGCCCTGCCATTAAATGGCAACCTCCATTTCTCTCTATCAAGAATTTATATATTGCTATTTATAAATTGTGAATACAGGACTGTAGACAATTAAGTAACAGAGAACTCTATCACAAGAACAGAAAAACATCTCTGGAATACAGGTCATCCCTCCATGGTGCACTTAGTGTGAGCGATGCGTCACAGGGGTTGCTAATGTGCTCCTGATATCGAGATTTTATAGTACTTTTATGTAGCATTCTAAATGCAGTTTGTTATACCAGGAAGCATTATTGTACCTGGGGTATTGCACATGGTTTCTAGTAGTACAGGGTAGGGTGCATCATGCCCCCCTTTTGTCAACCAGATTTTATGTAGCTAATCTTAAAATGTGCCAAATGATGAAATAATAAGATTCCCAAAATTTGAATTCATTCCGAGTTCGTCTTATGGGTCCTCCGTGGCCTGAAAGTTTGAACGAATAACCCATATGAATGTTACGCAACTAGTTTATTATTTAGCTGGGGGTTTACACCCCCAGCTAGGTACTAATGCTCTCCGATTCTTCTTTCTTTCTTCTTCTTCTTCTTCTTCTGGCAACAAACTTCAAAATGCTTCTCCTCCTACATGTTACACCCTACAATTACGTAACTTGCACATATGTATCGCCTATATCCAGTGCCCATATGGTGCAAACAGAATTGGGATCAAAAGGTCATTAAAGGGGCATTTTCGGTATATAACCAAATATCTTCAAAATGCTTCTTCTGCCACATATTACATAGCACAATGACGTCACTTACACATGTGCATCGGCTTTACCCAGTGCCCATACCTTTCACACAGAATTGGGGTCAAAGGTCATTAAGGGGTAAAATCTTACAATTGCATTATCTGGACATCTGTAAGGAGTATGGGGCTCAAACTCGATACAATAAATCTCATGACCAGGGGAACATTTTGCGGGGGTCAGGTCAAAGGTCATGCAGAGGTCAAATTTTAGAAACGCATTTCCTAGCCATCTGTAAGGGGTACGGGGCTCAAACTTGGTGACAACAAACTTAATGATCAGGGGAACATGTTGGAACACTTTGCAGGGGTCAGGTCAAAGGTTATCTGGGGTCAAATCTTAATAACTTCATTTTCTGGATATCTGCAAGGGGTATGGGGCTCAAACTCAGTGACAACAAATCTCATGACCAGGGAACATTTTGCAGGGGTCAGGTCAAAGGTCATGTAGAGGTCAAATTTTCTAAATGCATTTTCTGGACATCTATTAGGGGTACGGGGCTCAAACTCCACAACAATAAACTTACTGACCTGGGGAACATTTTGGAACACTGTGCAAGGGTCATGTCAAAGGTCATCTGGGGTCAAATCGTAGAATTTCATTTTCTGGATATCTGTAAGAGGTACGGGGCTCAAACATGGTGACAACAAACCTCAAGACCAGGGAACATTATGGAACATCATGCATAGGTCAGGTCAAAGGTCATCTGGGGTCAAATCTTAGAATCGAATTTTTTGGACATCTGTTAGGAGTATGGGACTCAAACTCGGTGAAAACAAACCCCATGACCAGGGGAGCATTTTTTGGAACATTTTGTAGGGGTCAGATACCTCCACAACACCAACATGCCCCAGCTAGGTTTGTGGTCTATGACCACCATTTGCCACTAGTTGCTCTTGTTACTTGAAACTACAAATTAGGTGGTACAATTTTGGCCATAAACTGATGTGTAATCCTTTTGATACAGCCTGTTGTCTCTCTTTACTAGTGGTTGTGAACTTTGATGTCATAAAAGTATTTTTTTGTCCAACTTGTTCTTATTCCACATAATTTGGTTTGCAATTCTTTGTGTTACAGGCCAATGTCCCCTCCAGCTACCAAAGCAAACTCTCAAGCAGACATGGAAGGCGGTCACCTCTTGGGGTCGCTAGCGATAAAGGTTAGGTGAAATCGGAAGCAGACAAGACACTCAATTCATTTCAGTCGGATGAATTTGTAAGGTATGACTTTTTTGGAGCAGCGCCCCAAAGTTTTTTTGATACATCATTGAACAAACACACCAAAATGAGCTTAAAATGAACCCACAAATGCAGTGTAGTCTCGTCCCGCTCTGTATTTGCCACTATCAGAAACAGCACGACATAAACCGACTGATAAGGAGACTGTATAATCTCTGTCACAACATTTTTACGACACCCTTTAGTGAATGTTATTAATAACTTTACTACACCCCTGGCCAATTTTGTGCCTATTTTTGCATTTTTCTCAAAAATTATTGCGTATGGTGACAGGTAAGATATTTATATTATTGGGGCAAAGACTACAACTACTGCACTGAAAATTCAGCAGCTCAAGGCAAGTAGTTATTGGTTTATTGTTCAAATATTGGTTTCCCTCATTTTTGACTGTAACTCCACAACTGTTGTCTGTGCTGAAATAAAATTTCCAGTGCAGTATAGTTGTTCATTGTCCTTGCCCTATACATATCTTGTCACCAATGCGCTATAATTTTTGAGAAAAATGCAAAAAACAGACACAAAATTGGCCAGGGGTGTAGTACCCCCTTAAGGGTGCTGTTGAGTGGTCTCACTGGTCTGTATCATGATGTCATTGATTCCTCAAGCAAACGCCTGTTCAGCATGTTCAGTAGCTTCAACATTCGAGTCATGATGTGTATAGCATAATTGGGTCAATTAAGATAAGATGCCAAAAAAGAGAAAATTTGTTTACAGAGAAGATATAAAGATGTGTTTCATGCAATATGATTCATTTGTCTTTCACAGGATTATGGCTAGGGTGATGTAGGCCTATGTTGAATTGCACCACAACGTCTTATCAAATATGATAAACTTGTGATGTTTACTTGGAGACAATCAGTACATTACACTATGAGACATTTCAAATTACAGTCTTGCATATAAGTAGTAATTAGTTCCAAATACATTCTGAGCAACACATGATTGACTTGAATACCACAAATTTTCCTACATGCCTGAACAAAGATGGCTGAAACCTGAATCCTCAGCTATTTATTTCTGTGGAAAAAATTGATGTATCAAGTTTTATAAACAACGATGATCAAGTCCTTGTCTTCAATTTGGTCATTTTAGGTTTTATTCAGAAATTGAATTGATTTTACTGACTTTCTTTAGGTGTAGGAAGTTTGTCAGAGTTAGCCAGTGTATCGGGTGTTCACAACCAAGAATCAGATGCAGCAACCAATATTCAGGCTGCATGCATAAAGTCGATGACGCACTGTCAGGCAGAGACTTGATTACCATCTGGTAAGGACTTGGACATCGGCAAAGTCTGAGAAAACATTGTTTTGAAAGTTTTTGAAATCTGTCACTAAAGTATTTGATGATAGCTCCATATTATCAGTAATTCTGTTGAGGAATAAAACTTTTTCTGTTGAGGCATCGGACTAAGACATTCCAGGATAAAGAGCATTATTGTAAAAGTGGCAATTTTTGCGCTATATTTATTTTCACGCTTTTCACGTTCCAAGCTGCTACTGTGAAAATAACAACACATGGATATATTCCTTTCATTTATAAGTCAATAGGGAATTTAGAATTGCGAGTTTAAAAACAAGAGAAACAGTTCAAAATTGTCCAAGCATGGAAAATGTACCCCATGAAACAGCAGTTAAATTATGAATAAAATACTGACCTTTAGAATGTTGCTGAAACACATCGTTTACCCTTTATTTGTATGTACTCTCTTTTACAGATCCATGTTTCTGCAGCGAATGAGGGATTGGATTCTCCATAGACTAGTCTATACAGCAGCAGGGGTGAGGCTGGTGATTCTGAGGGGAGACCTTGAGTGAAGGGCCAATCAGTGAGGAAGGCAGCAATGTGGAAAATGTAAACTACATACCCAAGGTTAGTTTTCTCCAACCAGCATTTCAAAGGAATGTATTAGTAGATGTATAGGCTAGATTATAAATGACATGCCTGTTTAGAACACATTCAACACAATGCTTTTTCATTGTTAGTAAAGCATTTGTTGAATTTTTTATATTTTGAAACATTTGGTTAAAACTGCTTTGGTAAACTAAAATGTACATCTTATAGTTAATTGCTGCAAATCTTTGATGAGCGCGTACTCCTGCGATGTTGACATGTTACCTAGCCCTACATTACTAGTAGACCTCCAAAGCACGCCATCTGATCAAAAATTTGATCAATATTGCTTCACCTCATACCCCCCCCCCCCAAAAAAAATTGCTCCACCTCGGAGCAGAAAAAAGATTTGGTGGCAAGGGTGCTCCATTTTTCATCAGATATATTTATTTTGGCTTCAAACTGGCAAGTATTTTGTTCGCATTTGTTTGTGAAAAGTTATTCTGTGAGCGAAAACACTAAAACTCCACTCCAAAGATTTTCACCAGAGTCCACCCCCAAAGTCAAAAAGAAATCTATGCCATGTGATGATGGGAGCCATATGTGGGGATGGATCCGAGTATGGTTTTGGTGAGATATCCTCACATGAACCTATTTATATTTTGAAGAAAATAATCCTTTGAAAAAATTCATGAAAAAAAAACATGCTAAAACTCACCATTTGAACCAGAAGCGTAGTAACCAGCGGGGGCAGAGTGCTCCTTAAAAAGAGTGCCCGCATAACAAAAAATGAAAGAAATCGGGAAGGCATAGGAAAAGAAAGGGGGCAAGGAGCCTGTTTCCCACCAAAATTACCCTGATCATGCACCAAAATGAATGTAAAATACCAAGTTTTTGTGCGGGCGCGCATTGTCTCAATAAAACATTTTGGGCCGGTTTTTGGAGGCCCTACAGTCTCGCTAAAAAAAACCCGGTATATGTACATATCCCATCAATAATACCGGTTCAAATTGATGATTATTTTTGTCTTTTCCCCCAAACCTTTATTTTTTACCTCTGACCACGAAAGCTGACTACGACCCTAATATGAACTCATTATAACATAAAAAGAACGTTTTTCATACTACGCGAAATTTAGGTGCTACAAAATGTAAAACTATATTTGCTTTATCGAGGTGCTAAAAAATTGCTTTACCGAGGTAGGCCCAGGGCTGTCAACTCTCACGCTTTGGCCGTGAGTCTCACGCATTGGGTCACTTTCTCACGGTCTCACGCCAATGTAGTATCTCACGCCTTGGTAGTAAAATTCACACAAAAAGCTGGAAAATGAGTAAAATCTCATGCATCATCCAAATCATCCAAATAATTTGTTGTCCCTACCCCCCCCCCCCTCCCCTCTTTTTAGATTCTCGAGAGCTGTAGCTCAAATAATCACAGGTCAAAATGAACATTGTTGTCGGAAAATCCCGGTATGCCTCTGTCTCACGCCAAGCAATTCCAAAAAGTTGACAGCCCTGGGTAGGCCTACTAAAATAATTGTCACGACCCAGCCCCCCACCTTGATATCAAATGGTGCGTCCCTAATGCATTAAAAAAAGTAAAATTCTAGACTGACACAAGTCTCTCTTCGTTTTTGAAAAGATTTAATGTGAAATGTTTGGAAAACTGCCACATAAAACTTGACTATTTGAATTAAACCCGCTAAGAATAACATATGTAGTTTGAAGGAATCCGAAGAACAACTTTCTTGCCCTGTTTGTATGAACACACTGTGGCCCGGCACTGTGGTATGAACATAATAAATCAACTTTAATAGATACTTATCGTCTCGGACAGAGACTAGCTGCCTGCATGTTTTTTGATAATCTATGATCCATGGATGCATGCATGCAGGGACCGGCTTCAAAATAAATAATATCAAGTTGGCAAGTGAATATTTTTGGTGATTGTTTTGTATTGAACCATGATCTTTCTGACATCATTCAGAGAACACCTCAAAGAAATATGAAATGTCCCACATATATATTTTTACTTCTAAAGTCGAAGCTGCAACACAGCAAGATAGCCTGAATTACATTTCAATTTGCCGGCCAAAAATATGATATTTTTGAACTTTTTCTTGACCACTTTCATGGAAACGAAAAATTACAACAAACCTCGGTAAAACTGACGATTTACAAGGAATTTCAATTCTCAAAAGAAAACGGTTTTCAGGCTATCTTGCACACAAAATAGTTCTTGTCTCAAAAATCCAAAAGAAGAATGCGTTTTATCTGTACTTTTTAGAATAAAGCTTCGGGACTTTTGGTCTCTAATTTCGTACCACGACAAAAGAAGTACAGTACATACATCTGACACAAAGCATACATCCTTTTGGCCTGATATGGAAACGTAATTAGAAGGTAGCTATTGTATTCTAACAATAAGATCGGGGTCAAATAGCTTACAAAAGGCTCCTCCGATTTATAGTGATCTACAATCAATCGACAAGCTGCGAGTTATTGATTTGTAATCAATCACGTATTGCACTCCCTAACAGTAACAAAAGGGTTGACCCCAGGGTGGATATCTCATCTCCTCCCAGTCGTCATAAGCGAATTATAAGTATGAATTGAAACCCTCTAGAAGTTACCAAGTATACCGTACATTGCGCTATTTATAAACCAGAAAGATTCCTAACACAGGTCCAATGCGAAAAAGACGGTTGTGTGCAGAAGTACACTCTCGCCAAAGGTTTACAGCAAAATACTATAGTCGGTGTTCATATGGAGACAAATAAATGAACAAACACATGAATTCTATATGATGTGGGTAGAGGGTGGGTGGGGGTGAGTTCAAGGAGAAGTATTATTTTTTCATTATTAACTTTCTTTAATCATAGCACCATAAATTCTCACCTTACCAGGTACAATTTTCCCTGACTAACTAACATTTTGCAATAAAATGATTTCGTACAATTTCAACTTGATAAGATGCCAACATCACCAAGTTTTAAGAGTGATAAATATTGACCTGTCTCTTCACATGACCTCTTTTTTCCCATATTTAGTTCAAGCACATGGTCCCAGGTGAGATCAGTCTCCGTCAGCGACCCCAAGGTTCGGTTACCTCCGTAGAGGGACTCAACAATGCCAGAAACAACAAAGCTGGTAGCATATTATAGGAGCAAGAAACCTGCCATCATGGGATAGGTCGTTAAATGATGGCTAAGCGTGATCAACATCTACACTAAGAAATACCAGGAGGCTAATAAGGGACAGCGAGGTGAGTGATAAGTGATGTGACATGTCCCCTCCCATTCAATACTTATCCCCATTACTGGATCAGTCCCCCAGAGCCTGTCCCACTCCATATAAGATTCTGTCCCTGTAAACTTGTACTTGTGATATAACCTTTGATGCAGTTTTATAAATCCTAAAATCACTTCACAAGGGAGTATCCATTCCATGCTTAAAACACTGCAAAAAGTATAATTTTGTCATATGGGCTAGTTTTAGCAACCACTATTATTATTATGTAAGCACCGCCATCTTACTTTGTTGCCATATAGGGCACAAAACTTGCCCCCGAATTGTTAGCCCCATGGAAAATTGAGAGATAAAACCTGTTGTGAGGCACCACCCAAATATACTACCCTGATGCTGATGATTTAGTCAAGGTGTTGTCAGTTTTTACATCATTGTACATTGTATGGTTATCTGTGGCAATTTGGTCCACTTTCATGTGACAAATGCTATGAAATTTTTTATGATGAGTGATTGTTGAAACAGATAACAACAGTATTGAAACAATTTGTGCATTTTGCAGTATACCATGGAAAACTTCCAGTGACAGCATCTGGACTTGGTTTCAGAGGTCAAAGCCCCACTGGGTACTCGTATGATGAAGACTTTGGACAGAAGGCGTCCAGCACCACTAGGTCAGTACCAGTCATCGAGCGCCACTGAAGGCAGCAGTCCGGTGAGGGAATTGTTGGCTAGGGACAGCCGGTCTCTTGGACAGAGAGCATATCATATGAAAATGATTTTACAGGGAGTGCAAGGACTAGGGGTGCCTCTATGAAATCTGATGTGAAGGTACGTTTTTATATACTGTAAAACACTTTAATTTCGCGGCAACTTAATTTCGCGAATCATCAATAAGCCACATTTTCGCTGCAATTTAATTTCACGAATCAAAAAAAAAAAAAAAAAAAAAGTTTAAAATACACTAGTGTATTCCATGTCAAAGTTTCAAATTCAGCTCTTCAACTTAGTTCATTTGTTACTTTCCAAATCTGATTTTTTGGCATTTTTGTAATGTTTACACACATGTTCCAACTTACGAGCGTACACCTATTTTAAATGGAAGCAGCCAAATTTGTTGTGTTTTTCAGGTCAGAGTAGTTTTGACATCATAATTCATGCTTTAAGTAGCCAAAATAACCAGTGGGGTTTATTTCACTTTACCTTGGTATTTTGGACAGTAACCTTTCCTGACAGTTATTATTACCAATGTCCTTTTGGTATTTTGAGTAAAGAATAACAAAATAAAAATTGGATGGACATTGTACATTACAGTTTTAATAATGTAATCTGAATAAATTAAAACAGTAACATTAAAAGATGAGAAATTTGCATGCAAACAACAGTTAATCTTGTAGTCCCTCATCTCTACATTGTATATAGGATTAGCCAGAAATTACTCCAGTATGTTCAAATAACAAGAACAAGAAGTCTGTGCCAGTCAATTTTTGAGGAAGTTGAATTTCGGAAACTGCCCAATCAGCTCATACTTGAGCACTTGCCACTGGGCTAGAAATGCCAAGGAGAAGTACCTCAATGGCTGTAAGAAATAAAAATTCCTTTAAAAAAGGAATGGGGCGCCCAATGTGAGTTTGGTCGTGATGTGGTGAATTTCATGGTGTTTAGATTTTGTATTATACCGGTATCTCTTGCAAACCCGGTGACACCTCATTATAGGCTAGATTTATGACCTGTCGATAGGTTGTAAGAGGGGATAGCCTTTTCCAGGCACGAATTGGGCCATACTTTGCAACGCAATAAAATGCTAAATGAGATCCTGTAGGTGGCTCCGAGGGCACTCACATGTTAACGTGGTAATGCGGGTATGTGCGGCGGTCAAGGGTCCCTTTTTCAGGATCTCCGGCAGTTCCTTAAGCCCCACATTTGAATCTAATCTAGTTCTTTGAGCCTCAAACTCTGACAATTGTAGCTCTTTAAGCTCAAATTTGGAAAAATTTTGGAAATGTTTACCTCAACAGCCTATAATTTGGCCCAAATTTCAGTTCTTCAAGCCCCTATTTTGCCCGAAAATCAATTCTCAGTTCCCAAAATTTTAGTTGAGTGCCTCCCCCCGGGTAGGTGGCTTCCGAGGTGGCTTAAAAAACTAAATGCAAAATGAGATTTTTAAAAAATATTGTTTTCCAGAGTCAAGACGCAGGTATCATTATTAAGCCTCATATCACTTATTTATTGTCAAATAAGTGCAGAGTAGGTTAGATATGAATATTAAATGTTAGATCAAAGTAGCTCAAAGTACATGATCCTGATCCGTGAACTTGTCTTTTTTAAAGACAAATTCTTGTTTCTAGTATTGGTGGTATTAACCAATAATACCGATATTTCCCACCCGGTAGTTGTGCCACACACAAAAATTGCATTCAAAGAACTTGTCATAACAAAATTGTGTAACATGATCTTCATCCATGGTGTTGTCTTTTTTAAATGTAGTTCTTGTTTCTGTTGAAAAGACAATATTGATGGCTAAGATCTTAATTATTCATAAGCATTTAAAGGAGTATTTACGTGATCCTAGCATCCTCTTTTTATGACATTTTTCAGTAGATATCCACGAAAAAAGCTTATTTCCAAAATTTCAGTTGATTCCGATTTTGCGTTTGCGAGTTATGCATGATTATGTGTATTACACTGCTCCATAGACAATGTGTTGTAATTTCGTTCTGGTGCACCAGAACGAAATTCAAATTTGGCGATATTTTTGCTAAGCGAATTAATCTGCAAGAAATATTTGGTACATAAACATTATGTAGCCAGAGGTATCCAGTGGTGTAAAAATCTCAACTTTTTGGGGAAAAGTGGGGGATGAGGCTGTGGATCACGAAATGCCCCTTTAAATTCAGGATATAATATTATCTATAAGACTTCCCCTATGGACAATGGATCTATTCCCTGATCAAACATCCCATGCTGTGCAAATGTATATCATTGGAATTAACACCTGATAACGATTATTGACTATTAATAAAACTTCGAAACAGTGGTGATGATTTCATTGCCGTCTTGTTGTTGGTAAGAAGAAAATTTGGCCCAGCATTAATTAATTCAAAAGAAAATATCATATTTTCATCAAAATGTACCAAAATTTAATGTGTTTGGTATCAATCTGGACTAAAATTGACTCATTCACCAGATTCCGTTGATTACAGCAAAATTCATCCACAGATAAAAATCATATTATTGGGTCACCATATTGTAAGTTTGGTTTTATGGTAATTAACAAACAAAGGCCATCGGTTTAACCCCAATATACATTATTCATTGAATGACTTTGAAACTTTGGGTACAAAAACTCATACTCTGCAACTTAAATCAAATTTTGCACTATGATTGTTTACTTGAGGTTATTGGACTATGCCATTGAGATTAGGCTATTGTGGTCATAGTGTTGGTCACCGTCTATCGGGTTGTAAGAGGCGGTAAACTGGTTTTTAAACCAGTTTAAAAGCCTTATAAAGGTACAAAGGTCACGGTTTATTTGGTATTTTTATAAGTCCATTAATTTTGTATTTTAAACAAAGAATATACGCACAACATTTTATCCCGTGCATATCAGAAAACAATAATAAAATAAAATCCAAGCAAATTGTGGTTTTATTTCTGAGCTGGGCATAATTGTAGCAAAACAATTGCGAAGTAAATCTAGCAAGACTGAAATTAGAAGCTTTTCACAAAGTCATGCCTATATATGGTGCGACCCTCCGTAGAGGGCGCCCCAAAAACAGAACAACCAACTTTGATATAAAATTGGATCGGTTGAGCCCATATTTATTGGTCGAGCTATGAGTTTTAAAATGTTGGACGAGACGTAGTCGAGTCCAATATTTTACAACTCATAGCGAGACCAATAATAATATAAGCGTAAAGCATCAATTTTATCATTATATGTTTTGGATCCAATATTATCACAACTTGGATCCATCAAAACATAATAATGGGTCAAATTGGCATACTTTTACTGTTCTATGAATTAGTGCGGTAGTTAGTACAGAACTGCCCATTTTGAAGTCAAAGAACATTTTCTGGAGTCATAGGGTTTACTTAGATTTTTTAGAAGCTGTTTAAAACTACAAATTAAATTGAAAAAACTGCCTGTAATTGTAAAAATCACAAACATTCATACTCCTTATTAATATATTTTTCACAGCACAATATTAAGTAACCTGTTAAAAACAAAATGATAATCTTATTTACAACAATTCTGATTCAACTTTTTGTGTGCAAACTGCAAGCTGTCTTCTTACTTCTCATGCAAGTTTATTTTTTGTGGTTTTTTACAAGAATTATCATTTGTTTCTGCATGTTAAGTATTATCCTCATTATAAGGGTTAATTTGATTAAAAAAATCAACATCAAATTTGTTTTTTCTCAAGGTTCCACCCGTTTCCAATATTGGGCGCAATGTGCCCCAAACCCAAACATATTATTCACCTGGAGCATTGTAGCTGAAGATGGCAGCTGAGCTGAACCTACTGGAATCTTTGGAGGTATCTGGGAGGCAGCTGACGGACATGGAGAGGACCAGGGATGTCTCGTTAGCACATCAGGAAAGCGTGTCTCTGGCACGCATCCTGCAGAGGGAACTGCAGCTGCTGTCTTTAAGGTTAGTGATGATGTGTACAAATTTATTCAGCTTAAAATCAGATTAAAACTAAATAACAATATAACAATGGTAAAAAAACATCATAAAAGGCTTTGTGCTCCAGGAGCACTCAAACTGTAGTGCTACAGGATCACTCTAACTTAAATATTCTGTGCGCACGGTGCTCCTGGAGCACCATAACTTAAGTGCTCCAGGAGCACTGTGGGTTGACGAGTTATGTACTGGATCAGTTAGAGATAACTTGTATTAATGAACCCTATCAATAAAAGTTGACCTCCCCTTTTAAAAATTCCTTTAAAAAAGGAATAGGGCGCCTAATGGGAGCTTTGACGTGATGTGCTGAAATTCGGGGGGGGGGGGGCACTCCCACTTTGGAGATGACGCGTATGTAGGGAGGCCCCGCTTTTCACCATCGCTGTCAACCAAAGACCCCATTACCAGCACGTGCTCTGTCGCACAAAGACCAGGCTATTAAGACCTCCTTTTTCACCATCGCTGGCACCAAAAGACCCGATTACCAGCACATACTCTGTCGCCCAAACACCCCATAGTTTTCCTTTAGATCTGTCACCCAAAGACCTAGACCCTAATATTTCCATCTGAACAGCAACGAGTCGTGTATCATTGATTTTTGAGGCTTCTTTTGGAGTTGGCTCTCACCCAAAGACCCCATTAAAATATTCTCAACCAATTCCCCCCTAATTTAGATCCAAACGGTCCCTCTCTCACCCAATGACCCCATATTTTGTACACTAATTTTGCTCTCACAGAATGCCAAAATCACGCTCTCAGGCTTGCAATGACCATATATTTTTGTATATTTTGCTATCACCGGATGCCCCTTACTGGCCAGCCGTACACCTATATCCATTTCATATTGAAGTTCCACCCCGGGGCTGAAATGTAACCGTTTGGATACAGTTTTTTTTCTTTAAATTTTAAAAACAATCATGTAACATTAGCATAGTAAGCAAAGAAAGATTAGGAAAAGTAAAGAATTTTTATTGCAGTGAGAAAAGATGTGAACTCATTACTGCATGGGACGAAAGAGGTTGGTTTCAAATAAAAGGAATAAAGATCTTACCATTTCAGGTACTATTTTTAGGGAAATCATGTTGTGGGGGTTGTTGGAGCAGAATTATTTGATTTAAAATATAGGTTTGTTAAGGATTGTTTTCCAAGTGGACATAGTATGATAATTATAAGCTATTATAACTGTCGGTTGTAATACCTGACAATATTGCATTCCTGGTTATTGATTTAACGGAAAGTCGCCGCGGATATCAGGTTTTAAGAGCATTTGAACTTGTTTTAACATGCTTTAAAAGCGACACAAAAGTCACGGTGTATTGGGTGTTTTTATTAACCCAATAATTTTGTATTTCAAACAAAAATGACAAGCCTATACAGGATTTTAATGATTTTGGTATTAGGTAACTGTTTTAAATAACACGCGTCGCTCTTCACCTGGATCATAGGTCTACTTGGGAGGGCAAACTAGCGCAGCGGTAGTTCCCTCGCTTTGCACCACTGAGGTCCTGGGTTCAAGCCCGGCGCGCCCAAGGACTCATGTGCACTTGGTTTATCCCGATTCCATGCTTCGCTCTCGCAGGTTTTCTCCGGGATCTCCGGTTTCCTCCTGTATCTCAAAAATCGGTGATTAGTTGTTTGGTTATCAAAAACTTCCTTCACCCAATGGAATTTAGGGAGCTGCACAGATAATTGGTGGATGTTACAATCTAAATGCGGATAGGGTGCGCCGTTTGGCAGCAACTGGCCTAGTTGATGCGACGTGATTGTGATGATTCACCATTGCAGCGAAATTACAGCGCTTTGAATCCTCTAAGATCTGGAGATCTTTTTTTTTTTTTTACTCTGCGATCGTAATAGCGCCATCTCTCTATCAGGTTCTAAGAGGCGGTAAACTGGGTCAAAGGTTTATTTGGTGTTTTTATCAGTCCATTAATTTTGTATTTCAAACAAAGCTAATTACGCACAAGATTTCATCCCATGCATATTTGTAAACAATAATAAAAACAAATCCAAGCAAATTGTGATTTTATTTCTAAGCTGGGCATGCTGCTGCGTTGCCATAGTCCTCAGAACCGTCGGCATTCTCTTGTGTGCTTTCTCTCTTGCCACTGCCATTCCACCATTAGTCCACATTCTGATGTTATCAATCCATCCTGTTTTCCTTCGACCTGGCCTGGCTTTTCCTTCTACTTCTCCTTCTATCGTTATCTGAACAATGCTATCTGGGCGCCGCTTCCAATGACCATACAGGGATATCTTTCTTTTCTTCAGCTGACTGAGCAGACCTTGTTTCTCTGTGATGCCCACTTTCTGACGGATCCATGCATTGGTTTTCCTATCTTTCCACCTGACCTGAAGCATTCTGCGCCATACCCACAGCTCAAACGACTCTATCTTCTTGATATCGCGTTGTTTTAGGGTCCAACTTTCTGCACCATACAGGGCTATACTCCAGACAAGGGATCTCACCAGTTGTTTCTTCAGCTTCAGGCTGATCGCTTTAGCCTTCCATAATCCTATTAATTGGCTGGTGGCATCTCTGGCAATTGCTAGTCGAGCATTGATCTCCGTGTAGAGTCTCCATCACACCCTACCATTGAGCCAAGGTATTTGAACCTTTCAACCTGCTTGATTGGCTTTCCATCCTTTGCTACCATGGGTCATAACATGGGTTTTGGCTGCGTTAATATGGAGACCAAAGGTGTGACTGCACCTCTCCAACTCGACTGCTTGCTTCTCAAGTTCTGCCTTGCGAAGTAAATCTAGCAAGAGTGAAATTAGACGCTTTTCACGAAGTCATGCCAATAAAGTGCCCCAGCCGTAGCTGGCGCCCTAAAAAAAACCACCCATTTACAATACATATCCCTTATTTCATATTATCACCTTTCTCACCAGGCTCGCCAAGAGGTGGAAGATGCCAACAAGCAACTCCAGGAGGTCAAGTAATGTGCTGCTGTTATGGCCAACAAGGCAGAGAGGGTGCTAGTGGAGGTACACAAAGAAATCGGCGGAATCTAACACGGAGACAGCACAGAGGTTACTGGAGTCTCAGGCTGAGGCTGCCAGGGTGACAACAGAGGCTGCCAGGGTGACAACAGGCTGCTAGACAGTTAGCTGAGGTAAGATATCACTAGGCATGCTAGGAGCCAAAATGATCTCATTTTCTATGCAAAGTTCATTAACCGCCATTCAATAAGTATAGCTCAAAAGTTGACCTCAAGTTGTGGAATATGAGTTTTTGTACCCAATCATGCCAATACACTCAAAGGTCATTCTATGCAATCAGAAGTTTATTGGTCAGATGATTATGTTTGAGATCATAGTGTGTAGACCATTTTCCCAGACGTCGCCGGTCAATCAATATTGGGTCCAGCGTTCCAGCCATACCACACTGGCGCATGTGATCACTGTTGCACTGTGCATAGTGGAAGCGCAAGATACACATTGAGTTGTCATGCCATAAAAGTAAACAAGCGTGACAAATATGCAACAGATGGATTTTCAAATAGCATGCAGTTTGGATATTTTGAGCTCAATTAATCCTTTTATTTTCACAATAGGCTCGAGTAGCAGCTGGTCAACAACCAGCACCGATCCCAATCTTTGACGCCGGCGAGATGGCTACAGATACGGCTTCAGCAGCGGCATCTGCAGCAGCCAGTTGCAGCAGGAATGTAACAGCAAAGACAGCATCAACTGGAGATGTTATAGGAGATGAGGAACGCAGCATTGCTGCAGCCTATAGGAGCATCTACCAGGTGAGTCACATACCCCAACCCCATAGGCTGCTCTAATATGACAAAACAGCGTAACTTAAAAATTTGAGGTTTTGCGTTTAATGTATGTCTGGGTATATCGGAGGTGCTCTTTTGGTTGCCAACAGTCTCTGCTAACAAATTCATACCGTTTCAAAGGTAGATTGATGTATTTTGGCCTAATTTTGCCATTTTGAACAATTTAATGTGCCAAAACAAGTTACGGGCTGCACTCGGAGAATATTTGTGCAACAACTGTATGTATGAGTTATGTGACTCTGCCATATCATAGAGTATTAAAAATGTATACAGAATAACATAGAAATTTCAAATCCACCAAAAGTAAGTAGAGATAATAATGCTGTTCTGCCAAATTTGAAAAATAGCACGCACAGTTGGATTTATTTGGCAAAATAATGTAACTTTACTAAATCACTTGTATCTAGATGGTGGTTATACTATAGCTTCATATCAATAACTTGCATTTAAGAAATGTCTTGAGTTATGTTGTTTTGCCATATGAAGGCAGCAGAGTCTCAAAAAGTATTTTGAAAATTTGTGAAAATCATGGAAATGTCATGCAATTGAGATTTGAAAATTTCAGAACATGGTAAAGTCATGAAGTTCCCGAAATAAAATGGAAAATTTTTGCAATTCTTTTTCAAACATGAAGTGAAAATGCAAAGTTTGAATAAAATGCTTCCAAGAGAGAGGGAGGCAATCTAAATTCTATGCAACCTTTTTTTCTTCCATTCCAGAAACTTTGGAGTTGGTGACCTACCAATCACAGGCAGCCGTTCTGTTAGCAGTCACGGCGTCTACTCATCAAACTTCTCATCACCAAGCAAAACCACATCAAGAGTTCCATCATACACTGAAGATTTCACAGACAGCGCAACTCAGCCGAGGACCCGATCTGATCATCTCCAAAATCGGCTTCCTCCAGTAGCTTGTCTTCAAAGAGTGTCGCAACCGCCATCGAAGAATCCCAAGAATCTATTCCATCGAAACAACTTCCTGCATCCGTACTCCATCAAAACGGCCAGTGATTTATCCGTCAGTTCTGCGCTAGGTTTGAGGACCAGGCGCAGGCTAAGAAGGTGGCCAATGAGACGACTCGGAAGAAGACGGAAGCGACTCTTGCCAAGGGCAAGACTGCCAAGACGAAGAAACACAGGCGATTTGTTTCTAACAGCTTTTCTGATTGGTTCTAGGAATACTAATATAAATACTAATAATATCAATGATAATAATATTGTGCAATGAATAATGATGGTGCTATCTAACATTATTAGTAGACACATTTATCATGCAGATGATATTATGTTTTTTACTTAATCTTTGACTGATCTTTGACAAGCTCGTACTCATGCGATGTTGGAAAGTCAGAGCTATTAACGCGTACGATACAAATTTCATCCATAAATTTCCACTCAGCAGATTGCCACGGCAACCAATCAGAGATAAGTGCGTTTCACAAAATAAATATGATGAACAGCTGTAATGTGAAATGGAGTGGGAAATCATGATTGTCGTCACAAGTGTGATAACAATCTATGTAGATGAGGTAGTTTATGATAGGATGTGTACAGGTGGAGTACATAAGGCAATAAAGATACACATTATTATAATTTCATAACACTAGTCATCTATACACTCATTCTTGTCACACGACAAATTTCGATAAAGTCATGTAAACGTTTGTTTTTCAGCCGACCTCCGTCCAGAAACAATCCTGAAATGTTGAAAACTTGGGGTCGGCGCACTCATGCCAGTAGCAATTGCCGAATAGGGTGCAACTCTACTAGTCTTATTACAAGACTGCCCTACCCCAACCCTAACCCTAAACTCCGTAAACGAGGACTGGACTCAAGTCTAGCAAGTTGCACCCTATTCGGTAATTGTACCCCAGTTTATCCTAAAGTATATGTGAGTGGACCTGCGCCGAATCAGCCGTAAACTCAGTAAATTGTATTCTGAGTTAAAGTGTAAAATGTATGTGAAGGTCGTATTCATAGGTGTATCAATTAGCTAAGACAAGTATCTTATCAAACGCTGTTTAAATCAATCAATAATACTACTGCTGAAGAGGATAATAAGCTTCTACCTATTTCTATAGAATAGTTCTTGTCTTTGTTTGCTTTGGCTAAATCCTGTTCAAGTGGTAGATAACAAAGCATTGTATTTTGTCTAGGTATGTATAATCAACAATGAACAATGAGAGGATATTTCTGAACCTCGTTGACTTGGGGATGATTTGAAATGACCGCCAATTATGACTGTTGGATATTTATTACCAGAAATGTAGAAAAAGAGACACACGAAGAACCAATAAAAAATACAATTTTGTCGAAGGAACAGAATTCAACAAATCATAACCCCGCTTTTGGATATCGTTTGAAGTCAAATGATATACCATTTTAAAGCTTATGGTATATATTGTCTAAACACGAAATAAAACAAAATTGACCGGGGGCGACTTTACGGCTGATTCGCCGCGTCCAGTCACATATACTCTGTGTCTTTTGTAGCCAACCAACCCTGTGGCTAAGAGGCTAGGAAATACTTAAAGTAATTCCTAATAAAAAAAATATACCCTCCTTTCATATCAAACAATTCCAAGAAGTTGACAGTTCTGTTAAATCAAGGGTAAGATCGATCGTAAGTCTTCATGAAACTTTATGACTTTAAATAGGCCTATAGGATAGTGTTAGTGTAAATTAATGTTTGTTAAGGAAACAAAAATCTACCAAGTTCACTATCTACTGCTAATATCACTATGAGTGTGTGAGATACAGGAAACAAGACAATGCATTGAATATAATTGGAAGCATCAACATCTCATCGCTTGGAAGACATGCATGCTCAACTTGTCTAGCATAAAAATATCAATAATTTGTTGTCAACAATACAGTATTAAACCTACATTACGCTATGTACTCTAGGGATCTGTATACACAAAAACTTGTAAATGTATCAAGGACTGCCTTTTGAAGAGAGTGATCTCTCTCATACTGCGTTCCTTAAATCTGACTTAGAAAATGCTAGTTTCATGAACACAGAGTGTCAGAATCAACTGAAATTTTCAGCATTTTCTACGTTTATATTGTGGTTCTCTTTAGAACAAAGGGCAAAAAAAAAAAGATGTTATGATCACAACCAATCTGGGAAAATCAATTTAATGCTCTCCTACCTGCAAATTGTAAATGGCAGTCCTTGATGTAGAAATTAATTTGTTTTGTACTTGATGATATTGCTAATGCCAAGTTTGACAAAATAATAACTCTGTTGGTAAAAAAATGTATTTTGTGTATTTTGAAATTTTTGGTTGTGACTACTTTCCTTGCACTATATCACACTCACACACCACTTTCACCTATACAATACAGTATTTAGAGCATTACTTTATTAGATACAATGGCTAGTAAAGTTTAACTGCAATGTATAAACACTTGGTCACTTTTAATGGTGTCCAAGTCCCCTGAAAATCCATCACAATATGTGGAAGCAGCAACCCATTATTTATTCATATAATATTGACCATTTGGGTCAAAGACCTCAAGTGACCCCTACACCTTTGTTTCCAATGGACATTTTATTGTGAAATTTCATTGTACAAAGAATACATTAAAATAAATTCTACATAGCTCCCGCATGAAAAGTATTTAATTATCTTTGTAATCACTCAAAAAGCATTTTGTGTGAATTTTACATCCCAACTAGGTGCTATATAATTTTTATGAGCCTTTTTATTTTACATGTAAAGTCTATGGGGTGACGATTAGAAATGGACGGCAAAATTGAAAAAACCCTCACTTCGGGTCATTTTAGACACTAAAATGCCCATAAAAAAAGAATAGCACTTACTTCGTATGTAAAATTCACACACAATGCTACCTGAGTGAGTACAAACATAAATACATTTCATTCGGGGGCTATAGCAAAAACAAAAAATGTCCTATACCTTTTGTGGTTATGGAACAAAGGTGCCTAGAGGACCTTTGACCCCACATCTGTTGGGGTCATCTGTGTGCCACTACACCAGCATCATTGTGTGCAACTCCCTTGAAAATCCCTCAAAGTATTTGGAACTGTAACAAGGCTCTTGACTTGACCACCAAACCAAGGTATTGGAAATTTCACCATCTTTGCCTTTGTTTCCTGCTTTTCACAGTCAAAATCAAGCTGAAGTAATTTATTAGAGGCAAATTTTCAATGAAAAAACATACTTTAGTATTGGGTAAGCTTATAAATATACATGGGAATGACAAACTTTGGTTAGCTGACCTCTGGTTTGTACTTACTACACTTGAAGATCTTTGTTGCAAAACCCCTTACATCCACTTCTGACTTTTTGAGAAAAACAGCTTTTTTCAATTGTGCAAGTATGGCTTGTTCGATTTGATTCAATTTGGGTTTGGATAAAGTGTTGATGAATAGAAACTAAAAGAATAGGTTTGATACAATTTTCAAGCTTTCCTATCTATTTTATAATTTCTTTAATATTGCCCCTTTTGTAGATGTAAGGGCTTTTGCAACAAAATAAATTTACCCCTTTTCTAGAAACCACCTTTGCAATCAAATTTGTGACCATTATTTTGTTTGCACTACTTTATCAATCTCCGATGTTGAACATTTACAGGGCATCCAGGTGTAGGGAAAGCAACATTAATCCACAAGTGAAGAGCTCTGTTTCAAAACCCTATGCATCCACTTTTGGTGGAAATTGAGTTATTGATATGACATACATTTTTGGTGGTTGTTTGACCTTTGTACCACTTTCCCTTCATACCACCTTCCCTTCAATCTTAGGGAAATTCCAGAAATTCTATGACTGATATGATTTTGGTGATGTGCAATGACGAAATTCAATGCATTAATTTTTCCCACAATGCTTGACCCAAGTCCTGCATTGTTGTTCTGGTGAAAAATTTAATGGTTTGTGCATTGATTCTTGTAGTTTCCACTAAAACAAAATCATATTCAGTCAGGGCATTTTGTGATTCACAGTCACATCCCCACTTTTAGAAAGTTGAATTTTGTTTTCCTATACCTGCAGGGGTGCCCAACAAGGTGCTACATCAGAGACTGATGTGGTTTCCAATGTAACATGATGCCAGGAATATATCCGGACACGACTTAGAGGGGTTTTACACGCACAGATCATGTAACATTTTGCCTGTGCATGCAAAATTGTGTGATATTCAGCCCATGATCAAGGAAAAATTGAATTGACCTCTTGTTTTGAGAGCAGCAGCTGATGACCACGAACCATGATTTGTATGTCACTGACCTGCAGCTCTCTGACGATAGAGGGTATAACAGATTCTTAAATATTTTGATAACTTATTATTTACTGAATTCTTCTTTTTGTCTCTGTTAAGCTTTCATATTAGATATGGAAATATTTTTAAAACAAGAACATCCTTTCCAAATTTGAGATGGGGAAACTTGCTTCTTTGTTAAGTAAACCATGCATATGATTGAAATGGTCTGTAAATGTATGGCAAAACAACTTCGACAAATAATGAGACAAGCTGAAAATAATATATTTTTTATGTTCAAATAATGTTTAATTAACAAACAAGAACATCTTAGAAATAAAACAACATATTATTTAGGGATTCAATCTATGTTTCACCATTGTTCATCACCGTTTAAAAATGATGGATCATGCAGGATGCATCGTCTGCATGGTTTACATGGCAAGCCGAGAAGCTGCTCTTGCGAAGTAAACCACGCAGACGCGCCGGACTCAAGTTGTTAGACGGTGATGAACAACGGTGAAACATTTTGAGCAAATTGAGTTTTTGTATGCTTATGATTATGTTTCAGGTTATCTTTTATTCCCACCAAAAATTAATGGTAAATCTTACTCATCGACGTAGTTATTGAAATTTTGATTTGGACGAATCGCGCATAAGTACGATAAATGAACTCGGCAGAGAGACAAATCGTATACTTAGCTGTACAAATCATGTTGATCTATAGTATTGTATAGCGGGAAATCCCAAATTTTCTATATTAAATGTCCTATACTAATATATTTGGTCTCTTCTATCCGGTGATACCAAAATAAGTTTAATAATGTGAGTGCTCGTCCTTAAAATTGGAAAATCATACGCAAAATATAGGCTAATATTGTTATTTTTGCTTTAAAATCCTTGAGTTTTTGCTAAATATTACAGGGATGACTATTTATAACTTATAGCAATTTAAGTCTACATGGCCTTAGGAAAACCAGTAATTTCTACACAAAAGCCCCAAATCAAGAATGTGTGCTATTTACACGAAAGCGTGTTTGACCTCTCTCTGCACAGTGGTAGAGACATTTTGGATACAGCATTAAGCCGAATAGCTGTTAAAACACGTTTTGAGGAATATATCGATTATTTCAGAACATACAAGTATTGCCAATCATTCGTGTACATTCTATAATATACATTTTAAATGAGTGCTCACGAATGGAATGGAATGGTACCAAGATTTTCAACCGTTTACTCAGAACAACTCTGCCTAGACTTCTCCGTAGTCCATTTGCCCATTGTGCATACTCTTAAAACTCTGATTTAATTAATTTGTGCACAATTGATAGATTTTCACATCTGATCTTTTTAGCCACCGTACTCCCTCTGTTTGTTGGCTTTCCAAGTGGACTACTGACTTTCGATTGCCGTTAACAAGTTCAACGCGGTTGTCTATGGATGAGATTGTCAGATTTCTGGCCTACTAAAATTGGCCATGATGTAATGCATCTTTAAATGGATCTGGCTTGTGATTGGTCGCCCAGATCTCGTTATGGTTTAAATCCTCCGGCACGCGTGCCGTAACCTTTGATAACTACATTGTACACAACTATGCGCGCTATTTGTGTACTAGGAGCATGAGCGTCTTATGCATACAGGCTTTTGTGTTTGCGGTTAAATTGGTTTGATAAACAAGTATGATTGTCAGTGTGTGTTAGGGGCGAAGTCCCGGTCAAAGTCCCTGTTAAAAATGCAATGCTCATAGTCGACTTTTAACTCAGGCTTTCGCGATTATTAAACTGGTCGATTCTAAAATTAGAACTGTTCAGTATTGAAGTGCCATTATAATATGTAGCATAAGCCTACGTATATACTTTACTGTTAATATCATTATATAAACTTTTTCATAACCACTTACAATTATTTTGATGTAATAAAATAATATCAGTACAGTATAATTGAGTTCAACTGAATGTGTTCATAATGATTATATAACATATTTTTATTTATCAAAAATCGACTATGGCATAGTCTATACTCTGCCGTGTTCATAACAATATTATTCAAAGGATTATTTCATGAGGAATGTCAGTTAATCATTGCCACGCAGCCGTGCAAAAAGATCGGTGATTGCAGCAATACAACTACAGACCCAGCATAAAGTGGCAATGTTTAGCCACTACCTCAAAAAAATATGGAATTCAACTAGTGTGTATTTGCACACAGATTCCAGGCATGACAAATTTATGTGCTCTGCCTTAACACGTATTTACATTCGCGTTATCGCATCTGTCTTGCATCACCAATGGTAAGGTAAATCAGTTTTATGCTTTGCTATCTATTTTGATGAAAATGATCTGACTTGGTATCATCAATTCTCTAGTTTTAGTCCCCATCTTCTGTTTCTTCGACTAATGTCTTGTTCTCTATTCCTATTTCATATCTTTGTTGTCTGGTCTGACTCCTACTATGTACATATGTGTCAATTCATCACCCTGGAGAAAAATAAGAATGATCACAACAATGTGTAAAGGCAATGAAGTGTATGTCGCACTATTTGTACAACTTGCAATTGACAATTATTGAACTGGAAGACTTGGCATTGGATTTACACAAAACTGAAATGAAATGACCCAATTTTTATTTTACTGGCACATGCCATTTAATTCAACCAATCCTGATTTTAAACTAGAATTATGCGGTTCTTAAGGTGACCCTACATAAAGGTGTGTAAATACAAATAATATAGCAACTTTGAAGTTGATCGGTTATTGGGTTTATTCTGCATGCAGCACAGTTGTTTAATGGTTCTGAGGATGCCTGGACTGATAGCCAACCAGGTAGACACCCTTGCAACCATCTGGATGATAACAGAAGCCCCACATTTTTGTGGGGGCCAAAAACTACTCTCTTCCAAGTATATAATATGGATGATGATCATTCACCTGCTTATAGCCAATGTATTGACAATGAGCAACCAGCTTCAACATACGCAAGATCGTCACAACAACAGTTTAGAACTAGAAGTATGTGGTTTGGACTTTGGCCCCCCACGAAGGTGTGTAAATAACAAAGGTCTGTAAATACAATTAATACACACTATAATATCATGCCAATAACTACATTTCAGCCAGAAGTGGATGTAAGGGCCTTTGAAACGGAGCTCTTCAAATACTACATATACATTCAATAGGCCAATCAAATTAAGGAAAATCAGGACTTAACCCACCACTAATTGCAACAGAAACCATTTAATCACCATTCATTACCGAAAATATCAATATGTCTCTATTCTCTATAGATATAGGGTCCCCAACTTATAAGTTCCCCCTAAATACTTTTTAATATAAATCGAAAAAAATATTTGACGAAATACAAACCTGTTAAAAGATATGGGTAGCTTTATTTGTTTTACACATTTGGACAAAATTTCAGCGTCACACGTCATTGCGTTCAGTCACAATGGTTCATTATGTAAAAGAGCCCGTTTTAAACTGTTAAAAGTTGCATCTGAGTTCATAGGACTCAATTCTCAAACAATACAGTAGACCAGGGATATTCATGTGTTTGTAAAAGAAAACTTAATCTTGTTCTTTTTCAAAAGCAAAGCAGGTGTTTAATTCTTTTCTTTTTAATGATAAATGGCCGAGATGTTAAAAATGAGGTTGACCACCTTATCAATGAAAACACAACACTGCAATCTTGAGCTAACCCGAGCAATCCAACATGTATGGAACAACATGGACCAGCAACGGATCCAGACTTTAATAAACAGCATGCGGCAACGTTGCAATGCACTTGTCAACAGTGCAGGAGGACATATCCCCTACTAAACATTATTTCCATTACAAACACATGGACAGGCTTAACATACTGTATTGTTTGACAATTGACTCCTATGGACTCAGGTGCAACTTTTAAAACTCCCTCTTTTTTACATAATGAACCATTGTGACCAAACGCAATGATGTGTGACACTACAAATTGGTCCAGATTTGTAAAACAAACAAGGTTACTCTTAACTTTTTACAATTTTACATTTCGTTAAATAATTTTCGATTTATCTCAAAAAGCATTAGGGGGAACTTATAAGTTGTGCACCCTATATCTGTGGACTAACTTAAAGGAACATCCTTTAAACAGGGTGTCATTCAGTGTCGGATTCTTGATGAACCTTTATGAATCAAGAGTCAGAAACTTCATCAGATGCCGGGATCAGATGATACTGAGGAAGAATGTTCAGTCATTGAAGTGTTCACTTTGAATGACAAAATTCCCACAAGTGCCAAAAGCAGTGCTGTATTTACTGGCCTTGGGTGCATGCCTAGTACTTTTTAATTACATATCGATCCTACAAAGTTTCCGCAGTCGACAGTCATAACCTAAATTGAAGGCAGAATCGATACATCTAGAACAGAGGGGCGTAATACAAAAGTTTATGAGCCATTTAAAATCCCTTGGGTCCACATGCACAAAATAAATTAGACCAGGTCTAACTTTAGACCGATCTAACCATGGAGATTAGACTTAGGGAGAAGGAACTCTTAGGTATTTTAGATATCCTATTCTATACAATTTTAGATCCTGTGACTGGCAGCGTAATATTAGATGGATCCAGCTTAACTTTTGGACTTTGCTAGGAATAAAGGAAAAGAAAAGAGTAAAAGGATTCCTCCGTAAGTCCACCCTCCATGGTCAGACCATGTCTTACTTGCATTGTGCATATGCATGGACCTTGTATTTTACACAGGCAACTGAGGACTGACATTCACATATTGAAATTGTGAATGTTTACACACAAATCTGACAGGTAATTGCCACACCATGGACCTGACATTATATCTTGAATGGGGAACCTATAGGCTCAATTCTTTCCAATGGTGTGTAGTGTCCTCTGGAATAGGTCTTGTAAACATGGACTTCCACAGTGTCTGTGTGCCTATGTTTTAAAAATCATACAAAGCAGATGTGAGTTAAAACAAATGCATATAGCTACATGTATATACCTTGTTTAGTTTGGCAGTATTCTACAGTCCATCCCTGTGCACACTGACAAGCTCCATTGAAACATGTACCACCATTTTTACATGGTATTGTACACTCATCATCACCTGTACATTGCATGAAGAAATAAAAAGTATACAAGTCATAAAATTATGATAGTTAAGTTAAGTAAAGTGAAACAAAATGACAAATTCTTTTAACATTTGCAATACTACCTATTATTACTGGAGTAGATCTTTCAAATCTTATTGAAAGGATAATTAATTAAAAATATTATGTGCAGAATTTTGCCTATTTTCTTTACTAATTGATCAATGTGCTCTTCCAGTTGAAGTCCATACACATATTGCATAGTTAAAGCCCATACATATGTTGAAGTCCAAAACGTGACCTTAAGGGGGTACTACACCCGTTACGCATTATCAAGACGCATGATGACGTGGGGTCGTCTACAGACTGATAGACGGCACCCGAAATCATGCGATTGTCCAATCAGAAATGTGTCTACGAACTAGACCACTCCCACTGACTAAGAATAAGGGTTACATTGGTACCACTCCCCGGGAAGGGGGTATCCTAGAACAAATATTACAGCAGTTCAAAGCTAGAAAACTGAAAATCTGCGTAATCTGTCAAATTGAAAATTGAACCCCCTATACATTGCACAGTTAAGGATTATGAAAATCTGCAGAAAACTGACAACTCACAGACAAGGGATTGAAAAACTTCCCAAAGGTTATATAACTTAAATAGTATATCAAATGAAAGAGGAGACTAGGAGCTTTGCACAGACACCATCCTGACCTATGACCCAAATGGAAATGGGGTCAACGACCTCTTCGAATATGACCAAATTTGACAATTTTGAAATTCGTTACGCATATTGCAGTCTTTCTTTGAACCCACTATTTTAGAAAGGCTCTCGCCACTTTCTCTGCATAGACCTGGTATTCAATGAAAGAGGAGGCTCTAAGCTTTACATTGGTACCACTCCCAGGGTAGGGGATATCCTAGAACAAATATTACAGCAATTCAAAGCTAGAACACTGAAAATCTGTGTAATCTGTCAAATTGAAAATTGAACCCCCTATACATTGCACAGTTAAGGATTAAGAAAATCTGCAGAAAACTGAGATATCGGTGGTCGCAGACAAGGTATTGAAAAACTTCCCAAAGGTTATATAACTTAAATAGTATATCAAATGAAAGAGGAGACTAGGAGCTTTGCACAGACACCATCCTGACCTATGACCCAAATGGAAAAGGGGTCAACGACCTCTTCGAATATGACCAAATTTGACAATTTTAAAATTCGTTACGCATATTGCAGTCTTTCTTTGAACCCACTATTTTAGAAAGGCTCTCGCCACTTTCTCTGCATAGACCTGGTATTCAATGAAAGAGGAGGCTCTAAGCTTTACATTGGTACCACTCCCAGGGTAGGGGATATCCCAGAACAAATATTACAGCAATTCAAAGCTAGAACACTGAAAATCTGTGTAATCTGTCAAATTGAAAATTGAACCCCCTATACATTGCACAGTTAAGGATTAAGAAAATCTGCAGAAAACTGACAACTCGCAGACAAGGTATTGAAAAACTTCCCAAAGGTTATATAACTTAAATAGTATATCAAATGAAAGAGGAGACTAGGAGCTTTGCACAGTCACCATCCTGACCTATGACCCAAATGGAAAAGGGGTCAACGACCTCTTCGAATATGACCAAATTTGACAATTTTGAAATTCGTTACGCATATTGCAGTCTTTCTTTGAACCCACTATTTTAGAAAGGCTCTCGCCACTTTCTCTGCATAGACCTGGTATTCAATGAAAGAGGAGGCTCTAAGCTTTACATTGGTACCACTCCCAGGGTAGGGGATATCCTAGAACAAATATTACAGCAATTCAAAGCTAGAACACTGAAAATCTGCGTAATCTGTCAAATTGAAAATTGAACTCCCTATACATTGCACAGTTAAGGATTAAGAAAATCTGCAGAAAACTGACAACTCGCAGACAAGGGATTGAAAAACTTCCCAAAGGTTATATAACTTAAATAGTATATCAAATGAAAGAGGAGACTAGGAGCTTTGCACAGCCACCATCCTGACCTATGACCCAAATGGAAAAGGGGTCAACGACCTCTTCGAATATGACCAAATTTGACAATTTTAAAATTCGTTACGCATATTGCAGTCTTTCTTTGAACCCACTATTTTAGAAAGGCTCTCGCCACTTTCTCTAGCTTTTCAATGAAAGAGGAGGCTCTAAGCTTTACATTGGTACCACTCCCAGGGTAGGGGATATCCTAGAACAAATATTACAGCAATTCAAAGCTAGAACACTGAAAATCTGTGTAATCTGTCAAATTGAAAATTGAACCCCCTATACATTGCACAGTTAAGGATTAAGAAAATCTGCAGAAAACTGACAACTCGCAGACAAGGGATTGAAAAACTTCCCAAAGGTTATATAACTTAAATAGTATATCAAATGAAAGAGGAGACTAGGAGCTTTGCACAGACACCGTCCTGACCTATGACCCAAATGGAAAAGGGGTCAACGACCTCTTCGAATATGACCAAATTTGACAATTTTGAAATTCGTTATGCATATTGCAGTCTTTCTTTGAACCCACTATTTTAGAAAGGCTCTCGCCACTTTCTCTGCATAGACCTGGTATTCAATGAAAGAGGAGGCTCTAAGCTTTACATTGGTACCACTCCCAGGGTAGGGGATATCCTAGAACAAATATTACAGCAATTCAAAGCTAGAACACTGAAAATCTGCGTAATCTGTCAAATTGAAAATTGAACTCCTATACATTGCACAGTTAAGGATTAAGAAAATCTGCAGAAAACTGACAACTACGCAGACAAGGTATTGAAAAACTTCCCAAAGGTTATATAACTTAAATAGTATATCAAATGAAAGAGGAGACTAGGAGCTTTGCACAGACACCATCCTGACCTATGACCCAAATGGAAAAGGGGTCAACGACCTCTTCGAATATGACCAAATTTGACAAATTTTAAATTTGTTACGCATATTGCAGTCTTCCTTTGAACCCACTATTTTAGAAAGGCTCTCGCCACTTTCTCTGCATAGACTTGGTATTCAATGAATGAGGAGACTCTAAGCTTTACATTGGTACCACTCACAGGGTAGGGGCAAGGGGGTGACACTAACTTCACGGTTGTTCTATTATCAACGCAAACCTATGACAAATCCCGCTGGTTTGCTATTTAGAAAATGAGACCAGTTATCGATCGGTTATGAATAATTAATTTCGATCCCTTTTAGGGTTGGCAAATAACGACGCCGTTAGTTTTGCGAACTCTGCCTGTTCAATGCGAGTACCAAGCTTGAAAGTGCGCCAGCTAGCAGAGCAGGGAGCAATCCGGCGATGGCGCACTAGTATTTCCCATCAGGCACCAGTGATTTGTTTTTTACAGAAAGTCTACTAATTTGATAATGGAATAACCTTTCGCAATAGTAATGTCGAAATTAGGAATTGGTGTCAATAATACGACGGTAGTGTATCACTTGAATTTGATACGATATTCAGCCAGCGATTTAGCGATAAAAAACCTTTGACCACTGACCTGACCTGAAGCACGTGAGGCGCCATATTCGCTTGTTTTTATTTCCTCGTGTGATAATAAATATCATTCAAACTATAGTTGTCGGCCGTGAACGTAGTTTATAACTGGCCTAAGAAGTTTGTTTTAAAAATAAGTAAATAATCATCACTCACCGTTCTATTTGATCTTGTGGATTTCCCAACACGTAATAAATTGAAACGCCACTACGGATTGCTCTCAGGTAGTAAAGCGGGCGCACTTTCAACCTTCAAGCTTGCTATTCACTACCGGTAGTAATATTAATTAAGTGATGTCACTGATGTGCAGCGCTTTCTGGAATAGCACTTGCATCGTGCATGTATAATTTGAATGTAGCTTGCTGTATTCAATATGTGCATGCATATTACAGGAGCTTAGGTCCATCGAAAAAACAATAATGAATAATTTAGGAGATTATCAGGGGCTGTGAATAATTATGAGTCCTGGGAGGGTAAAATTGGGGTGAGGGGTGCGATTTTGGCCTTAAAACGCTTTAAAAGGCTTAACCATTACTTGGATTATTTTTCGACGGAGATGTGCGGCCCGAGCTTCCGAACCCATAACCATTTCTAAGGGTCACGATTTTACCGAAAATAGGTAGGCCCCTACCCATATCTAAGGATTGTCAGGAAAGTAAGGACCCATATCTAAGGATTTGAGCTTGAAAATAGTAAAAGCAACATGTTTTCCGGCATGTTTTTCACACATAGCACCGAAAATCTAAAAGGGAGACCCATGTCTATGGATTTTTCGTGGAAAACCTTATACGTGAGTACCCCCCCTGGGGGAGGGGAGGATAATAGTAAAGGTCCGGAAACGCTTATGATATGGAAATTTTATTTTGAACAAAAATTCTTTAATCACTATTGACGGTTTAGCCTACCATGGTCAATAATGAGTAAAATATCGGTTTAGTTTTTAAAAAAAAGTTTTTTTTACTGTAGGCCTACATCTACAAATCTGATGTATTTAATCATTATTTGGGATCCCAATAATTTGAATGTGCAACAAGGGGGTGGTCACAATATTTTTTGCAGGCTGAGAGGGGGAAAGCGATTTATTTATTTATTTATTTATTTATTTATTTATTATTTATTTATTTATTATAATTATTAAGGCTTGTTCAAGTAACTCACCTCTAACATTTCACGCACTCACTTGCACCGGCTCAACAAATCAATCAATCAGTTAATTAATCAATCAATTCACAAACAATGAATATGAATAAATTATATGATATTCAATTTCAATCAATAGACATATCATATCAAACCATCAAACAATGAATAAATGAACTGATCGACCAAGAGCCCTTTTTCTAAAGAGTGTGAGTGAGTGATTAAACAAAATAAATACAAGCATAATTATTTACATAAATAAACAAATAAATAAATAAATAAATACAAAAAGAAATAAATAAGTAAGAAAAATTTGAACAAATGGTATCGTAGCATTGCATTCACAAAAACAAACATTGCTGACAGGAGGACTCGAACCAACAACCTTTGCATCACCAGTCTGATGCTCTACCACTGTGCTACGACGTCGTCTAGTGGTGAGGACCTAGTTTTAGCCTATACAGTGTTAGTCTGTGACAATGCCGCCTCGTGAAATGAATTTAAAGTTATTTTGATATCAATCTTTTTTTTTTTTTTGCAATAGGGCCGTAACATTTTGTTTTGAAGATCTCAATTTTTATTTTCTTTAGAGCAGAGACAAATATTTCCCTTTTCTACAATTTGAGCCCAAAATAAGAATCTCGTCTTTTATTACTGATTTAATGTTACACGTCTCACAACAGATATTTAGCTGGCTTAGCGGTCTTGCACTGTGCTTTTTAACCGGGAGGTACCGAGATCGATTCCCACCTCTGCCTGTAATTTTTTTTCAAGCCTGGGAAATAATAAGTTTATTTGGCTTCACAACGCTAAATTATTCATGACTTGCCCAACCTGGTGGTGTTAAGTGCTCCCCATAACATATGAATATTAAGCAATAACACAATGGCTAATTTAAATAAGAAAGCGTCACATGCAAATGAGGGATTGCCCTCTCCAGGAATTGCTTCATGGTAGGGGGTATCCTAGAACAAATGTTACAGCAGTTCAAAGCTAGAAAATTGAAAATCTGCGTAATCTGTCAAATTGAAAATTGATCCCCCTATACGTTGCACAGTTAAGGATTATGAAAATCTGCAAAAACTGACAACTCGCAGACAAGGGGTTGAAAAACTTCCCAAGGGTTATATAACTTACATAGTATATCAAATGAAAGAGGAGACTCGTAGCCTTGCACAGACACCATCCTGACCTATGACCCAAATTGAAAAGGGGTCAACGACCTCTTCGAATATGACCAAATTTGACAAATTTAAAATTTGTTACGCATATTGCAGTCTTCCTTTGAACCCACTATTTTAGAAAGGCTCTCGCCACTTTCTCTGCATAGACTTGGTATTCAATGAATGAGGAGACTCTAAGCTTTACATTGGTACCACTCACAGGGTAGGGGGTATCCTAGAACAAATGTTACAGCAGTTCAAAGCTAGAAAACTGAAAATCTGCGTAATCTGTCAAATTGAAAATTGATCCCCCTACGTTGCACAGTTAAGGATTATGAAAATCTGCAAAAACTGACAACTCGCAGACAAGGGGTTGAAAAACTTCCCAAGGGTTATATAACTTACATAGTATATCAAATGAAAGAGGAGACTCGTAGCCTTGCACAGACACCATCCTGACCTATGACCCAAATTGAAAAGGGGTCAACGACCTCTTCGAATATGACCAAATTTGACAAATTTAAAATTTGTTACGCATATTGCAGTCTTCCTTTGAACCCACTATTTTAGAAAGGCTCTCGCCACTTTCTCTGCATAGACTTGGTATTCAATGAATGAGGAGACTCTAAGCTTTACATTGGTACCACTCACAGGGTAGGGGGTATCCTAGAACAAATGTTACAGCAGTTCAAAGCTAGAAACACAAAATTTTAGTAATCTGTCAAATTGAAAATTGATCCCCTATCGTTGCACAGTTAAGGATTATGAAAATCTGCAAAAACTGACAACTCGCAGACAAGGGTTGAAAAACTTCCCAAGGGTTATATAACTTACATAGTATATGAAATGAAAGAGGAGACTCGTAGCCTTGCACAGACACCATCCTGACCTATGACCCAAATTGAAAAGGGGTCAACGACCTCTTCGAATATGACCAAATTTGACAAATTTAAAATTTGTTACGCATATTGCAGTCTTCCTTTGAACCCACTATTTTAGAAAGGCTCTCGCCACTTTCTCTGCATAGACTTGGTATTCAATGAATGAGGAGACTCTAAGCTTTACATTGGTACCACTCACAGGGTAGGGGGTATCCTAGAACAAATGTTACAGCAGTTCAAAGCTAGAAAACTGAAAATCTGTAATCTGTCAAATTGAAAATTGATCCCCTATCGTTGCACAGTTAAGGATTATGAAAATCTGCAAAAACTGACAACTCGCAGACAAGGGGTTGAAAAACTTCCCAAGGGTTATATAACTTACATAGTATATCAAATGAAAGAGGAGACTCGTAGCCTTGCACAGACACCATCCTGACCTGACCCAAATTGAAAAGGGGTCAACGACCTCTTCGAATATGACCAAATTTGACAAATTTAAAATTTATTACGCATATTGCAGTCTTCCTTTGAACCCACTATTTTAGAAAGGCTCTCGCCACTTTCTCTGCATAGACTTGGTATTCAATGAATGAGGAGACTCTAAGCTTTACATTGGTACCACTCACAGGGTAGGGGGTATCCTAGAACAAATGTTACAGCAGTTCAAAGCTAGAAAACTGAAAATCTGCGTAATCTGTCAAATTGAAAATTGATCCCCCTATACGTTGCACAGTTAAGGATTATGAAAATCTGCAAAAACTGACAACTCGCAGACAAGGGGTTGAAAAACTTCCCAAGGGTTATATAACTTACATAGTATATGAAATGAAAGAGGAGACTCGTAGCCTTGCACAGACACCATCCTGACCTATGACCCAAATTGAAAAGGGGTCAACGACCTCTTCGAATATGACCAAATTTGACAAATTTAAAATTTGTTACGCATATTGCAGTCTTCCTTTGAACCCACTATTTTAGAAAGGCTCTCGCCACTTTCTCTGCATAGACTTGGTATTCAATGAATGAGGAGACTCTAAGCTTTACATTGGTACCACTCACAGGGTAGGGGGTATCCTAGAACAAATGTTACAGCAGTTCAAAGCTAGAAAACTGAAAATCTGCGTAATCTGTCAAATTGAAAATTGATCCCCCTATACGTTGCACAGTTAAGGATTATGAAAATCTGCAAAAACTGACAACTCGCAGACAAGGGGTTGAAAAACTTCCCAAGGGTTATATAACTTACATAGTATATCAAATGAAAGAGGAGACTCGTAGCCTTGCACAGACACCATCCTGACCTGACCCAAATTGAAAAGGGGTCAACGACCTCTTCGAATATGACCAAATTTGACAAATTTAAAATTTGTTACGCATATTGCAGTCTTCCTTTGAACCCACTATTTTAGAAAGGCTCTCGCCACTTTCTCTGCATAGACTTGGTATTCAATGAATGAGGAGACTCTAAGCTTTACATTGGTACCACTCACAGGGTAGGGGGTATCCTAGAACAAATGTTACAGCAGTTCAAAGCTAGAAAACTGAAAATCTGCGTAATCTGTCAAATTGAAAATTGATCCCCTATCGTTGCACAGTTAAGGATTATGAAAATCTGCAAAACTGACAACTCGCAGACAAGGGGTTGAAAAAACTTCCCAAGGGTTATATAACTTACATAGTATATGAAATGAAAGAGGAGACTCGTAGCCTTGCACAGACACCATCCTGACCTATGACCCAAATTGAAAAGGGGTCAACGACCTCTTCGAATATGACCAAATTTGACAAATTTAAAATTTGTTACGCATATTGCAGTCTTCCTTTGAACCCACTATTTTAGAAAGGCTCTCGCCACTTTCTCTGCATAGACTTGGTATTCAATGAATGAGGAGACTCTAAGCTTTACATTGGTACCACTCACAGGGTAGGGGGTATCCTAGAACAAATGTTACAGCAGTTCAAAGCTAGAAAACTGAAAAACTGCGTAATCTGTCAAATTGAAAATTAATCCCCCTATACGTTGCACAGTTAAGGATTATGAAAATCTGCAAAAACTGACAACTCGCAGACAAGGGGTTGAAAAACTTCCCAAGGGTTATATAACTTACATAGTATATGAAATGAAAGAGGAGACTCGTAGCCTTGCACAGACACCATCCTGACCTATGACCCAAATTGAAAAGGGGTCAACGACCTCTTCGAATATGACCAAATTTGACAAATTTAAAATTTGTTACGCATATTGCAGTCTTCCTTTGAACCCACTATTTTAGAAAGGCTCTCGCCACTTTCTCTGCATAGACTTGGTATTCAATGAATGAGGAGACTCTAAGCTTTACATTGGTACCACTCACAGGGTAGGGGGTATCCTAGAACAAATGTTACAGCAGTTCAAAGCTAGCAAATTGAAAATCTGCGTAATCTGTTAAATTGAAAATTGATCCCCCTATACGTTGCACAGTTATGGATTATGAAAATCTGCAAAAACTGACAACTCGCAGACAAGGGGTTGAAAAACTTCCCAAGGGTTATATAACTTACATAGTATATCAAATGAAAGAGGAGACTAGTAGCTTTGCACAGACACTATCCTGACCTATGACCCAAATTGAAAAGGGGTCAACGACCTCTTCGAATATGACCAAATTTGAAAAATTTTAAATTATTTACGCATATTGCAGTCTTTCTTCAAAGTCACTATTTTCTCTGCAAAGGCTTTATTCAATGAATGAGGAGACTCTAAGCTTTACATTGGTACCACTCCCAGAAGGGGGTATCCTAGAACAAATGTTACAGCAGTTCAAAGCTAGAAAACTGACAATTTACGTAATCTGTCAAATTGAAAATTGAACCCTTCTGCAAAAACTGCAGAAAACTGACAACTCGCAGACAAGGGGTTGACTAACTTCCCAAGGGTTATATAACTTAAATAGTATATCAAATGAAAGAGGAGACTAGTAGCTTTGCACAGACACCATCCTGACCTATGACCCAAATGGAAAAGGGGTCAACGACCTCTTCGAATATGACCAAATTTGACAAATTTAAAATTTGTTACGCATATTGCAGTCTTTCTTTGAACCCACTATTTTGGAAAGGCTCTCGCCACTTTCTCTGCATAGACCTGGTATTCAATGAAAGAGGAGACTCTAAGCTTTACATTGGTACTACTCCCAGGGTTACACCAGTTAAAAGCTAGAAAACTGACAATTTACGTAAACATTTGAAACAAAACACTACGTCATTCTTATGACATCAAGATTCCTGGATGGTGATTGGCTGACAACGTGTTGAGTCGTACGTAAGTTCCTTTTAGCAGTGGTGATTTTCTATATGGATAGATATCGCTGTGTGGGCCACTGGCAAAAACTAACAGGTGCAGGGTGGGTTAAAACTACCAAGTGTGCACTGCATGTTAAACCCACCAACTGCAGGCTACGGGCTCAAACTACCTAGTGCATCAGACCTTCATTTTTGAGGAGCTCGATTACATCAGTGCTCCTATCCTACAGCTCTCCTTAACAACATTCCAGGAGTATGATTTACTGAGCTCCTCACTACTTGAATCCGTGTTTTAATAAACAGATATTTTAAAAAGTTATACATTTACAAATGTATGTGCTTTTAATATCATGTTTTGTAAAGCACCTTGAGTTCTTTTGATGTAATTGCGCATATAAGAAATAAATATTATTATTATTATTAAAAGATTGAGCTCCATGTTGAGCACTTTAGTAAACTCAGGAGAGTGATTAACAGAGCTCCTGGAGCCTCCTGCAATTTTCAATAATGAAGGCATGGTGCATACTGCAGGCCATACATACATTGTACATACTTAGTGCTGGCTGTAGGCTAAAACTACCAAGTGCAGGCTGCAGGCTAGGGACTAAAACAATCTGGTGCAGGCTAGGACTAAAACTATCAAGTCCAAACCCACAACAGACTGGATAGACACAAAAGTCCCTTCATAAATATGGAGACAAATTTGAGAAAATATAACTTTGCAAATTGAAACAGAGGAACTAACAAAATGTTCCCCAGAACTGTACAAGGAATTCAGATTTTAACTGCCAAAACTTTCATTATGCCTTGATACATGTAGCTGTATATTGTACATATTCTGCATAACTACCAAAGTGGTTGATAGCTGACAAACAAATGCAAGCACCTTGATTATGGTATCATCATGGTATTTATTGTAATTCCAAGTACAGTTTCGGTCCCTTTCTTTGGTTATTTGAGACCATTTTGTGTTCAGGACCTTCTGTAAAATTGTAAACAAGATTTTACAGAAAAGCATAAATAGCTTTCATCAGCTGGGTAACACAAAATGATTTGTCTCAACTAAAAACAAAACACTTGTTATAATGTTTGGATTTCAATTAACACAACTTTTGCAGATATGATTTGTCTCAAATAAAAACAATGTTTGGATTTCTTTCAATTAACACAATATTTGCATAATGCCACATAAACGTTTAACAACCACCATGATATGCTCAGTGTTCGATTTACCTGGATTAGCGTAGCAAAATGCTACTCACAATTTTGTAATTGCTACTCAAATCTGAAAGTGAGTAGCATTTTTGCTACACAAAAAATATACTGAAAATCGATCACTGGCCACTGACCTGAACTGAAAATGGAACATTCAGCCCAAGTGTTTTTTGAATAGTTGGTATATGGTTACAGTGTTTGATTTACCTGGATTAGCATTTGCAAAATGCTACTCACAATTTTGGAATTGATACTCAGATCTGAAAGTGAGTAGCATTTTTTGCTACACAAAAAAATATACGAAAATCGATCACTGGATATGCTGTAACTGAGCAAGATTAGCGATGAAGATTAAAATGTATTGAAAATGAGAGTATTGTTATTGTTAAACAGTAAGAAAAAAACTTTCATAAAAAATCATACATACATACATACATACAATAGGCTTTTATATAGCGCCATTTCAAATGATCACAGCGCTCAATACAACATAGCAAGAAAAATATAGCAAAAACATGACAGAATAAAAGCAAATGCAATAAAAGCAATTATATTTCTGAAAACAGGAATGTTTTCAGCCCTTTTTTGAACACTGGCAAAGAGTTGGAGGAGCAGACAGAAACAGGTAGCTGGTTCCACAACTTAGGAGCTGTGAAAGCAAAAGCCTTATCAGCGGCTGACTTAAATGAACGGTAGTGGAGTTTGGGCACATGCAGGCGAGTGGCATCGGTGGCAGATCGAAGTCCTCGTCTTCCAGGGATATATAATGATAAGGAGGATGCCAAATAATCCGGCCCAAGCCAGCAAGGCACTTGTAAACATACAACATGGCTTTGTAGTAGACTCTCTCCCTCAATAAATACTTTGTTATGAATGGAATGGATTACATGGAGTGCATGATGAATTGCAAATTGCAAAACAACTTATTAGTTTATATTAAAACAACACATTAACTAATTTAAGCAACAATGTAAAGTTATAAAACTTTAAGCATGATTCATACACTCCTAGGACCGTGTAGACAATAAGAAAAGCCATTATAAAATATGTGAGGGTGCGTAAATATTGCATAATTGTAATTGTGTGCTGTACCCTGCAAGGCAAGAATTTCTTCAGCGACCACTTGCATGGGTACACTTTCATCAAGGTACCTACATAGGTACTCTGTTGGTACTGCACAGGCCCCAACAGCTGTGGTTTCGCACTGGTACTACAGACTACTCATGTAGGTATTCTGTATGTACATATATCTATGTACCTTGGCGATGGTTACCCTTGCAGGCGGCCGGTATAGAAATTTTGTAGTGTACACATGACTTATACACAGAACTGCAAGCCAGTGCATTATACAATATTTATATACATGGGCATACAGTTTTGAATGGCTTTTCTGATTAAGTGACGGTTCTAGGAGTGTATGAATTTGAAATGAGAATGACATGACTAAACAAAGGGCAAAAGTGAAAGGTACCTTGCAGGCTACCCACAAAATACACCTATACTAGCGGAGTGTGATAAACCAGGAAACAATACAACAACAATCTCCAAAACTCACCTTGTTTGAATGCCATATGCTGCAGATGCGTGGGTGACAGGGTTACTGGCATAGGCGTTCTTGTTCCTCCAGCGTGCCACAGGTGGCGATTCACTCTTCGAATGCATTAGTATGATGCATGCTTATTCTCCACTTTTGCCTTGATTTTATTAGATTATCCATTTGAAAGCTGCCATTACTTAAAAAAAAAAAATTAAACAGCTATTATCAAAACACTTCATTTCTGGGATCAAGGAGGATAGCGCATAAGATGTATAACTTTAGCTTAACATGCTTTAAACGTCTATGTGTTGAGCACCATCATGACCATGTTCATTTTCATTATATTAAATATTATGGGTTTTTATACATGTACACAGCACCTATCATAATAATGTTAATATTTGGTTTGGGAAAATATAGCATTGTGTTTACATTCACAAAACATCTGATGCTGTCTACTGAAGATAGCTAACCTTATATACATGTATTAGGGCTAGTTTGATGCTATGCACTAATAGCTTACATTAAGGCTAGTATGCTGCTATCTACTGCAAACAGCTCACCGTATATCAGGGTGGGTCTGATGTCTACTCAAGATCGAGTACTCGAAATGTAGGCCTATGTTATCAATTCACATAGGAAAGTAGCCTTGATCAAGAATTCTTGCTTTCTCTAACATGCCCATTTGTGATCAGTGCAATTAATACAAGGCAAGGATGTGGTCTGTGGTAGTAGTAGGGCTATGGCATGTATGGGCTTCCTCAGATCAGACTTTTTGTTTCAGACGAAACAGTGATATATAATTATTACACACTGCCTATTTCATGTGGTATTGTTCACCACCACAACAGCAGATCTAATGGTGAATTAAACTTGTAATGATTTCTTTCTCGTAAATGTCTCACAGCCAAGTAAGTGATCCACCATGTGCTGTCTTATTTCTCTCCCAACAAGTAATACACTTTCATTAACCTATAATTGTTTCTTTTTAACAAGTAGATATATATATCTCAAATACAATCAGCTAGATTTAAATGGCTGTTACACTGCAGTATTTTTGGCTTTGGCCCTATACTAATACTATAGTATAGTATAACTATACACTGGTGTTTTTTACATACCTGTTACAATTACTCCTATCCTGTTTCTTCTATATTGCTTTGCCCAAAACACCACATCTGTCCACTTCTTTCTCACCACCTCCCACATCCTGCTGTACCCTGCTGACCCAACACCTCTGATATCTCCTTCCAAGCTTTCCTCTTCTTCACTTCCACCACCGCACCCCTGCACTCCCAAATAACTCCCCAGTATTAGGTATCTTGATGAAATGCTGGTCTAATCACTTCACATCATGGCCACAGAGGCGGCATTGCAAGCTCTTCTGCTTCCCCATTTTTTTTACAGATGCTGGCACTGAAAAGAATACATGGGAAAATGTTAAAAACAGAAATAATTAATGACAATGTGTATGCCAATTTGAATGTGTTTCTTAATTTCAATTCTATTACATCAGGCACCCATGTACCTCTACCCAAGCATCATTGTGTCCAAGTCCCATGAAAATCCCTCAAAGTATGTGGAAACCGCAACCAATTCCTGCGATGATTGAAAGTTTGGGGTAAACAACCTCAAATTACCCCTATATATGACATTTAACCACACAATAGAGCAGTCACATGTATCACCATTCCATCACATACATGTATGTGACCGTCCATCTCGAAACGCTCGTACTACAACTCAAAATGTAATATGAAAAAAAAAGCGCAGTGATTTATAGTGCGCTACGCACAGGCACAACGCATAGACGTTGATCCACAAGCCTCAGCACACTTTACAGGTTGTCGCTGACCACTACGGTCCACATCATTCCATAGACCATTTAACAACAAATTCATAACCTCATTAATATACGCGAAGCCTGTAATCCAATCAAAAGAAATTGATTGCCTGACCGCGCACTAATTGCGAGGTCATTAATAACTCACAATGACTCCGGACGCGCAACAATGACTTCTGCGCGCGCGTGCGTGTATAGACGACGCGTTATGGCAACGCACACCCTACGCGATGCCGTCGGCGCTTCTGTGATTGGTAGCTCTTGTTGTCGGCGCGAATGTTATATTCGCCTGGTTGATTTTTTGTAGGGTAGGTTACAACAATGATTAAAACTGGTTATATTTAACAGCGTTTTATGGCATAAAATAACATAAAATGCCATTTTGATTTGTTCAAAATATCAGATACGACGGTAATGAATGACAATAATAACTTTGCACCATCTATTTTGAGGTCATTGTGTGAAATTGTCGGGTTTTGTTTTGAGCCTCTGTATTTTTCCTCCCTCGGAAAAATACCTCAGCCCAAAACAAAACCCTCCGATTTCACACAATGACCTCAAAATAGATGGTGCGCAGTTATTATTGTCTAATCAGGGACTTTGCTGCTACAAGAGCGCACACCCTAGACATTCCACAAATAACCATCGCAACCAGGGTCAGCTCCCTGAGTTTCGTACGGGTTACAACGAGACAATTAGCAGTAAGTTCCTTGTCCAGGGGAATTTCAAGCTTAGCGTAGCTTGGCCTTGGTGGCTGCTTTCAAACCCTGGGATCCTACTGGTAGGTATAACCATAACTGTCTCTCATCGCCTATCTGTGTGATTATAGAATAATGGGATGAAATGTAAAGTTTTTTAAAAGCTCAGTGATTTAAAGTCACAGGCCTCAGCACGCTTTACACTGAATTTGCTGACCACTGTGGCCCAAAACACACAATATAAACTATTTGGCAAGAATCAGGGACTTCCAGCTAAGCGCACACCCTATACATACCACAATAAACCATCACAGCCAAGATGAGCTCCCAGAGTACTTGTATGGGTAACCAAGACAATAAGCAGTAAGTTCTTTGTCCAGGGGAATTTCAAGCTAACTCAATTATATCACAAGAACAAACATGGACTGCGCCTGGGCTCAAACACAAGAGTCTAATGCTTGACCGATTGAGCTAATTTGACTGCTTAAGGGACCGTTCACAAACACTTGTTAGAGGGGGCCTGATGCAAAATTGGGGGCCGTAAAGGTTTTGACCCTCCTGAGGGGAACATGAAAAAATTTACCACAAATTTTCCTGGGAAAATTGAGTTTATATGCTTTTCTATGGGGTTACCCATAATTATCTGGTCAAAAAGGGGGCCCTAAAATTTGTGAGATCTGAATTTTTTTTTTTTTGCGATGAAATGTTTTTTGCATTAGCCCCCCAACAAGTGTTTGTGAATGGTCCCTAAATCTGAAATGTTCCTGGCTTTATATTCTCCTTTGATATCTATTTGAAATCCTATTTCATTAATGCAACCATCACTGATCTTGACCCCCTTACCTGTATGCATCCATATGTATACAGTTCCTGGCTTTGTATCCTCCTTGGGCATCCTTTTGGAATCCTATTTCATTGTACAATGTATATATCAATGCCATGTACGGTACAGCGAGCCTGTGGAAAAATAAAATTACACAATTACACACTTAAAAATATGATCTTCAGGATTTGTATTTAACTCTATCAACTCATCAAGCAATTTATGATGCATTATTGCAGTTGGAGTGTATTATAACAGTTCACCATTTGATATTTTGCAACATATGACTGATTGTAATTTGACATGCTGTGGCGCACTCACTGGATGCCTATATCCCAGGCTGGGTCTGTGGACGGGCAGTTTTGGGATCCCGGCTAACACCCTGCCTCTTAACAGTGCCCCGATTGCACTAGTTGTTTAGTGTTTTGTTCACAACTAGATTGCTAGGATTTCACCTCGCCTGGATATTCGTAAATAATTTTGTTATTCAAGTACCGGTAGTAAATAACCAGGGGTCAGTGACACAAAGACATAACTCCATTTTGGCCATTCTGAGAAAAACCAAGTTTAAAGTTAATGGTCCACATGCAATGACTTAATGTAGTTACGTCTATGTTTCAATGGCCATTGATTTTAATGGGCATATCAAAACCTTTGGGCTCCTTTTCCTTTCAAGAATTTCATGCACAGTTTCGTCTATGGAAGTAACTCTGAAAATCAGCGCTTTTTTTCTATCTTTTCTCATAAAAATTAAACCATAAGCCCAAAACACTAATTTGAAAGTTTACAGTTCGATAATAATATATATTTTCATAAAATACTTCAATTTTATCAATCCTTTATACTTTACACTTGCAAAAATGGGCTAAATGTGCCAAGTTTTAGACCTTTTTTGGGTCGATTACAGTGAGAAATCACTGTTCTGTGCAGATATCAACATGTTTCTCACGCCATATCTCAGAAATGCGCCATCCGACAATGTAATTTGGCGGAGTCATTTTGGTTGAGTCTCTTATCTTTCTATCCATGTTAAAAATAATCTGATTGGTTAATATCTTCACTCGCAAATTTGGCGACGAAAGGAAATCCAGTACCTTCTGATTTAGCCACATCGACTAGAAATACAGTTGTGTGTATGGGTCGTACCATTGTAAAAAGGGGATGACATATGTGGTGCATGAAGTGTATGTGTATAATACCTATTATTATTACGTTATGAACTTCATAAGTCAGAAGCAATATTTTTTCAAGTTCAATAACTTGCATTATAGACTATTTTCCTTGGTGAAAATAAGAGATGGTGAAGAAAACATCTTTACAACCTTGTATTTTATCAATAGCCACAACCAAACACCCCTATATGCTATAATGGATGCGTCTGGTCCATGTGCACACAAATTTGGTTCATTCAAGGCCGTGTGCTTATTCAGCTGAATACAGCGCAATAGCAGCATAAAAACATGGTCCTATTACTACAGGAAGGTTTTGATATGGTGCTAAATGGAATTACAAGGCGATTCTCGAACCACGCGTCTCACCTGCTTTCGCGACTGCCTGCTTTCGCGATTACCTTTGGTAGAAGTAAATAAACCTGCAACAACCCATGGTGATTTGCCTGTTCAATTTGAGCTTGATTGGACCAATATTGAAATTTGACCTTTGACACCTGGCTGATGGTGATTCAGGCCTTGCGGTCTAGAATTTAAAGGAGAGTGGTTAATCACTCGCTAGCATGATGCTAGGCGAGTGGTCGAATTTTCACAAATACCATTTATGTAGGTGGGCAATTCCAAGCAAAAGTGGACATGACTCAAAAAAATAAAATTGCCTCTATGTATTTCTTTTAACTTTCATATTATTCCAAACAGATGCAATGTTCAAGTTCTAAACTTTTTTCTGCATTTTTCTAACATTTTGTTCAAAAAAAAAAAAATTTCTTCGGAGAGTGTAAATTTAGTGGAAAAATCCTGTTCAACTTATATATTTTCTAAGTGGGCCTATTTTATTAAACAGGGGCACTTTTCTTTTTAATTTAATATATTTTATATCTATGAAATATGGTCTTCAAGAAATATCCATCACATTTTAAATAACCCCCGCTAATTTTTTCCTTTCATTGTGTTTTCATAACACTAAATATGGTGTAGCACAAGTTACCGAGAGATGCATTTTTTAATATATTTACAAAATGTTGGCAATTTAATTGATGCCACTTATTATTTTCCTTCTACTAGTAGTACCTTGAATAAAAATAAGAAATTGAAATACAAAACACTATCCATCACATAATAATGACCCCTAAAAAACTGTAGCACGAGTTACCAGTAGCACGAGTTACCGATGTAGCACGAGTTACCATAGCCCACTTTCCCCCTGTACCAGCAAAGGTAATGCAAAATACCACTTGGCAGCAATAGAGGTATCTCCCAACTGCATGAATATGCATTTATGTAACCATGGTAACAACTTTCTAGCAGTAGTGTAGCCAGTGAGGGGGGGGGGGGCCGGGGGGGGCAGACTTTCCTCTGGCAAACTAGAATTAATTAAGGTGGCACTCACTCATAAGTGTGTAAATGACAATGATTTGTAAATACAAATGATATGCAATATGCAAATAAGCTCATTAATATTCATAAATATGCATATAACATGACAAACAGCAGGTCACAATATCCAATCACCAAACCAAGTTGATTGGTTATTAATGCATGTAAGCTGCAGAGTGGATTAATGAAAATGTAGGCAAAATATGCATATAAGCTCATTCATATTCATGCAAATAACAACACAAACTATACAGCACATCAATGAGTGATTTTTTAGCATGTTACCGTTTTTGCAGCTGTCCCATACGTACAAAAGTTGATATATTCATTTAGCAATACTATGAGGATCTAGCCTTAAATGTTGGGTATTAAAATACAAAAAATACAGATTCCCAGGGCTGGAAAAAATGAAATTTCCCTGGAAGATGATCAAAATTTCCCTTCAATAAGACAAATTTCCCTCCAAATTCTTATGTATTTCTTTGTTTATGGACCTTAACTTCCCTCCAAACTTCATAATTTCCCAGGAAGGAGCTTCCGACTTTCCACATTTTTTCCAGGCCTGCAGATTCCAATCAAATGATTTTAAAAAGCTGGAGCACAAAGTATGTAAAAGGACGCCATAAAGTGTAGCACGAGTTACCGTGGAATTGCACAGGTATAATCAAGTAAAGCTTTGGTCTTGAAACGGTATTTATGAAGTTATGATGAAATGCGCGTGAGTCACGCTAAAATTTGTGACTTTCTCTGCTTGGAGAGGGCACAGAAACGATTAAATGCTGAATTGGCTGATTCAACTGCTGATTTTGGGAGATTCGCAGCGAGTGACAGTGTCTATGGCGAGTTGAAAATCGCTTCGCTAGAAATCGAGTTAGAGCGAAGCGGTGGCGGCGAGAGCAATCGCTCGCCTCAAACGGCAAGGCCTGGTGACTGTACCCACCAAGTCTCATGCCCATCCGACAGTTCTTACAAGTTTGACCTCTGATGACCCTAGTGACCCCAAAATGACCTTCCCAAAGTTTGGCTCTAAATGTTGACTGTACCCATCAAGTTTCATGCCCATACAAAAGTTTTTAGTAATTTCACCTCAAATGTCCTCTGAGTGACCTCTGACCTTGAAATGACCTTCCAAATATGCTCTGATGATTGTACCCAACAAGTTTCATGCCCATGTGAAAGTTATCAGTAATTTGACCTCTGATGACCCATTGATGACCTCAGGGGATGACATTGAAATGACCTTCTTAAAATTTGACTCTAAATATTGACTGTAGCCACCAAGTTTAATGCCCATACAACAATTTTTAGTAAATTAACCTCAGATGACCTCTGGGTGAACCTCGCTAACCCCAAAATGACCATCCAAAATTAAGCTCTAAATGCTGACTGCATCCACCAAGTTTCATGCCCATACAACAGTTTTTAGTAATTTGACATCAGATGACCCCTGGATGACCTTCCAAATATTTGGCTCTGATGATTGTACCCAACAAGTTTCATGCCCATGTGAAAGTTATCAGTAATTTGACCTCTGATGACCCATTGATGACCTCAGATGACATTGAAATGACCTTCTTAAAATTTGCCTCTAAATATTGACTGTAGCCACCAAGTTTAATGCCATACAACAATTTTTAGTAATTGAACCTCAGATGACCTCTGGGTGATCCTCGCTAACCCCAAAATGACCACCCAAAAATTAAGCTCTAAATGTTGACTGTGCCCACCAAGTTTCATGCCCATACAACAGTTTTTAATAATTTGACCTCAGATGACCCTGGCGACCCCTGGTTGACCCTGAACTGACCTTACAAATATTTGGTTCTAAATGCTGACTGCATCCACCAAGTTTCATGCCCATACAACAGTTTTTAGTAATTTGACCTCAGATGACCCCTGGGTGACCTTGGATGACCCCAAAATGGCCGTCCAGAAATTTGGCTCCAAATTTTGACTGTGCCCACTAAGTTTCATGCCCATTTAACAGTTTTTAGTAATTTGAACTCAGATGACCCCTAGGTGACCTCGGATGGCCCTGCAATGACCTTCCGAAAATTTGGCTGTAAATGTTGACTGTAACTAGTCTGTACCCACCAAGTTTCATGCCCGTACTAGTTTTTTAGTAATTTTCCTCAGATGACCCCTGGGTGACCTAGAATGACCCTGAAATGACCTTCCAAAAATTTGACTCTAAATGTTGACTGTACCCACCAAGTTTCAAGTTGTGTGCCCATACGACAGTTTTTAGTAATTTGACCTCAGATGACCCCTGGATGACCTCGGGTGACCTTGAACCAATACAAACTTGTTCTATCTGGGGTCAAGATGCACCCACCCATCAAGTTTGAAGAATGTGCAACCCCTAGTCTCAGAGAAAATAGGTTTTTGCATGTTATACATAAATTATGCAAATTAGGTACTTAATTACCATATAAATCGAATCAGGTCTTGATCATTAGGTCATGCCACCCCCTACCAAGTTTCATCATCATAGCGCATATAGGGTTCTTCTTGCGGATCCCCAGATACAACTCCGTAAGGCGGATTTCTCCAGATTTCCAGCCATATTTGTAGAAGCATTCTGCATAAATTATGCAGATTAGAAAAACTAAAAAACTAAATGCGCATACTTTTCGTCGAGGTGATCAGCAGGCGTGTATCATTCCTGCAACCATGCGCCTGACAGATCTTGAGATAGTCTGTCCACAAACTCCGCTATCAATTTACGCTGATTTTTCGATAAAATATGCAAATTAGCTAGATGTTAATTTGCATATTTTTCACCGAAAACATATGGTTACGGAGCAAACTTGGATGTCCTTCCTCCCACCAAGTAGCCTCCCCGTAGGTCTTACGGTTACCCAGATACAGCTCCGGACAGACACACACATCCACACACCCACCCCCACACACAGATTACTAAGTCCCATCCTGAACAAAGTTCAAGCGAGACAACGTCTTTGTGTTACTGACCCCTGGAATTATGATCTGATCATTCATGCTTGTCAAATGAATTACTGAATGTATGTGAATGCTTGTGGGTGCTGACTGTGGCATACACCTTGTGTACCCGTACCCAAGCATCCTTTTGTCCATGTCCAATGAAAATCTATCACAGTATGTGCAAACAGCAACCCAATATATGCATTGACCATTTTAGGTCAATGACTTTAAATGACCCCTAGATTACCTTTGACCCCACATCTGCTGGGGTCACATGTGTGTCATGCCTACACAAGCACCCTTGTTTCCAAGTGCCATGAGAATCCACCATGTGCAGTAAGTGGAAACAGCACTTATTACGCATATAATTTTCATATTGACCATTGTGGGTCAATGACCTCAAATGACCCCTATCCTTTGACTTGACATCTGTTGGGATGTGGGTCACTACCAAGCATCGTTGTGTCCAAGTCCCATGAAAATCCATCACAATTATGCATTGACAATGTTGGGTTAATGACCTTAAATGACCCCTAGATAACCTTTGAGTGACCCCACAGCCGGTATCCACTACGATAAAATACCTGGCTGTCGTCTATCATAGATAGTCTAGGATAGTAAAATAAATAATCCTATCGCTTATTCTCATTCTTAGTCAGTTGAATATTATTTCAATAACTGTATAAAAACTCCCCTTTCTCTAAAATGAATGAAACTTATTTACATTTACAACTTTACATCTTTTGTTGCGCGTACTACGGTACTACTATAGTGGGAATTCCAATTGAATGAATGCAGCTTTCAATAGCGTGACAAATTTTTGCGTACACTGCGCGATGTACGCCAGCGTGTGCGACTGTGCATGAGTAACACGGAAGTGAACCCAACCATGCCAACGCACTGGATAGCATTGTTTCCAAGGTCGTGCGTTCGCGTTGTAGTTTGAAATACGCAATATACGATCGCGGTTGGATCGAGTGCAGCTGTTAAAAGCTGCGTTCATTCAATTGGAATTCTTACTATAGCGTGTGTATTCCGCAATGCATCTACGCATACAGCGCGATATTTGATACACGCATTCGCACACCTCTACGATCGTGTTACGCGCTATCAACACTCATGATGACGTGGGGTCGTCTACCGCCTGAGTGATAGACGGCACCCAAAATCATGTGATTGTCCAATCAGATTACATGTCTACGAACTAGACCACTCCCACTGACTAAGAATGGAGAATATTTCGAACAATTTATGGCCCATGCCACTTGGGCACTTGTAGGCCTACTGACATGACTGAATACTTTTACTAACTGTTGTATCACTGATCGCGTCGTGTCAGCATCAGCGGCTCGAGTGTAAACTGTCCCTTAGATTTGCGTACCGTATCGTAGTGACTGATTGGTTTTATATAGTCATGATAGTGCATTCATTCATGCATTTCAAAGCAAAGGTTTATTGTGCATGTGCATTCAAATTCTTAGTTAGATATGTTCACATCATTGATTATAGAGGGAGCCCTTTATAGCATACTAAAATATATCATCATGGCATGCCATGTGAGCAAAATTTGGCAGTGTACTTTACTGTGTAAAAGTATGGGGGAAAATTCAACATTCATTTTTATTCTTCAAAAATCCCATGTTGTAAAATCTCTTATATCAGGGTGTACTCACAGATGCCCAAATAACCACACACAAGCAACTGGACATCATGAAAGTAAAGCGGATTTTAGCTAAAATGGTTTAAAATTTAGCACAGGTTTCAATGGGAATATGTCGAATCATGCTATATGGCAAGCCATGATTAGGAGGTCAACAAACTTTTTGTGATCCAAAAAATTGCAATTGCCAATGCACATTTTGGCAATAAAAAGGCGACATACTTTTGGTCATAACTTTGTAATTATTTAACCTGCAGACATGGTTGAACCATCATTTTTTAAAGAAAATTGTCATCTTTCATTTAATTGCATTTTTAAGGAGATATTCTAAAGTTTAAAATTTTATGATTCTACCTATCTTAGTTAATACTCTTGAGGAAAACATGACATGTTGTTTCACTTTCCAAAATGTACATGTACTGTTCGAAATGTTAAAAATAACAACAGTAGCATGATATGGTCATGCAATTGAATTGTCAATCATTCAAGGTCTACTCCTGTTACTGCACTACTACATGATGTGTATGCATATGGTAATTCATGATATGCTGCCAAATTCGGCACCGAACTCGTTATTGCGATAGTACCGTACTACATAAAATTTGATTTATACGAGCGATAAAACTGTTATCCATCAAAATGTATCCATTATTTTGAAAATTATTTGTGTATAAAAGTCAAGTGAACAAACAGAACATGATAAATAAATATTATGGGGGAAAAAGCATGAAAAAATTGAAAGTAAGCTTACCTTGATTGAATCGATCATGCCGGGCGATCATGATTCACTACATGATTTGCTGGGCAGAGTTGATGTTGTCCTGAGTAATAAGCGTCAAAATATGGTTTTCCAGACAGCAAAAGAGCAAATAAATGTGATGTATAACCTCGAAATCTGCATTATGCTGTATTTTCATCACGCATCACGAAGGTCATGCTAAATAAATTGATGTTGTGCCGCTGTGCATGAGTGAGTGTTGCCCGTGCAATAATTTGGTGGTGTTGCCACAGTTGCCACACTTCACTTTGTCGCTGAGTTTTATTCTGTTAAATCATTATCACGCCATGATTTAACATCAGGACAATCAAGAAAAATGTTAACATGCAGTTTATTGTCTTTAATTCTTCCCTGGTCTTTTTAGATTGTTTACAAAAGAATAAAATTAAGATAATTTAAATAAGCAGTTAATATTCATGGAAGAGGCTATTTCTGGCAAAACTTTTCCCTCAATGACCAAAAACACAAAAACCAAAAACACACCCCGAAAGCTCTTCCCATTGACTATACAGAGAGAGAGGCCAAAAACACAGGAAATAGCAAGTCTGAGTGACCAAAAACACACTTTGGATCTCTCTCTATCTCTATCTCTCTCTCTCTCTCTCTCTCTCCCTCTCTCTCTCTCCCCCTCTCTCTCTCTCGCTCTCTCTCTCTCTCTTTCCTCTTAAAAAAAGATGACAAAATGGGTAAAAAACAGAGTTATTCTCTACCCTACATGTTAATAAAAAGTTAATATCCTTTGATTAAACAGTCGAAACAAAACAGAAAGCCCTATGCGTGTACTATGAATGACGACCCCTTCTTTCGACCTGGAAATCAATGTCATTCTTGGTCATTTATTTTTATTATTATTTAGGTAAAAGTACTTGTTTTTTTATTTTGTCTTATGGGGGTTAATTCAAAGGGGTCATTTGATAAATTTCACTTACTTTTATTCATTACTTTTTTAGTTAATGAAGTTTTTTGGGTGGTATTTTTTTGGAGAACTATGGGATTTGTGTGTTTTTGGTCACTGTGAGCTATTGTAAGCCAAAAATTCCTGTGTTTTTGGTCACTATGAACAAGTTGAAATATCATTTATTACATTTATTTGCTTTTAAATGTCAAAGAGCCTTTTTTATTTAGAGCATTGTGTATTTCCTTACCTTTTAATTATCATATATCATCGTTTGCATTAGAAAATCGGTAGATATTATTTTTTTCATTTTGGAAAAGTGTGTTTTTGGCTTCCACAGGATATCTGGAAGCTTCAGAGAGAACTTTGTTTTTCATTTTTTTTCAACAAAAATGTATCTACGATTTCAAAATATTGATTTCCTTTCTATTTTAACTGGTCTATATCATAAAACAATGAAAAATATACTCTTGTAACACTTTTCATTTGGGTCCATTAAAGTTTGGAAACTGCGAGAGAGCAACGTAGAGATAGGTGCGAAAGAAAACGACTGGGAAAAGAAACTAGGCGGCCGCTGGCTGACCATGCCACGCCACACCCACTGTATCCTTGGTCAGTCATTAGCAGGGAGTAAATACGGGCAAATTATGGTTAATTTAATAAAAGTTGTCATTACTTTTAACTGATAAACCGTCGCTACATTAAAAATATAATATTTTGTTTGATTGTAACGTATTTTTGATATTTTTAATTTAGCATAAAAGCTAAAAAAATATATGAAATGAACTGATTCATATTTGTTATTTACGTTTGCTGATACTTTTAACCAATGAAATCGTGATGAATTTAAAGGCGAAAGAATTTGAATTTTGTTGTTTACACTGTCATCACTAGTACTTTCAAAACTCACTGAAGCAGAATTGCGGAAGAGGTAATTAATTATTGGTCATTTGTGGTTTTAACAATAATTGATTCTCTTTCAATTTGAGAACAAGGATTTATTGTCAATGCAAAGACGGACTCGTCGTCATGATGACACATCATTGGCATGATGAATGGCATTGCATTGTCAATCATGTGATGTTATGAATCGGTAAGCTTAAACTGTGTTGACGTTATTAATTACGGTAGAGACAAAATTTACGTGCCCGAAATTTAGCGGGGTTTTTGGCGTTTGGCACCCACTCCACCGGCCCACTGCGTATACGCAGTTTGACGTCGCGCGCGTACTAACAGCTGGTGCAAGCCTGAGGTCGTGAGGTCAGAATCGGATGGGGTCGATATCCATGACACATGAGGCTGATGATGAGCATGGACATACGACATGTACGAAAACAGGAAACACTGTCGAAGTTTGTACATTTTAGCATGACTTTTGACTTCAAATTGATTTATAATCACTGATGATATGACTACAAAATCAACACTCGACTCGTGCATTAGCTGCTACCAATTCTGTAAGTGTAACTGTCACGGTCATGTATTGGACTATCAATCATGACTATTGCCTCAAAAAACAAAATTATCATGCAATCACTCAGCTGATCATGCTGATTGTCTAGCATTGTCATGCATGCATGAATGATTATTTAGAGAATAAACGATAGGAATTTTTATTTTGACTATCCTCTACCGTGTGATAGACGACAGGCAGGTCCAATATTTTAAGTACTAAAGTTGTTTTCTTTAAACTTCCGTGGTCGTGCCTGTGCGTATCGCGTACACGAGCGTAAACACAAAAGCAATAAACAATCACGCTGATTGGCTGATCAATGCACTTGACAACAAGCCGGCTGACCCATTGGTCTTCGGCGCGGCGTGTAGTAGGCGACCTTGTCACTTCTACGCGATCGCAATTCACCAGCGCGTACCCGGACCACGGAAGTTTAAAGAAAACAAATTTAGTTAGTGATGCCGGCGCAGCCGGTATCCACTAGTACCACTACGATGAAAATATTGGACCTGCCTGTCGTTTTCCTATCGTTTATTCTCATTCTTAGTCAGTTTAAATACTATTTTAATAATTGTAAACTATTTTTTAAAACAAAAATTAGGTTACCGTCATAAAAACTCCCCTTTTTCTAAAATGAACGAAACTTGTTTACAACTTCACACATCTTTTGTTGCGCGTACAGTACTGCTAGCGTGTGCGAGTATTCAGCAATGCGTCTACTCATACACTGCGATACATACGCAAACCTCTATGAGGGTGTTACCTACGCTCATCGTCATGATGACGTGGGGTCGTCTACAGTCTGATAGACTACACCCAAAATCATGCGATTATCCAATCAGATTATAAGTGCTACGTAATAGACCACTCCCACTGACTAAGAATGTGTGTTCTCCTCTAGCTCTGTCATTCATGTCTGAACGCTGGGCGACGGGTGTTCGAATTCGGCACAGTCACATGCATCATGTGCATGGTCATTGGTCACCTGTCATGCTTGTCGTTGCAATTTAATTGCAAACACATGAAACATGGAAATGCATCAATAAATGAAAGTGGAAATTGTTTACTGAATGGTGTAATTTGATAGTGGTCCAAGGTGCTCTGACGAAACACTCCGATCGCCATGCAATCTACGTTTTAGGCCACTGGACCGGGACAACGGATAGCATTTTCATAATTTTCGGGATTAAATATTCTTCCAACCTGTTCAACGGAGATGGTATTTTCATTTCATGGTAGGTATACTACTACAAATATACATGTACAATGGTTGAATGGGAATTTTGATTAAAATGAATCATCAGCCTGTATGCGATTTCAAAAAATACAATACGAACGCTTGACCTTGGAAAATATTAACCAATCACATGTGTGTTGCCATGGTCGGATTCACTTCCGTGACACGCACACGCGAGTGTTCATCACCATGATCACATGGTGTCAGTGTACGCGGACGATCATCACAGTCAGTGTTGTGCAGCTGTGTTTATTCAATCAAAATTCCCTATACGAAATGAACCTTTAATTTTTTTTATTGTAAAAAGCAGGCACGGAAGGGGTGGAACTAGGGAATTCGTGGAACTAGGGAATTCGTTTGCAAAAGTTATATAATTCATATTTTAATGAACCCGTACTCATTGGGAGAGAAATAAAATGCACGCTGATGTTGATGCGTCTAATGCACGCACTCAAGAAGAAAAAAACCCATGATTTTTACTTCCTAAAAATGTTGGAAAATACTTCATAGAACTAAATAATTATAAATGCATCATTCCGCCCGAAATGAATCAATCCTACTTGACAAGAACGCGCGCAAAATACTCACAAGGTCATATTTTGATTCTTGAAACCCTGTCCATCAAATTGAACCAAAATTAGTAATTACCAGGGGTAGCGCTAGGTCGCTTTTTGGGGTCCCGGACAGACCCGGACTCACCAAAATAGAGTTCGCTACCCCTGGTAATTACACACAGGTTTACTTCAATACGTTACTCCGAACTCATGTCAGTAACCAAGCAGTTATCCAACTGACACAACAGCATAATGCACTGACATGGAACAGCTTCCTGGACCACATTCACAGCCCAGCCCTGTTTCATGAAAAAAGTGTATGAAAAGCAGAAAGCATTGTGCTTGGTGCCAAATGTTTGGCTGTGAAAGTGGAGGAACTTCCATGACAGTGCATTTTGCTGTTGTGTCAGTTGGACAACTGCTTGGTTACTGACATGTGTTTTGAGTAGAGTAGAGTATTAAAGTAATCATGTGTGTAATTTTGGTTCATTTTGATTTACACTATTTTAAGATATGACCTTGTGATTCAAAGTTTCTTTTTGAGCTCAGTTTATGTTTCATACTTTTCTAACAGCTTTTCTGATTGGCTGCTTTGATATAGGAGTGTATGAAAGTAAGTTTTAGGACCCTTGCAATTGTGAATTTTTCCTATGAAGGGGTCAAAAACATTGCCCAAGGGGTATTTTTATATAATACTAGATTTCATGGTTCTCGGGTTGGGTGGTTCTCGTGATAGGACAATCTCTAATTACGTAACAACCGTTACCCATTATAGGCCTACCTGCCCTGACCTTTTAAACTAACTATGATATACGTCTGTCAATGATCAAGACCCAATTTGACACAATAATCAACTTAGTAGTTTTGTAGCTGTGACGCTTACTTGACCGTAATCTGGAAACCCATCGTTCGCCTCTTAACCAAGCCATGTCCTGCTTCCACATATGAGCCCCCCCCCCCATACCCCGGAAATGTTCTGCTGTAATAGGCCTCTGCACGTGTGCCGTATTGAAATATGTGTTGAAAATAGGCCTATTGATCCGATCAGATGCACCTGCACGATTAGCCACACTGTTATGCTTTCCGATGCTCGCACTGCGCCCGTTGGTACTCTGCGCACTACGCGATAGCGCACCGTGTGGACGCGCGCGATGCGCACAGTGAGCACGCGTTAGTGAGCCGCGCGCGCGCGGACAGAGGGACGGACGGACACACAATGATTAGTATTATATTTGTACTTGAAGACATTAACAATGTGTGTGTGTTTGGAGCAGTGGCGGATCTAGAGCAGTCAGAAGGGGGAGGGGGAGGTCCAATTTTAGAAGAAAATAATAAAATGTAAAAATGCCCCTGAGAAGTAAGTAGAAACATAAATTTGCAAAATGAAAACCTAATTGAAGCGATTAGGTGGACCACTTTAGCACTATTAATGTGTTAAATTTTAGTTTAAAGCCGAAAAATTTGTGAAATGAGCAGTCCAAGAAGCCTTTTCGTGGATCTACAAGTTTTCCTATTATGGTAAGCCTATAAATTGTGTTAAAACATAAATTGGCAAATGTCTTAAATTAGCAGAAGTGAAAGTAGCCATTTGTTTATCCACTATTTGACTTTTAGAATATCTTTTGTTTTTGACTAGTGGGCTGTTTTAATCATTTGAAAGGACTGAGCTAACCCCTAACCCTGAGAACTGGGTTTTCGGAGTGGGGGTTTCGGTTTGTCTTAATATAGGCTGGGAAGTCAGAAAGCATTATTCAGAAGGCCCGCTAGTTAGAATTTTCTGAGTAGCGGGCCTTCTGAATTTAATAACAGACTTTCTGAATTGTGGACTTTTTGTTGTATTTTATGTAAAAAGTCTTGCTACGGGCAGACCCGCTACTAAGGATACCCACTATTCTGACTAGTGGGCTGTTTTCATCATTTGAAAGAAATTCAGCTAACCCTAACCCTGAGAACTGGGTTTTCTGAGTGGCAGGTTGTCTGAATAATGGGTGTGATTCTGCAAAGGGTCTGCTAATCAGAAGACCCGCTACTGATGTTAATCAGAAGACCCGCTACTGATGTTAATCAGAAGACCCGCTACTGAGTAGCGGGCCTTCTGATTAACGGGTTTGAATTTCTGATTAGCGGGTCCTCTGGTTAGGGGGTCATTTTAAATGAAAACAAGCCGGGCATTATATCTGATATGATAGGACATCATAAAAAAGTATCATTTTACTATAGTCTGTCCACATACATGTAGTAGTACAAAGTAAATATACCTCGGAAACTGGAGGTATGAGAATAATTATTTCAGTGCAATGCTTCTTTGGTGCGGCAACTGCTGCGCGATTTGTGCACCACGCTCTTTACGCGTCGCGACGTGCTCGCGTGTGACGCAACGCATCAACCCCCGATGCCACAGATTTGGTTTGTACTTCTAAGTGGACAGACTGTAAGACATGTCATGGACAGTATGTTTAAAATAGAAAGAATTAGTCTAAAATGTTGTCCATGTAGCATCGTGATATTTGCCTTGACTGCTGAACAACGAACCACAACCACAGAAATTTCTGTACTTTCCAATGCAAAAAGATGACTTTTTTGCCCGGGAGGGCCACTCAAATATGACAGTGTACGCATGCGTGACCAAATTTTTTTCAAACACCCCCTAAACGAGTTTTTACCCTACCAGCAAATTTAGCCCCATAATAAGGTAATTTAGTGTAGAATTTACCCCTAATGAGTTTTTAGCTGGTGAAAATGCAACAAATGTACCCTTTTGGACTAATAATTTACCAAAAATTTGAAAAGGTACCCTAAACAAGTTGTCCAGTTTCAGAAAACTACCCTTATTCTTGAAAATCACTGTTTTTTAGACCCTAAACGCGTCACGCGCGTAACTTGCCGTGCCTAAAAAAACACCCCCTTTTACTTGTTTTTTTGGTCACGCATGCGTACAGACCATTTATGTGAGTGATCCCCCCGGGCTTTTTTGTTGAAGTATGATAGTTGAAGTAACTAAAACACACATTAGATTTGGAATTAAGTCATTTTGAAATTTTGACCCATGTGTCACACTTTTTGTGCCCCAACTTCATGGAGTTAGCCACATACAGTAAGCCAAAAAATTAAGGTACCAGTTATATTCACCCCATGTATATACTAAACAAAGACAGATATATAATAATTGGAACCAGCCACCAATAGCTGCATATTTTAGCTCAATTTAAGACCTCATTTGTTGAAATTGTTCAAGAAATAGAGACACGACGATCCAAAAACCCAAGGAAGATGTCAATTTAAAAGTTGCAGTTTGCTACATTGCATGCCCTATTGATTTGTACACAGAGCGTCATGAACAGGAAAACTAGCGCCGTGCTTCCATTGATTAGTACTAGCGTAACGGGTATGCTTTCATTGATTAGAACACAAAAGTGCAACTTTTGATTTCGCTTTCTTCATTAGGTTTTAGGTCACCGCTTCTTTGATCCTCAACCATTGTCAACAAATAAGGTCTTAAATCAGAGCTAAAAAGTACAGGTATTGACTGTTTGTATTAAATTTGACATATTTGTCTTTATTTAGGATATACAGGGGTGAACACAACTGGTACCTTAATTTTTTGGCTTACTGTATATTCAACGGTCAATTATGAATCTTGTCGACATGTACATAATCTAATCATTTATTCAATTAATGTTTTTTTTTTTTGTTTGTTTTAATTTTAGGAGGGGAAGCAGCCGGCGGAGAACAAGGGGCTCGAAGCAGTATTATATACCTTGCCTGATCAGGTGACAGAGGGTGTTTTGCCCGCAGGCACATGTGAGACAATTCCACAAAATGAGGTAAATTATTTATTTTTTATATGAAAGTCTAAAAAAATTAGGCCTTCTTATGAGGTTAACAGAGGAAGAGGAAGGAAAGGGCAAAGATAAATACCCAGCTGCAAGTAGTTCTTACCAAAAAAACCATTTGGTAATTCTGCTGTACGGGAAGTCTTAGCTGCGATTGACACACCATGTCCCAGCGAGTCAGGTATGCAACGAAAGGCGAATGAGATCAGTAATGTATTCCACACTCAGATGTGGCCTTCAACAATAGCTAACAATCACCCTAAAGGCAGAATGTTCTCACAACCATGGACGCAAGCCTGGGTGTCCTGTTTTGTGAATGAGCCAGGCATGGGAAATAATTATATCCATTGGATTTCAAACACAAAGAAAATTGTTGCAGTCCACTCTATGAGCATAGATGTTATTGACAGGACTTCTTGTGACAGCCAACACTATCTTAAGCGCAGAAAACACATCCAATTGTCATCAGGGTCAAGTTCTATGGGGTCATAGCGTAGCTTGGCCTTGGTGGCTGCTTTCAAACCCTGGGATCCTACTGGTAGATATATAACCATAACTGTCTCTCATCGCCTATCTGTGTGATTATAGAATAATGGGATGAAATGTAAAGTTTTTTTTAAAAAGCTCAGTGATTTAAAGTCACAGGCCTCAGCACGCTTTACACTGAATTTGCTGACCACTGTGGCCCAAAACACACAATATAAACTATTTGGCAAGAATCAGGGACTTCCAGCTAGGCCTATACATACCACAATAAACCATCACAGCCAGGATGAGCTCCCAGAGTACTTGTATGGGTAACCAAGACAATAAGCAGTAAGTTCTTTGTCCAGGGGAATTTCAAGCTAACTCAATTATATCACAAGAACAAACATGGACTGCGCCTGGGCTCAAACACCAGAGTCTAATGCTTGACCGATTGAGCTAATTTGACTGCTTAAGGGACCGTTCACAAACACTTGTTAGAGGGGGCCTGATGTAAAATAGGGGGCCTTAAAGGTTTTGACCCTCCTGAGGGGACATGCAAAAATTGACCACAAATTTTCCTGGGAAAATTGAGTTTATATGCTTTTCTATGGGGTTACCCATAATTATCTGGTCAAAAAGGGGGCCCTAAAATTTGTGAGATCTGAATTTTTTTTTTTGCGATGAAATGTTTTTTGCATCAGCCCCCCCCCAACAAGTGTTTGTGAATGGTCCCTAAATCTGAAATGTTCCTGGCTTTATATTCTCCTTTGATATCTATTTGAAATCCTATTTCATTAATACAACCATCACTGATCTTGACCCCCTTACCTGTATGCATCCATATGTATACAGTTCCTGGCTTTGTATCCTCCTTGGGCATCCTTTTGGAATCCTATTTCATTGTACAATGTATATCAATGCCATGTACGGTACAGCGAGCCTGGAAAAATAAAATTACACAATTACACACTTAAAAAATATGATCTTCAGGATTTGTATTTAACTCTATCAACTCATCAAGGTGTTGGCCAAAGACCCATCCACTGCCTTTTCGACGGGCCATCTCAAAAGCAGACGGATGGAAAACCTTAACCTGTCTTATGGACAGGCAATTTTAGTTGCAAGAATAGTTGCCAGGTCAACTGGTTCACGCTTATCGGTACCGGTATTCGGAAACTGAATCAAAATGATCACAACACAAAGTCAATGGGTTGTTAACAGGTGGGCAAATCAAGCATGAACCAGTAACTACTTAGACAACAAATAGTACAATATCTTTTTTAAATGTCTATAAAACAGCAATTTCTGATGCATTATTGCAGTTGGAGTGTATTATAACAGTTCGCCATTTGATATTTTGCAACATATGACTGATTGTAATTTGACATGCTGTGGCGCACTCACTGGATGCCTAAATCCCAGGCTGGGTCTGTGGACGGGCAGTTTTTGGATCCCGCTAACACCCTGCCTCTTGACCAGTGCCCCGATTGCACTAGTTGTTTAGTGTTTTGTTCACAACTAGATTGCTAGGATTTCACCTCGCCTGGATATTCGTAAATAATTTTGTTATTCAAGTACCGGTAGTAAATAACGAGGGGTCAGTGACACAAAGACATAACTCCATTCTGAGAAAAACAAGTTTAAAGTTAATGGTCCACATTCAATGACTTATGTAGTTAAGTCTATGTTTCAATGGCCATTGATTTTAATGGGGTGCTAAATGGAATTACAAGGCGATTCTCGAACCACGAGTCTCACCTGCTTTCGCGACTGCCTGCTTTCGCGATTACCTTTGGTAGAAGTAAATAAACCTGCAACAACCCATGGTGATTTGCCTGTTCAATTTGAGCTTGATTGGACCAATATTGAAATTTGACCTTTGACACCTGGCTGATGGTGATTCAGGCCTTGCGGTCTAGAATTTAAAGGAGAGTGGTTAATCACTCGCTAGCATGATGCTAGGTGAGTGGTCGAATTTTCACAAATACCATTTATGTAGGTGGGCAATTCCAAGCAAAAGTGGACATGACTCAAAAAAAATAAAATTGCCTCTATGTATTTCTTTTAACTTTCATATTATTCCAAACAGATGCAATGTTCAAGTTCTAAACTTTTTCTGCATTTTTCTAACATTTTGTTCAAAAAAATAATTTCTTCGGAGAGTGTAATTTTAGTGGAAAAATCCTGTTCAACTTATATATTTTCTAAGTGGGCCTATTTTATTAAACAGGGGCACTTTTCTTTTTAATTTAATACATTTTATATCTATGAAATATGGTCTTCAAGAAATATCCATCACATTTTAAATAACCCCCGCTAATTTTTTCCTTTCATTGTGTTTTCATAACAATATGGTGTAGCACAAGTTACCGAGAGATGCATTTTTTAATATATTTACAAAATGTTGGCAATTTAATTGATGCCACTTATTATTTTCCTTCTACTAGTAGTACCTTGAATAAAAATAAGAAATTGAAATACAAAACACTATCCATCACATAATAATGACCCCTAAAAAACTGTAGCACAAGTTACCAGTAGCACGAGTTACCGATGTAGCACGAGTTACCATAGCCCACTTTCCAGCAAAGGTAATGCAAAATACCACTTGGCAGCAATAGAGGTATCTCCCAACTGCATGAATATTTATGTAACCATGGTAACAACTTTCTAGCAGTAGTGTAGCCAGTGAGGGGGGGGGGGGCAGGTGGGGGCAGACTTTCCTCTGGCAAACTAGAATTAATTAAGGTGGCACTCACTCATAAGTGTGTAAATGACAATGTTTTGTAAATACAAATGATATGCAATATGCAAATAAGCTCATTAATATTCATAAAATGCATATAACATGACAAACAGCAGGTCACAATATCCAATCACCAAACCAAGTTGATTGGTTATTAATGCATGTAAGCTGCAGAGTGGATTAATGAAAATGTAGGCAAAATATGCATATAAGCTCATTAATATTCATGCAAATAACAACACAAACTATACAGCACATCAATAAAGTGATTTTTTAGCATGTGCTCTGCTCAGTAGCACGAGTTACTGTTTTTGCAGCTGTCCCATACGCATAAAAGTTGATATATTCATTTAGCAATACTATGAGGATCTAGCCTTAAATGTTGGGTATTAAAATACAAAAATACAGATTCCCAGGGCTGGAAAAAATGAAATTTCCCTGGAAGATGATCAAAATTTCCCTTCAAAAAGACAAATTTCCCTCCAAATTCTTATGTATTTCTTTGTTTATGGACCTTAACTTCCCTCCAAACTTCATAATTTCCCAGGAAGGAGCTTCCCACTTTCCACATTTTTTCCAGGCCTGCAGATTCCAATCAAATGATTTTAAAAAGCTGGAGCACAAAGTATGTAAAAGGACGCCATAAAGTGTAGCACGAGTTACCGTGGAATTGCACAGGTATAATCAAGTAAAGCTTTGGTCTTGAAACGGTATTTATGAAGTTATGATGAAATGCGCGTGAGTCACGCTAAAATTTGTGACTTTCTCTGCTTGGAGAGGGCACAGAAACGATTAAATGCTGAATTGGCTGATTCAACTGCTGATTTTGGGAGATTCGCAGCGAGTGACAGTGTCTATGGCGAGTTGAAAATCGCTCGCTAGAAATCGAGTTAGGGCGAGCGGTGGCGAGCGAGAGCAATCGCTCGCCTCAAACGGCAAGGCCTGGTGACTGTACCCACCAAGTCTCATGCCCATCCAAAGATGTTTTACTTTAGTAAAACCTAGATAAGCTGATGCCTATACTGATGCACGGCAGTGAACGTAACCGTTCCGGCTGAAATCCAGAAATGACGTCATTTGTTCTGGTGCTGCCACTTCCGGGTAACGCGGGAGAAGAACATGCCTTTTGCAAACAAAATGGCCGACTCGTCCCGGCCCCTTTCCAGCGAAAATACAGCTTATTTAGCCAATGTGAACATGGGTCATCGCCAGAAATATTTTCCTATGCATATTGGACTAACACCTCAGCTATATGGTATTTCACGATATAACAGTAATAAAAAGAAAACTGCAAACGTTCGTTCGTCGGATGTTTGACGAAGTGACCAGCTCTAATGACGTCATGATGTAAACAACGTCCGGGTCGTTAGGTAAACCCAAATATGGAAACCTCCAAACCTATGCAAATTAGGTGTTCGACGAATCAAAATACGATCAGCCCACCTCCAAACTTATGCAAATGAGTTCAGGCGGTTACGTAAATATGTAAACTAATGCGACTCTTGTGTATACCGACCTCTGTGTGCCCATCCGACAGTTTGACCTCTGATGACCCTAGTGACCCCAAAATGACCTTCCCAAAGTTTGGCTCTAAATGTTGACTGTACCCATCAAGTTTCATGCCCATACAAAAGTTTTTAGTAATTTCACCTCAAATGACCCCTGAGTGACCTCTGACCTTGAAATGACCTTCCAAATATGCTCTGTTTCATGCCCATGTGAAAGTTATCAGTAATTTGACCTCTGATGACCCATTGATGACCTCAGATGACATTGAAATGACCTTCTTAAAATTTGACTCTAAATATTGACTGTAGCCACCAAGTTTAATGCCCATACAACAATTTTTAGTAATTTAACCTCAGATGACCTCTGGGTGATCCTCGCTAACCCCAAAATGACCACCCAAAAATTAAGCTCTAAATGTTGACTGTGCCCACCAAGTTTCATGCCCATACAACAGTTTTTAATAATTTGACCTCAGATGACCCTGGCGACCCCTGGGTGACCCTGAACTGACCTTAAAAATATTTGGTTCTAAATGCTGACTGCATCCACCAAGTTTCATGCCCATACAACAGTTTTTAGTAATTTGACCTCAGATGACCCCTGGATGACCTTCCAAAAATTTGGCTCCAAATTTTGACTGTGCCCACTGAGTTTCATGCCCATTTAACAGTGTTTAGTAATTTGACCTCAGATGACCCCTGGGTGACCTTGGATGACCCCAAATGACCGTCCAAAATTTGGCTCCAAATTTTGACTGTGCCCACTAAGTTTCATGCCCATTTAACAGTTTTTAGTAATTTGAACTCAGATGACCCCTGACCTCGAATGACCCTGCAATGACCTTCCGAAAATGTGGCTGTAAATGTTGACTAACTAGTCTGTACCCACCAAGTTTCATGCCCGTACAACAGTTTTTAGTAATTTGACCTCAGATGACCCCTGGGTGACCTAGAATGACCCTGAAATGACCTTCCAAAAATTTGACTCTAAATGTTGACTGAACTCACCAAGTTTTGTGCCCATACGACAGTTTTTAGTAATTTGACCTCAGATGACCCCTGGATGACCTCGGGTGACCTTGAACCACTAACCAATACAAACTTGTTCAATCTGGGGTCAAGATGCACCCACCCATCAAGATTGAAGAATGTGCAACCCCTAGTCTCAGAGAAAATAGGTTTTTGCATGTTATACATAAATTATGCAAATTAGGTACTTAATTACCATACATGTATAAATCGAATCAGGTCTTGATCATTAGGTCATGCCATCCCCTACCAAGTTTCATCATCATAGCGCATATAGGGTTCTTCTTGCGGATCCCAGATACAACTCTCCTAAGGCGGATTTCTCCAGATTTCCAGCCATATTTGTAGAAGCATTCTGCATAAATTATGCAGATTAGAAAAACTAAAAAACTAAATGCGCATACTTTTTGTCGAGGTGATCAGCAGGCGTGTATCATTCCTGCAACCATGCGCCTGACAGATCTTGAGATAGTCTGTCCACAAACTCCGCTATCAATTTACGCTGATTTTCGCATAAAATATGCAAATTAGCTAGGGGCATTTCCACGGTAACACGCGTTACACTTTAGTGCATCCATCTTTGTTTTGCAGTCTCTAGTTAAAATAGTATTTTGAATTTTGTATCCATCTTTTGTATTTTAACACCTACCACCTAAGGCTTAATTCTCATGTTCACACAAAGGTGAAAGATCAACTCATGTGAATGAGGTAGTACTGCGAATGTCGGTAACACGCATTACGCTCGGTGGGCAAGCAAAAAAACCACAAACTTATTCTCAACTTTGTCCTCAAACTAACAAGTCTGCAAAAAAATTCTTTTTACTGTAATCAAGTATTGTGCTGAGGTTTATTATAATTTATTTATAACAACAGTGCAGGTTAAACTTTTTTAGTAAATAGTAAAAGAGTCGGTAACACGCATTACGGTAACACGCATTACACTTTGTCCGGCCAAATAAGACCAACATAATAATACATTTTTCAACATTTCCAAACATTGATGATACACTACTTCAGTTGTAAAGTAAAAACATGCTGAAATTATTAACCAATCCCAGTTAACATCATTTCAGTTGATAAAAACAGTATAGTTTAGACCCAATACCAACTTTTCTTTCTTACAACAAGTTACAGGTCATGAAATTTGTAGTGTCCCCAATTATTTACTACCACTGGTTCCCCAAGTTCCCTGATTATCTTCTCCCTACAATAAAATGTGATGTCTTTTTCACTTGGGCAGTTCCAATTCTTTCCAGTACTATGCATTACTGAAATTAAAAAGTCATCTTCATCCCCTTCTTCCAACACTTCACCAGCAGGGAAATATGCTCCATCATATTCAACAAGAAACCAGCTTCCGACATATATTTTGTCATGATTTACACTAGTGTTAGATTGTCTCAAGGTATCTTTCTGTGACTCATCAGTTGAGCAATCTGGTACATCTTCTGGAAGAGGCTCCACCCCATCAATACTCTCCATATCTACATCATCAACATCGTCATCTTGGTCTGCGGCTTCTGTGGTGATGGATGCCACTGCTAGTTTGCTATCCACAGTCTCTATGAAATGCATGCCCTCAACATAAAAGCATAGTTGGCAGTGGTGATACAAATCCACCCTTTTTATTTCAAACCCACCCTTTTTATTTTATACCCTTTATACCAAAACTCCGAAACCCGCCTTTTCTAAACATGATTACTGATCATAGATAAGTGGTTATGGTGGTCCAGGAGGTGCAGATTTGCATCCAAAGAGAATTACATAAATTTTAAATGGCCAAACAGAATGGGATTTCAATATTTTTTTTGTTTCATTTAGTGTCATTCAATTGGAAATTACAGTAAGCTTTGAAATTGCAATAGTTGATTTCTAAACCCACCCTTTTTATCAGCGACCACACTTATATTTTGGACAAGCATTTTAACCAGACATTTTTCAAACTCACCATTTTAAGCATTTTGTTGACCCTTCAAACCCACCCTTTCTAAAGCATGGGTTACCAACAGTGAAAAGGATGTTAATGCACTGTAACACTGTCCTCAATTCAAATTACAATGGCAAAAGCGGGCTTTACAGTCATTATTAGCATTGTATAGAATATGGTAACGCGCGTTTCAGTGGTAACACGCATTACAAGTAACACGCGTTTCAGTTTTTGACAGCGCGCTGTGAAGTAGTGGATAGGAATTTATCGCATTGTGCATGGCTTTTACATAAGGCCTTACTAGGAGAAGGAAAATTCTAAGTGGTATCAATGGAAACCATATATTAAGCAAAATAAATTAATAATAGTCTGTTTCGGTAACACGCGTTACATGAGGCTGTGAATTACCTTCAATCATGTACTGACACAAGTGTATGATGGGTTATATTAACATTTTACTTCTGGATTCTCAAAGACCAATTGCCATACTTATTTAATCCAAACATATTTTAAAATTAGATGGAATCTAATACTTTTTTTACAGCCAATTGCTAAAATCATAAAAAGCGCAACATTTTTTCCTTTAAAGCGCACAATAAGTAAAAACACTTTTTTTTCAAAGTAAACAATAACCAAATGGCTTGAAATTTTTTTCCTGAATACTTGCATGTATTTAGAGTGACTTAAGCAGAAAAAATCATTCCTTGAAGCAATTTCATTTTTTTTGAGATCTGTCCACCATTTCATGGAAATGCCCCTAGATGTTAATTTGCATATTTTTCACCGAAAACATATGGTTACGGAGCAAACTTGGATGTCCTTCCTCCCACCAAGTAGCCTCCCCGTAGGTCTTACGGTTACCCAGATACAGCTCGGACAGACACACACATCCCACACCCACCCCCACACACAGATTACTAAGTCCCATCCTGAACAAAGTTCAAGCGAGACAACGTCTTTGTGTTACTGACCCCTGGAATTATGATCTGATCATTCATGCTTGTCAAATGAATTACTGAATGTATGTGATAATGTGAATGCTTGTGGGTGCTGACTGTGGCATACACCTTGTGTACCCGTACCCAAGCATCCTTTTGTCCATGTCCAATGAAAATCTATCACATGTGCAAACAGCAACCCAATATATGCATTGACCATTTTAGGTCAATGACTTTAAATGACCCCTAGATTACCTTTGAACCCACATCTGCTGGGGTCACATGTGTATGCCTACACAAGCACCCTTGTTTCCAAGTGCCATGAGAATCCACCATGTGCAGTAAGTGGAAACAGCACTTATTACGCATATAATTTTCATATTGACCATTGTGGGTCAATGACCTCAAATGACCCCTAGATGACCTTTGACTTGACATCTGTTGGGATGTGGGTCACTACCAAGCATCGTTGTGTCCAAGTCCCATGAAAATCCAACACAATTATGCATTGACAATTTTGGGTTAATGACCTTAAATGACCCCTAGATAACCTTTGAGTGACCCCAGCCGGTATCCACTACGATAAAATACCTGGCTGTCGTCTATCATAGATAGAGGATAGTAAAAATAAATAATCCTATCGTTTATTCTCATTCTTAGTCAGTTGAATATTATTTCAATAACTGTAATCTATTTTTTAAGCAAAAATTAAATTATAAAAACTCCCCTTTCTCTAAAATGAATGAAACTTATTTACATTTACAACTTTTTTTCTTTTTTTGCGCGTACTACGGTACTACTATAGTGGGAATTCCAATTGAATGAATGCAGCTTTCAATAGCGTGATTTAATTTTTTATGCGTACACTGCGCGATGTACGCCAGCGCAGCGACTGTGCATGAGTAACACGGAAGTGAACCCATATAACCATGCCAACGCACTCGTGATTGGATAGCATTGTTTCCAAGGTCGTATGCGTTAAGCGTTGTAGTTTGAAATCGCAATATACGATCATCAAGGTTGGATCGAGTGCAGCTGTTAAAAGCTGCGTTCATTCAATTGGAATTCTTACTGTAGCGTGTGTATTCCGCAATGCATCTACGCATACAGCGCGATATTTGATACACGCATTCGCACACCTCTACGATCGTGTTACGCGCTATCAACACTCATGATGATGTGGGGTCGTCTACCGCCTGAGTGATAGACGGCACCCAAAATCATGTGATTGTCCAATCAGATTACATGTCTACGAACTAGACCACTCCCACTGACTAAGAATAGAGAATATTTCGAACAATTTATGGCCCATGCCACTTGGGCACTTGTAGGCCTACTGACATGACTGAATACTTTTACTAACTGTTGTATCACTGATCGCGTGGTGTCAGCATCAGCGGCTCGAGTGTAAACTGTCCCTTAGATTTGCGTACCGTATCGTAGTGAGTGATTGGTTTTATATAGTCATGATAGTGCATTCATTCATGCATTTCAAAGCAAAGGTTTATTGTGCAATGTGCATTCAAATTCTTAGTTAATACTCTTGAGGAAAACATGACATGTTGTTTCACTTTCCAAAATGTACATGCACTGTTCGAAATGTTAAAAATAACAACAGTAGCATGATATGGTCATGCAATTGAATTGTCAATCATTCAAGGTCTACTCCTGTTACTGCACTACCGTACTACATGATGTTTATGCATGTATATGGTAATTCATGATATGCTGCCAAATTCGGCACCGAACTCGTTATTGCGATAGTACCGTACTACATAAAATTTGATTTATACGAGCGATAAAACTGTTATCCATCAAAATGTATCCATTATTTTGAAAATTATTTGTGTATAAAAGTCAAGTGAACAAACAGAACATGATAAATAAATATTATGGGGAAAAAAGCATGAAAAAATTGAAAGTAAGCTTACCTTGAATCGATCATGCCGGGCGATCATGATTCACTACATGATTTGCTGGGCAGAGTTGATGTTGTCCTGAGTAATAAGCGTCAAAATATGGTTTTCCAGACAGCAAAAGAGCAAATAAATGTGATGTATAACCTCGAAATCTGCATTATGCTGTATTTTCATCACGCATCACGAAGGTCATGCTAAATTGATGTTGTGCCGCTGTGCATGAGTGAGTGTTGCCCGTGCAATAATTTGGTGGTGTTGCCACAGTTGCCACACTTCACTTTGTCGCTGAGTTTTATTCTGTTAAATCATTATCACGCCATGATTTAACATCAGGACAATGAACAAAAATGTTAATAACAACCCAGTGATGAATGGAATGATCGTTGCAGCTCAGTTGCTGGTAGAACCTCTTTGGGATGCGCCTCTCTATGAAACCCATCCTTGTTTTGTTGATAACGCGACCGAAGGAGGAGTTTTCTTCAAAGGAAGCGCGGATTACATATGCATCATTCAAGTGACAGCATCGCAAGGAACTTTCGCTGAGCTACAAATACACGGGTATAATGATTCTACGGAACCGACATTCCTTTATATTGAACGAAATGGAGACTTTGAAGACTGTAAGAATAAGTATGTAGTAATCAATGTTCAACCAGAAACATGTAACTCAACTTTCTTTGAGTCAAGTTTCAGAGTTAATTTGCAAGGTGATACAAGTGTTTATATAGGTGAATTACGTGACAATGATACGTTATTAGGATGCCCTGAAGAGGAGAATAATGTCGAGATAGATCACCATGGTAACAGAGTAAGTAAAAATCATTGTAGCAATGTTAAAGGGTACAATATCAAAGTAACGTGTGATCCACAATTTATCCGCAACTGTAAGCTTACGTTTCCCCCAAATTGTGCAGCCTATCTTGGTACCCGCAGAGAAGTAGTGTATGAAGATTGCGCATATGGTCAAAACAACACTGCTGTGATCCTCCACCCACTTTACACAACTCATCTAGATTTATCAGGAAATAACATTGTGCAAGTGTCTGGCAACCATTTTGAAGACATTAAATATTTAGAGGTATTAAATTTGGCATCTAATCAGATATCGGAACTGGGGGTAGAATTATTCCAAGGTTTATACAACCTCAAAATGATGCAGCTTGAGCACAATTTGTTAAGCTCAGTACCTCATGAAATATTTAAAGATTTGGCAAATTTGGAAAGCTTAGACCTGTATGAAAATCAAATATCACAACTGGACACACTGGTGTTTCAAGGTTTGAATAATCTCAAAACACTCAAGCTTAATTATAATTTATTGACTAAGTTACCTGATGGGATATTTCAAGATTTGATAAAGTTGGAAATACTATACCTCTATTCAAATCAGATATCAGCTCTGGATGTTGGAGTGTTCCAAGCTTTGAACAATCTCAAAACACTCTGGCTTTCTGATAATTTATTGGGTAAACTACCTGATGGGATATTTCAAGATTTGATAAAGTTGGAAATACTATACCTCTATTCAAATCAGATATCAGCTCTGGATGTTGGAGTGTTTCAAGATTTGAACAATCTCAAAACACTCGTGCTTCAGAATAATTTATTGAGTAAATTACCTGGTGGGATATGTCAAGATATGATAATGTTAGAGGTTTTATACCTTAGTAAAAATCAGATATCAGATCTGGATGTAGGGACGTTCCAAGCTTTGAACAATCTCAAAACACTCTGGCTTTCTGAAAATATATTGAGTAAACTACCTGATGGGATATTTCAAGATTTGATAAAGTTGGAAAGACTATACCTTCATTCAAATCGGATATCAGATCTGGATGTAGGAGTGTTTCAAGGTTTGAACAATCTCAAAACACTCGCGCTTTCTGATAATGCATTGAGTAAATTACCTGATGGGATATTTCAAGATTTGATAACGTTGGAAAGTCTACGCCTTGATGGTAATCTTATATCAGATCTGGATGTAGGAGTGTTTCAAGGTTTGAACAATCTCAAAATACTCGCGCTTTCTGATAATGCATTGAGTAAATTACCTGATGGGATATTTCAAGATTTGATAACGTTGGAAAGTCTACGCCTTGATGGTAATCTTATATCAGATCTGGATATAGGAGCGTTCCAAGGTTTGAACAATCTCAAAGCACTCCAGCTTAATGGAAATTTATTGATTAAATTACCTGATAGAATGTTTCAGTATTTGAAAATGTTGGAGGTTCTATACCTTCATATAAATCTGATATCTGATCTGGATGAAGGAGTGTTCCAAGGTTTGAATAATCTCAAAAGACTATGGCTTTATGATAATTTATTGAGTAAATTACCTGATGGAATATTTCAAGATTTGATAACGTTGGAGCAGTTATACCTTCATTTAAATAAGATATCAGATCTGGTTGTAGGAGTGTTTCAAGATTTGAACAATCTCAAAACACTTGTGCTTGAGAATAATTTATTAAGTAAATTACCTGATGGGATGTGTCATGATATGATAATGTTGGAGGTTCTATACCTTAGTAAAAATCAGATATCAGATCTGGATGTAGGAGCGTTCCAAGCTTTGAACAATCTCAAAACACTCTGGCTTTCTGATAATTTATTGGGTAAACTACCTGATGGTATATTTCAAGATTTGATAAAGTTGGAAAGACTAAACCTTCATTCAAATCAGATATCAGATCTGGGTGTAGGAGTGTTTCAAGGTTTGAACAATCTCAAGACACTCGCGCTTTATGATAATTTATTGACTAAATTACCTGATGGGATATTTCAAGATTTGATAACGTTGGAGGTTTTAAACCTTGATATAAATCAGATATCAGATCTGGATGTAGGAATGTTCCAAGCTTTGAACAATCTCAAAACACTCAAGCTGTCCGGATTGAGTAAATTAGATGATGGGATGTTTCAGGATTTAATAACGTTGGAGGTTCTAAACCTTTATACAAATCATATATCAGATCTGGATGTAGGAGTGTTTCATGGTTTGAACAATCTCAAAACACTCACGCTTTATGATAATTTATTGACTAAATTACCTGATGGGATATTTCAAGAATTGATAACGTTGGAAAGTCTACGCCTTGATGGTAATCTTATATCAGATCTGGATGTCGGAGTGTTCCAAGAATTGATAACGTTGGAAAGTCTACGCCTTGATGGTAATCTTATATCAGATCTGGATGTCGGAGTGTTCCAAGCTTTGGATAGTCTCAAAACACTCTGGCTTTCTGATAATTTGTTGAGTAAATTACCTGATAGGATATTTCAGGATTTGATAACGTTGGAGGGTCTATACCTTCATACAAATCAGATATCAGATCTGGATGTAGGAGTGTTCCAAGGTTTGAACAATCTCACACTACTGTGGCTTAATGGAAATTTTTTGAGTATATTACCTAATGGGATACTTAAAGATATGAACAATTTGGAAGAATTGAACCTTAATGGAAATCTGATATCAGATTTGGATGTAAAAATGATCCAAAACTTGACAAGTCTAAAAAAACTGTTGATTAATGACAATTTCTTGAGTACATTACCTGATAAAATATTTCAAGATTTGGTCAATTTGGAAGAACTGAACCTTAATGGAAATCAGATATCAGATTTGGATATAAAAATGACTCAAAATTTGACAAGTCTAAAAAAACTGTTGATTAATGACAATTTCTTGAGTACATTACCTGTTGAAATATTTCAAGATTTGGTCAATTTGGAAGAACTGAGCCTTATTGGAAATCAGATATCAAATTTGGATGTTAAAATGTTTGAAAGTATAAGCAATCTTAGAATATTCTTGATTTCCGGAAATTACTTAAGCGATTTACCTGACGGGATATTTCACAGTTTGGTAAATTTGGAAGAATTGGACCTGGGTGGAAATCGAATATCAAATTTGGATGTAAAAATGTTTCAAAATGTGAGCAATCTTAGAATATTCTTGATTTCCGGAAATTACTTAAGCGATTTACCTGACGGGATATTTCACAGTTTGGTAAATTTGGAAGAATTGGACCTTGGTGGGAATCAAATATCAGATCTGGAAGTAAAAATGATTCAGGGTTTGAAAAATCTCAAAAAGCTCTGGCTTTACGACAATTTATTGAGTATATTACCAGTTGAGATATATTTGATTAAATTAAATCTTAATATACTGCACCTTGATGGAAATCAAATATCAGAACTTGACTTAAATTTAAAAAGTTTGAAAAATCTTCAAATACTCTCGCTTTCCAATAATTTGTTGAGTGTATTGCCTGACGGCATATTTCACGATTTTATACATTTGAAAAACCTCTACCTCGACGGAAATAAACTATTTAATCTGGTGAAAGTTTTCCACGGTATGAAAAATCTCAAAATACTTTCACTTCAACACATTGGCTTGAGTTCAATACCTGATGGAATATTTCTAGATTTATTTAATTTGGAAATACTTCTCTTGAATAGAAATCAGTTGACTTTCTTACAGAAAGGATGTTTTAAAGAATTACACAATTTGAATTTACTATCATTGAGTGAAAATGAATTTACTAAATTCGATGTGGATTTATTCTCCTCTTTAAGGAGTCTGAGCATTCTGGAACTTAATGGTTGCAAGTTAACTGAATTCCCCGATGATATTCTAAAAAACGCGGTACATTTGAAAATACTCGATGTTCACTCTAATCAATTACGATCGTTTAACCAAAATGTGATGCAAGGTTTAAGAAAGTTAGAAATTCTCAATATATCACATAATGATCTGACACATTTAGATAGTGACATATTTAAACATACAGTCAAACTATTATTGGTTGACTTGTCAGCAAATACATTAACAGAAATGCCAAACATGCAGTACCTGATTCGTCTAAAGCTCTTAAATCTCGTAAACAACACGTTGACCAGAATAACTCGCGATTCGTTTTCTTCCCTGTCAAATAGATCAGAATTATTTGTTACTCAGCATGAAATATGTAATTGTTATGTCCCTACTCATATCAATTGTATTGCCGCAGGAAGTAGATCCCCATATCTTACATGTGATAGACTGCTTTCTGATAGAACATTGGTAGTAATAATGTGGCTCGTCGGTTTAAATGCACTTGGAGGAAATCTGTGTGTGCTAGTTGCCAGAAAGAAAATGACCCAGAAAAATGAAGTGAACGCAATATTGCTAAGCAATCTTGCCGCATCAGATTTCCTTATGGGAATCTATCTTATGATCATTGCTTCAGCAGATTTATATTTCGGTGATTATTTCCCAATGCAATCTGAAACTTGGAGATATGGCATTACCTGCAGAATTGCAGGAGCTTTATCAATAATATCCAGTGAAGCCTCTGTGTTCTTTGTGACATTGATAAGCATAGACAGGTTAATTGCTATCGGGTTTCCTTATACTACTCACAAATTAAGAAACAAATCTGCCACAATCGCTGTTATTTTGATATGGATCGTTTCAATTGCATTAGGCACTGTTCCATCCGCTTTGTCAGGAAATTTTTTTAAATTTTATGACAATTCACACGTTTGCATTGGACTACCACTAGCTTTAACCAAGATATATTTAACTGAAAACATTGAACCTAAAGAAGTCTCCATTTTTGTAAACATCCGTTGGAGGAAATATGACCAGGCCTCTTATAATACTGAGTTCAAGGGTCTGACTAATGGGCTCTTTTATTCAACTGCTGTTTTCTTAGGTCTTAACTGTGTATGTTACCTAGTAATACTTGGCTGTTACATTGGATTAGTGAGGGCTTATTACAAATCCGCTAAGCGATCTGGACGTTCTCTTGAAATGAAAGAACAGATCACGCTCACAAGCAAAGTATCAGCCATAGTTGCTACAGATTTCTTCTGTTGGTCGCCGATAATCTTACTCGGGATCTTGGTTCAAACCAGGGCGATTACTCTATCCCCATCTGTATTTGCATGGTGTGTTACATTTATTTTGCCCATTAATTCTGCCATTAACCCATATATATATACCATTGTTGACATATTTTCTGATTATAGAAAGAAACGAGCTGAAAAACGAAAATTGAAAAGAGATATTGAACAACAACAAAAACAGTTAATCCTAGCAAATACTTAATTGTTCAATCCTCCCACAAATTAAAGAATCTTGACAAAAATGATGAAGTCTAACTGAGATTCACAGTATCAGAATGGATACCTAATTGTCATAAATAAATAATAAATAAATAACACAAATAAGAAGGCAGATAAATAAATAAATAAATAAATAAATAAATAAATAAATAAATAAATAAATAATACATTAATTCCTATACGATTAAAGGAGGATAACGAATTAATCTGCAAGAAATTTTGGTGCATAAACATTATGTAGCCAGATGTTTCCAGTGGTATAAAATTCTCAACTTTTTTTAGAAAAAGTGGGGGGGGGGGATGAGGCTGTGGATCACGAAATGCCCTTTTAAACACGAATGATAAATCAATTCCAGGGGATGTTTAAAGGCATTCCCATAACCCAATGGGGTTTCTGACCTTGTATGTCTGGCTTTTGTACACGTGTGGTATAGTTGTCCATACCTTGCATTGAGATTGTGTGCAAATAGCTGGTGTTTTCATCCTTTTATTTAACATTCAAAACATCGAGACTTATGAATAAAATTAATGCAGAGGGACAATATGAATGTTTCCTGTAAGAAAGTCAAATATAAGTTATAAGTCTCAACTATTAGCTCGTTGGCTGCAGTTTTAAAATTACCATTTTGTGTGTGTGGCAATGGGGACGTTGCCTTTAAAATTAGGTTATATTGATCAAATTTCCCAATCATAGTGCATTGTAGGAATGCCTTTAAGCCTCCTCTGAATCAATTCTGTGCAATGCGCATTACGTAGACGAAAGATCCATATTTATCGGGAGAAGATGTACGGTATTCAGTGGTGGCATCAGGAATTTTTTCGGGAGGGCATGGGGAAGTGAATTTCAGGGGGGGGGGGCAAATCAACCGCAAAAAGTGGAAATTTATGTGATTTGGGATTTTTGCCTCAAAAGTGGGGGGAAACTGGGGTGAAAGAAAATATTTCCCCCTCCTCCCCCCCCCCCTAGCGCCGTATTTTGATATTTAATTTCTGTGCGGTCAGAAATTGGCCTCAATTACAGCCATAGCTGGGTCCCCGTCGGATATTTTCCACCTAAAATATAAAACGGTGCGTCCTTGGCGGGGATTTTAAACTGCATTTCGGCCGTGTGTCCTGAACTCGCCACCCTTAGCGTTACATGACAAATATTATGAATTTTTACACCAACCGGGTTTCTAATTAGATTATCTCGACAATCATCAACCCTAAACTAGCAAAAGTATACATTTTTGGAAAGCTGAAGGCATAAGCAATTCAAATACAGTGTGACCTGCAAGTTATACAGGGTGGAATAAAAAAGATTTTGATAAAAAATGGGTCACTCAATGCATTGCTTATTACCAACTTACAGTAATAAACTGGAAGTAAACAACATTCATTTGGTTAGAGGATATGGAGAGCCAACTGACTTTGGAAGAAACCAAAATCACAGCTTTTTGGTAATCTCGGAATATAGGGTGTCCCAAAGTATGTTAGATTTTTTACAATTCAACATATTTTGAACCTAAACATTTTTCCCCTAACCCATACAGAAAAAATATGTCCATATTTAGATTCCTCGTCAAATTTCCCTTCAGAAAATCTATACTTTGACTGTGATAGGATAAGTAATTAAAATTTTACAGTAACTTTTAGATTTTGAAGACATCTGCATTACTTACTACAGTGTTTAATATGACAACGGGTAGTTTTTGTATGGAAAAATTTGTATTTTCTAGACTAAACCAATCATAAATTATTAAAAACAATTAGTAGAATTGTTTAGCTGTAAGGCCATGAGTGTTTTAGATGCTAAATAGAGTCTAAATCCAATTTACAGCCTTTACAGAAGCAGATTACGCACTAAAAATACCAATCCCATAGAGTTTGTGTGTACCACATCCCCCACCACCACAACCCCCACCACCGCCACCCTGCCCATTCTGAATTCTATGAAGCACAGTGTCAGTATTAAAAAAGTTCAAGTATTTCTTTTTACACGGTTGAAAGTGCATTTTATTGACAGAGATATCATCATTTGTTTAGAGTCGACTTTGGCAAAATGTAACGTCGCCACCTTTTTTTGGTGGCGAGCTCAAGACACACGACCTTTCATCAAATGTTTGGACTTTTTAGCTTTAATATAAGGTCCACAAGAGTTGTCTGCAAATTCTTCATTTGAATTCTTTGACAGATGCTCTCTCACACACAACAAAATTGTATAATTTCTGGAATTTTTCAAAGAAGTTTAGTTGATCTGCGCAATATTGAACTGTCCCTATTGTAAGTGATCGGCAATCGCTTTTCCAAAAGCAACAAATTGCTCGTCTCCTTGGCATTACCCGGTTGGTAAACGCTAATAATGATTAGTCAACTCATGTGTTAAATGATGTGTCGTATAGACGAATCCAACGAGCTACAGCGAGCCAAGTGATGGTCAGAATTCAGTCGACCATTACTGGGTCCCGTCTGCACTAAAACCATGGAAATAGTAGATTCTCATCTACTATTTCCATGACTAAACTGGTGTTGTTACTGCCCAATAAATCCGCTTAAAAATCGATATTGAATTCTATTGCGTTGTAAACTTTCGTCGTTCTTTTGTTTACGTGTAACGCGGGTGATGTAATGCAGTTTAATATCCCCGCCAAGGCCACATCATTTCACATTGTCGGTGTGATAGACCTAAGGAAGGAACCCAGCTATGGCTGCCGTTGAGGTGTAGGAATGCGTGAAATGGGATTCGTCTATAGGGATCTTTTCAACTTGCAAAGCGACGCGACTGCTTTTTGTTTTTGATAATGACGAGAAATACTTGCTACCTTTCCTTCTGCACTTTCTAAAGTAAACATATTGATTAATATTTCCAGTTTGTGTTAATTTAATCACGGCTTTGAGATTGTTCAAACCTTGGAACAGAATAACTATAAGAACTCAAGAATGTGAAATGTTTATCATATTAAAATTGAGCAGTGTATTTTAAAAGGTAATGCTCGATCGTGCTTTTTAAAAGATATTTTCCTATCGCGTTGCAAACTATCATGTCTTTGTACTTAAAATTCTGTTTCTTTGTTACTGCGTGGATTTCAACATTAAATGTAAATATATTATCAGTAATTATTTTAACGATGAACGATTTCCAGGAATTGCGATATCTTGATACCTGTCCTGAAGCTATACCATCTTGGACAACCGAATTTCAAGTCCCAACATGGCTTTTATTGTATGTTAATATTTTGAACCTACATATTTATTAAATTCTAATCAGCAGTTTTTGTACCGTAAAATATATTTCTTAATAGATGTAATTATATATAGTTAAAGGAGGATTTCGTGATCCTAGCATCCTCTTTTTATGACATTTTTCAGTAGATATCCACAAAAAAAGCTTATTCCCAAAATTTCAGTTGATTCCGATTTTGCGTTTGCGAGTTATACATGATTATGTGTATTACAGTGCTCCATAGGCCACTGTTGTAATTTCGTTCTGTAATTTATCACTTGATAAATTAATAGAACTATTGTTACATTTTGGTATCTTGCAGAACAAAAATGTAGACCTATGCCGTATATCTAAGTGTGTAGTTAAGGTGGTACTACACCCTTTGCTAAATTTGTGACTATTTTTGCATTTTTCTCAAAAAATCATAACACACTTGTAACAAAAGTTATGTATATTATAGGGGCAAGGAATCCAGTTACTACACTGGAATTTCAGTGACTCACGACAAGCGGTGCATTATTTATGATAGAAAAGAGGTACCACTAGAATGTACCTCATTTCTTAACATAATAATGAACCACTTGTCTTGAATCACTATGTTGAAATATTGTGAAAACAATTATTAGTTCTGAATCTATGCATTTATAACAGCTGCGTTACTTTTTGTGTAGACTTTAGTATAGCTTGAGAACTATTGTAACATTTTGTAAAATATTATGTAACCATAGCTAGATTATTACAAGTAGTATGTCGTATTTGCTAAGTGTGGTCTTAACTTTACTTGTATCGGTGTTTTAGATTTGTATAATTAATTATATCGTCAGTATTGGATGTAAAAACTAGTATAGCTTGGTAAATTAAGAGAACTATTGTTACATTTTGAATATCTTGCATGCAGAACATAATGTAACCTGTCGGATTGGCTAGAGTGATGTATGAGTGTTTTCAATTGTGTAAAATTAAGTACGTCGTCAGTATTGGATGTAAAAGCTACAATCCCGATCATAATTATTTGAACACTTTAACATGAGTACTCAAATATGCCCCCATTCCCCCGAAAATCATGCACCCCTAGAAACATCCAACATTAATTGGTGGGGCAGGAGGGTTGTAGTAGTAGGAAATGGTTCAGACTTCACACAAAGAAAGTAAAATTTTAATATGTCAAGTATAACAGAAATACGGTTTCAAACAGTCCTACCTTGGTACAAGTGTTCAAACTATTTATGTCCGGGATTCTAGTATTGCTTGATATAAAACTAATAGAACTATTGTTACATTTTGAACATCTTGCAGTTATAACCTTAACTAGATTAACAAGTAGGCCTATATCGTATTTGCTAAGTGTGATCTTAGATTTACTTGTATCGGTGTTTTAAAATTTGGAATGATTAAGTACGATCGTCAATATTTGATGTAAAAACTAGTATAGCTTGATCAATTAATAGGACTATTATTACATTTTGAACATCTTGCCGAAAATAGTGCAACCTTTACTAGACTAACATAACAAGTATATCGTATTTGCCAAGTATGATTTTAATTTTACTTCGCTCGGTGTTTCAAATTTGGTAAAATTAATTATATCGTCAGTATTGGATGTAAAAACTAGTCATCGGCTGCCCATCGAGTTCGATGAAGGCTCAGTTGTCGAAGTTGATGGGTGTCTCTTTCTCCATCCTTCAAGGTACTTCTCCTTTCGCTTCCGCTCCACTGTTTTCCCAGCATCGTGGATCTTCTTCCTCCAATTGACCCGGTCACTAGCTTTCATCTCCCATGTATCAACATCCATGTCAGCTGTCTTCAGATGACGCTTCACAACATCTCTATACCGAAGTTTCTGTCCACCACGTTTTCTCTTTCCTTCTGTGAGTTCAGCATACATCACAGCTTTCGGTAGTCTTTCATCAGGCATCCTCACGACATGACCGGCCCAGCGCAGTTGGCTTTTCACTAGGATGGCTTCTACGCTCTCCATTTTGGCTCTCTGAAGCACCTCTCCATTAGGGACTCGGTCCTGCCATGTTATTCCCATGATACATCTTAGGTGGCGAAGTTGAATGGAAGTTAACTTCTTGATGTGTCTCCGATAGAGTGTGTAGGTCTCAGTAGAATACAGCAGACAGGGTAGGACAAACACGCGATACAGTTTACATTTGGTCGCAAGTCTTATACCACGCTGGGACCAAACTCTTTTTTCCAGAGATCCAAAGGCACTAGTGGCACTCTGAATTCGTCTTGTGATCTCCAGATCGACGGAATTGTCCATGGAAATCACACTCCCCAGGTAGGTGAAATTGGTGACCGATTTGACAGGTTCCCCATGTATGTAGAGATCAGGATCTTGGTGCTGAGTTCCAGGAGCAGGTTGGTAAATGACCTCAGTTTTACTGATGTTGATTGTAAGGCCAAATGCAACTGATGCAGTCACAAAACAGTCCAACATGTTCTGCAGGTCTTCAATGGATTGAGCTACCAGGGCGGTGTCATCAGCATATAGAAGCTCTTGCACACAGACTTCTTGACATCGGGTCTTGGCACGTAGACGGGCTAGATTGAAGAGTTTGCCATCTGTCCTAGAACGGAGGAAAACTCCATGCTGACCATCTGATAGGTTGTCAGATGACATTTCCAAAACGGGTGCCAAGTAGAGACCAAACAAGGTTGGTGCCAACACACATCCCTGCTTAACACCATGACAAACCGGGAAGGAGTCAGTTGTATCACCATCAACTAGCACAATTGCCTGCATTCCATCATGAAATTCACGAATGATCTTGACAAAGATGTCTGGACAGCCATAATGCTCCAGTAGTTTCCAAAGTAATTCTCTATCGATGGTGTCAAATGCTTTGGTGAAGTCGATGAAGACCATGTAAAGTGGTCTTTGCTGTTCTATTGATTTCTCCTGAAGCTGGTGCAGGGTGAAGATTGGGTCAATTGTGGATCGACTGGCTCTGAACCCACATTGGCTTTCAGGTAGTATCTTACTGGCAACTTGTTGTAATCTGGCTAGGAGAATCTTTGCAAGAACTTTACCAGCAGTTGAGAGCAGGGATATCCCTCGATAGTTACCACACTGAGCAAAATTTTGCTTAGCTGTTCTCCCATAACCTCTTGGGTTGCCTTACTCGGGTACAACTCTTCTAACTGACAAAGATGACATCAAGATCAGATGGCAGGAACATTTTCAGGATCTCCTTAACCGACCCTCTAGCACTGCACCAAATGTCTCGGATAACCTTGTAAAACCATCAAGCAAAACTGGAATGGAAAAGCCGCCAACCATGCAAGAAATTGAAGATGCTGTCAAGTCTATGAAGAATGGTAAAAGCTCATGGAATGGACGGAATTCCCTCTGAGGTGTACAAGTTTGGCGGGCCTTGCATCATCAAGCTCTGTGCAGTTTTTCCAAAACTGCTGGGGTGCAGCTGAACTGCCCCAAGAATTTAAGGATGCAATGATTGTCACCATTTTAAGAAGGGTGACCGCACTCACCTAGTTGAACATCTTACAGAACATAATGTATAACCTGTCGTATATACTACCATTATCAGGATAGTATCAAGACTGATCTCTGCCACCAGACCCCATCCACCACTGCTGCTGCCCAGTGGCTTAACTAACCAACTGAGTTGGTCTATCCTAACAACGTCTATTTAACCCATAGCTGGGGGCTTCGGATTGGATGTAAAAACTAGTATAGCTTGATAAATGAATAGGACTATTGTTACAGTTTGAACATCTTACAGAACATAATGTATAACCTGTCGTATTTGCTTAGAGTGATGTATGAGTGTTTTTAATTGTGTAAAATTAAGTTTATCGTCAGTATTAGATGTAAAAACTAGTATAAATGAATAAGACTATTGTTACATTTTGAACATCTTGCAGAATATAATGTAACCTTAACTAGGGTATTTGCTAATATATCGGTGTTTTAAAATTGGATGTACAAACTAGTATAGCTTACTCAATTAATAAAACTATTGTTACATTTTGCAGAATATAATGTAACCATAACTAGACTATTACAAGTAAGTGGCTTTATTTGTGTCAGTGAAGTTAAATTGGGTAAAATTAAGTGTGATATCTTAAGTATTTACTATTTATTGGATGTAAGCTCATGTAACACTATCATGGTTTTATAAATTAATTGTTACATTTCGCACATCATGCAGAACATAAAGTAGCCGTAACTAGACCAACAAGAATGTCATATAATATATGTTAAGTGTAATCTTAACTTTACTTGTATCGGTGTTTTAAATTTTGTAAAATTAAGTATATCGTCAGTATTCATGGTATTGGATGTATGGATGTAAAACCTGGTATATGTTGATAAATCAATAGAACTACCTAAATAGAAAATATAGTGCAACCTAAACTAGATTAACAAGTAGGACGTATTTAAGTGTGATCTTACTTGTATCGGTGTTTTAAATTTGGTAAAATTAAGAATATCGTGCGTATTGGGTGTTACCACTGGTATAGCTTCCCAGCAAACAAAAAACATTTTCGACACAATTCGCAAAAGGTTAGAAAAGATTGTCAGAAAACGTTTAAATGTCGGGTTATATAAAGGGTATTAAACGTTTTCATAACATTCAAAAACATTTTTGATAACTTACTGCAAACATTCTAACATATCGTTATTTAAGTGTTGACAATATTTGGCAAAAAAATGTTTGCAGAAATTTTTTTCAATAACAACATTTTGAAAACATTACAAATATTTTTGTAGTGCGTTTTCATAAAAAAATGTTTTAATACGTGTTCATGGACTTTATATAACCCGACATCTAATGTTATTAAAACCTTCTTACCAAAACCAAAAACTCAAAATACGGAGTGCACGCTTTCAATATTTTGTCCCAACACATTTTGACGTGGATTGTAGACTATAGGTTAATAAACGCGTATCACTTGTTGAGAGTAAAATTGTACAAAATAATGCACGCGTACTGAGATGTTGATGCGTCTAATGCACGAGCCCAGAAGGGGGGGGTGCATTAGACGCATCAACATCTCAGTACAAGTCACGAGATAAGTATACAAGCTGTATCAGAATGATTGGTACTATCAGTTTCCAGTGATATGGACACGACCTGAGACTAGTATGACTGCCACATCAAAATGCAACATAGGGCCCACATAATTTGTTGATTAATGTCATAAACAGTCATATAACTATAAATTATGGTCATTTCAAAAAGACTCTATGTTGCATTTGGAAGTAACAGGCTTTTCAACAACCATCAAAACTTATGGGTACCAATCTTTTTGATAGAGCCTGTATATCCCGAGACACGTATTATCACGAGACAAGTAAAATTTGCACAATGCATAAAAGAGCGTATTGATGTTTATCTATTTCTGACCAAACCGACGCCAAATTTGACGGCTTCTATCATTCTAGCGCAAAAATCGAGACACAAGATTTGTATATTTAGCTACCATAATTATGATGTGCTTTGAAGTATAAATCGTCATCTTTTACTTTGTCTAGAAGCTCAAAGATGCATTGATTATTTTTTGACAAAATTTCTACGGCTTGTCGTTGCTGATCTCTCCCACTCACGTGCTTCTACTTGAGCTTTAACTCTTTCCACGTGTGCGTCGACTACAGACGACAAGTTTCAAATTTTGTTTTAAAAATTCAACTTATTTCAGGAATGTAAATTTTCATGACCATTTTTGGAATCAGCATGAAAAATGCATTAAAATGAGTACAAACAAGCCTAGTATTGGTTCAGTGATTCTTAAGATAGCTCTTGATATTTTGAGAAAATATCATAAAATTTGGACGCAGAGCTTTAAACATAACTTTTCCAACCTATACTAATTCATTTACTTTGGTTTCCAAAACTTCGCATTATTTTTCACGACCGGGGATAAAACAATGCACACGTAATTAATTAATTAATTGATATTTATGAGAAAAGTGCAAGAGGAAGTGGCAATTGATAGCTATGCGAAAAGTGCAAAAGAAATGGCAATTGATATTTGTGACGTGTCATGTCAAAAGGAGACACTTTTGGGCAGGATCGTAAATGGAGAAATAGCCAAAAATCTGCCGGTGGGTGATTTTTTCACAATTGGGGTTTGTTGCGAATATTGTCTGATAGTTTCAGACCGGAATATAACCGGCATCTTGTATTTTTTGAGACATTTTTCAAGTTAATTCCTACTCTCAACATTGTCAATAATATTTTAAAAGGCCGATATCTCAATTGCCAATTTTATAATAACATAACTTAACTCAATATCTCCTCTTAGGAATGTCCGATTTCATTGGGGCAAACGGCGTTGTGGAGCAAAATATCTCTATATTTCTGATATGTAAAAGGCTCAAAATTCATAACTTGCCCAAAAGTGTCTCCTTTTGACATGACACGTCACATTTATGAGAAAAGTGCAAAAGAAATAGCAATTGATGTTTATGAGAAAAGTGCAAAAGAAATGGCAATTGATAGTTATGAGAAAAGTGCAAAAGAAATGGCAATTGATGTTTATGAGAAAAGTGCAAAAGAAATGATAATTGGTGTTTATGAGAAAAGCGCAAAAGAAATGGCAATTGATGTTTATGAGAAAAGCGCAAAAGATATGGTAATTGATAGTTATGATAAAAGTGCAAAAGAAATGGCAATTGATGTTTATGAGAAAAGTGCAAAAGAAATGGTAATTGGTGTTTATGAGAAAAGCGCAAAAGAAATGGCAATTGATGTTTATGAGAAAAGTGCAAAAGATATGGTAATTGATATTTATGAGAAAAGTGCAAAAGAAATAGCAATTGATGTTTATGAGAAAAGCGCAAAAGAAATGGTAATCGATGTTTATGAGAAAAGTGCAAAAGATATGGTAATTGATAGTTATGAGAAAAGTGCAAAAGAAATGGCAATTGATGTTTATGAGAAAAGTGCAAAAGAAATGGTAATTGGTGTTTATGAGAAAAGCGCAAAAGAAATGGCAATTGATGTTTATGAGAAAAGTGCAAAAGATATGGTAATTGATGTTTATGAGAAAAGTGCAAAAGAAATGGTAATTGGTGTTTATGAGAAAAGCGCAAAGAAATGGCAATTGATGTTTATGAGAAAAGTGCAAAAGATATGGTAATTGATAGTTATGAGAAAAGTACAAAAGAAATAGCAATTGATGTTTATGAGAAAAGTGCAAAAGAAATGGCAATTGATAGTTATGAGAAAAGTGCAAAAGAAATGGCAATTGATGTTTATGAGAAAAGTGCAAAAGAAATGGCAGTTGTTTATGAGAAAAATGCAAAAGAAATTTCAATTGATGTTTATGAGAAAAGTGCAAAAGAAATGGCAATTGATGTTTATGAGAAAAGTGCAAAAGAAATGGTAATTGGTGTTTATGAGAAAAGCGCAAAGAAATGGCAATTGATGTTTATGAGAAAAGTGCAAAAGATATGGTAATTGATAGTTATGAGAAAAGTGCAAAAGAAATAGCAATTGATGTTTATGAGAAAAGTGCAAAAGAAATGGCAATTGATAGTTATGAGAAAAGTGCAAAAGAAATGGCAATTGATGTTTATGAGAAAAGTGCAAAAGAAATGGCAGTTGTTTATGAGAAAAATGCAAAAGAAATTTCAATTGATGTTTATGAGAAAAGTGCAAAAGAAATGGCAATTGATGTTTATGAGAAAAGTGTAAAAGAAATGGCAATCGATGTTTATGAGAAAAGTGTAAAAGAAATTTCAATTGATGTTTATGAGAAAAGTGCAAAAGAAATGGCAATTGATATTGATGAGAACAGTGCAAAAGAAATGATAATCGATGTTTATGAGAAAAGCGCAAAAGAAATGGTAATTAATAGAAATGACTTCAAGAAATATGCTTAACGTTTGTGAACTTGTATCCGCTTCTCTTTAGAGTAATGTATATGATTGTAATGTTTGAAAGCAAGGTTTGTATTTAATATATTAATTTGGTACTGAACAACGAACGTTTGAAATGAAACGAGTTTAGCTGGATAATAAATTTATTTTGAAATGAATCAAATATCTGATGTATTTGCGTATGCAAGAGAAATTGATTATCGTGTTAGTGCTATGATTATGAGTACGGCACTTAATAAATGAACATCAGTCAGACAGTTGTGCATAATGTGCATTCATTTATGTGTTTTTATTTATTTAATTTCTTGACACTCCATTACCCACGGTTATACAGAATAACCCCCGTGACACCACTTGACCCAACCTGACGCCACTTGACCCACCCTGACCACTGAACCACCAGAACATATTTTGACCCACAAGGACATCCATTGACCCACCCTAACACCACTGAACCCAGCCTGACACCATTTAACCCACCCTGAATAAGCCACTTCATCCCAAGTCTTACCTTGACACCCTTTGACCTACCATAACTCCCTTTAACCAATCGTATCCCTCTTGGTCAACTTTGACTCCCTGACACTCCTTGACCCATCATGACCCATTTGACCCACCATCACACACCGTGATCCTCTCACACCCGCTGACCCACTCTGACACCCCGTGATACACCCTGACAATGTATGACCCACCGTGACACCCCTTGAACCACCCAACACCACCTGACCAACCCTTACACCCTTGACCCGTTTTACACCCCTTGGCCCACGACATCCCTTGGCCGTCCCTGACAACCAACACTTGAACCACCCTACCACAACATGACCATCTGTGACACCACTTGGCTTCTCTGATACTCCTTGACACACCATGACCCCTCATCCATCTAATATACCTTACCCACCCTGACATCATTTGACCCACCCTGACACCCAATGACCCACCCTGACACTCCTAATTGACAACCTTGACATCCATTGAACCACCTTGGCACCACTTGACCCACCCTGACATCTACTGACCCAACACCACTTGACCCATCTTTACACCCGTTGACCTGTTCTTACACCCCTTGACCTCTCCTGACAAGCTGAGAACACGACCCAGTCTGACCCCACTTGGCATACCCTGACTCTACTTAACCCACCTCATAACGCATCCTAACACCACTTGACCCACTCTGACAATCCGTGACCTACCTTGATACCTTTTGACCCATCGTAACCCCCTTGACCAACCCTGATCCCCTTGACTTACCTTGACCCAATATGACTCAATTGACAGACAATGATACCTATTACGCACCCTGACATCCGTTGACCCACTCTGACACCCTTGACCCACCGTGACACCACTTGACCCACCGTGACATCACGTGACCCGTGACACCACCAGGACACCATTTCACCCACCAGACACTCAGACACCGTGTGACTTACCCTGACACCCATTTACCCGCCCTGGCACCACTCCCCATGACCCACCGTGACATCCCCTGACCCATCCTGACACCAGATAACCTAACCTGAGATCACTTGACCTATCCTGATACAACTTGACCCACCATGACACCACATGACCCACCTTAACACCACTTGACCCACCATGACATCATTTGTCCCACTTGAAATTGTGACCGACCATGACACCCCATTGACCCACCCCGACACCACTTGAGCAACCCTGACATCCCATGTCGCACCCTTATGTCTTGACCCACCCTAACACACCGACACACTCCTTGAACCACCCTGATCACTTGACCAAGACAATTGACCCACTTTGACACCCGCATTACCCACCCTGACACTCCTTAATCCACTATGAAACCGCTTGACCCACCATGACACAAGTTGACCCATCCTGAAACCATACTGACACCCTGGATGCATCCTGACACCATTTGACCCACCGGACAATCCTTGACCCAATATGACACCCTTCGAGCATCCCTGTTACCCCTTGACCCACTCTGAATCCACTTAATCCACCATAACAACCTTTACACACCACAACACCACTTGACCCACCCTGACACTCTGACCCCCTTGGACTCACCATGAGACCCTTTGACCATAGACCCTGGAAATAGTTCCAGGGTCTGTGCTTTGACCTACTCTGGCATCCCTTGACACACATTGATCCACCATGGCACCCTTGATCCAATATGACACCCCATGAGATGCCTTGACCTACCCTGACACACTTTGGCCCACCCTTACACCACTTGATCCATTGTGACACCCTTTGACCTACCATGACACACTGTGCTTCTCCATAACACCCCTTGACCCACTCTGACAGCTGTGGACCACCTTGACAAACCATTTTTCTCTTGACCCATCCCAGTGCCCATTGACTGTGACCGCCTAGACCCACCCTGACACCCATTGACCCTGAGGTTCCGTTTCTTTTTTCACATGCGCCATTGTACCCTTCATACTTTGCGCACACCAGTATGGTGAGTATATCATTAGCCTTCCCAGCTAACGTTTTCACGACGTTCGTTGACGTTGGACTTAGGTTGTCATTTACGTTGTAAACACTTTAATCTGTTAACTCGTATTCGTGTGGTGACAATGTTATTTTCGACGTTGATTTTTAGACGATGATATAATGTCATTATGACATTGTAATGACGTTGTTTCGACGCTGATGTAATGTTTGACAAGACCTGGTGACAACATTTGAATAATATGTTCAGAAAACGTTTCACAAATACATATCTGAAACGACATGGAATATTTTGGGTGTTGACACTATGGAATGTAAATTCTTCTATTGCAAGGAGATAGTTGTCCAGCCAAAATTTATCCACCGTGTCGTCTGATAATCGCCTTAAGGCATGAAACTCAGAGTAACGACTTCTATTCCTGAAGTTCTAAACTTTGAATTTTTATACGCTCTGCCTTTTTGGGATTGAGTATCATTGTTGCCGGATGTTAATATGTCATAATCACGTTGTCTCGACGTATCAAGAACGTGGTTAAAAGGTGGTTTTAAAAGTCATGAACTGACCCAGATACAACGTCATCTACGGATGTCGTTAGTATGCAAATTTATGACGTTTTTTCAACATATAAAGCATGTTACTACAACGCCGTATAAATGTCATGGTCTGACCCCGATACAACGTAATCTACGGACGTCATAATTATGTTAATTTGTGAACTCGTATTCGTGTTGTGACAACGTTATTTTCGGATGTTGATATAACGTAATAGTGACGTTGTTTCGACGTTAACAACTTGACGTCGAACAACGTCATAATGATGTTACATTAACATCGGAAATAACGTTATCACAACACGAATACAAGTTCACAGATGTACGTACTTACAACGTCCATATATTGCGTATACGACTTTATATAACTTTTATACGACGTTGTAACAACGAAAAATTGTTAGTAGGGTTTATGATATTTGGACGGGGATTTGGATTAGGTATAAATTGATATAATAGATGTCATAAAATCAATTTAAATTACAAATAGATCGTCTTTATTTTCAATCAACATATTTTAAAATCATGTTATGTAGTACATGCAGTATTTTATCTTATTTATATCTACTCTCTATTCACAAGTTGGTGGCTTTTTAAAATAATTTCACACATAACTAACAGAAATCCAATGAGATCTAATCTAAGGGGCTGTGCAATAATTATGAGCCCCCCCGGGGGGTAAAATTTCCAAACGGCTCGCCAAAAAATCGCTTGCCCCCTCGCCCGCCAAAAATATTTGTACCCCCTTTGAACATGCCAAAATTTCAGGATCCCAATTTGCAAACATTAAATGGTCTAGACGCATGTTGCGAATGCAGCGAGCAGGAAAATTTGCATATTGAAGTGTTTCCGTACTGTTTTCCTAAGCCTTTTTAGAGCGTTTTATTAAAAAGGTGCCCCATGAATGTGTGCCAAAATTGCTTGCCCCCCCCCTTCGGCTCAAAAAATGTATTGCCCCCCATTTTACCCTCCCCAGGGCTCATAATTATTGCACAGCCCCTAACCAATACAAAAAAAAACTAATAACATCCTGATTGAAGATTGCATTGAATTGCACTAGGCTACATACTATTTACATCTAAAAAATATAGCTAAACTGGGCTCAAACTGACACAACACCAAATACCACTTACCACATGTCACAGCCCATTTGATGTGGGTATAAAGCAATTGTGACAGCAATTTGGACTTTCCTGTCTCAGGATTGCCTCACAAAAATAACACTCACACACAACGAACATAAACACACCCGACATAGGCAAACAGGGACACATCCCCAACACTCTCTCAAGAATACCTTCATTTGTTTTGACCTATTCACATGCCTTAAACTTTATGTTGCTGAAAATGTTCAGGCTGTGACATGTGATACAGCAAGTGGCTCCATGCCAGTGCCTTTTTCAGTTGTGTCAGTAAGTTAACTATTTGGACATTGACATGTCATTACAGTATTAGTCCACAACTTATAAGTTCCCGCTAAATTCTTTTTTAAATAAATCGAAAAATATTTGACAAAATGCAAACGTGTTAAAAGGTATGGGTAGCCATATTTGTTTCACACATATGGACCAAACTATAGCGTCACACGTCATTGCATTCAGTCAGAATGGTTCATTATGCAAAAAAAGAGACTGTTTTAAACAAAAAATGCATCTGAGTTCATATAGTCCGTTCTCAAACAATACAGTAGGCCAGATCTATTCATGTGTAAAACCTTACTGCTATGGACTCAGATGCAACCTTTAAAATGGCCTCTTTTATTACACAATTAACCATTGTGACTGAACGCGATGACGTGTGACGCTATATATTGGTTCACATGTGTAAAACAAATAGGGCTATACTTATCCTTTTACATTTTGTAAAATATTTTGTGACTTATTCTAAAAAGGATTAGGGGGACCTTAGTAAGTTGTGGACCGTATATATATATATATATGGTCGACAGTTGGGTAAACAAAGTTTGGCACAGCGTCACGCAGCGTCACGCAGAACTTCGACCTCTATATATATATATATATATATATATATATATATATATTACTATCAATTATTACAGATTCTTTATCATATTTTTTTCTTTTATTTTACAAGTTTTCTTTCACACATGCACATTTTTCCTGCAATAAAATGATGAAAGGCACTATCTCATGCATTAAATATTGGACTAATATTTGGTCTTGTTTAAATTCACACACATGGAAAATAATGAACACCATAAATATTGGACTAATAATATTTGGTATTCTTTTTATCACACACATGAAAATTAATGAACAGCATAAATATTGCACTAATATTTGTTCCTGTTTAAATCACACACATGAAAATTAATGAACACCATAAATATTGGACTAATATTTGGTCTTTTTATAACACACATGAAAAGTAATGAGCACTATTTTTGCTGAATATTTACTGTTGAATTATCAACTGGTCACAAGCTGTGGCGGCATCAGGATTTTTTTTTTTTGGGGGGGGCATAGTGGAGGCAAAATTAATTTCAGGGGGGCAAAATCAACAAATTTTGCGCAAAATTGCAGCAATAAGTGGACATTGAAGAGGGCAAGAATTCTGACATTCAGTGGCGTAGCGTGGGTCATCATATGGGGGGCACCGACCATGATTGGGGGGCACCGGGTCTGGTTGGGTAGGCACAAGCCGTTTTTCGGCCATTTTCCTATTTTCCGATTGGGAGCCCTATGACACTACGCCACTGCTGATACTTGACCCCCCCCCCCCCTCCCCTGTGGTGCAGCCACTGGTCAACTGGTCGCAAGTTATGTCAACACATACCAACAATAACAGGAATATGTAATACTGGTATGGTATATTCAATATCATTAGCCCACAACAAGTCATCCACATACATGTAGCCTGTGACAAATGTGACATGATCAAGGGGAATGAGTCGGATGTCGCTAAATATTGTTTTTGAGATATTGGCAAAAACATTGTTCAAATTCTTTTGTTTTATATTGTTTTCAGCCATTGATCAATTGCTCTTAACTCGGTAACCAGATGTACGATTTTGATGGGATTTGCATCAAAATGTAGCATTTGTAAACTGCCAGAAAATGATGTAAAAAACTTTTAATTGAAAACTGCTGACATGTGACTCATTCTCCTTGATCATGTCACAAATGTACAAAGCAATCCACATCAAATTTCTCAAGCAATTGACACAGATTCAAGCTTGAATTTGACATTCTTTCACTTAGGAGGTAGATGAGGTCAGGGTTCGCAGGTTTTTTGCCAGTTTTTGCCGGCAAAAATGGCAAAAACTAAAAAAGTGATTTATACTTCAGTTTTTTCATCTCAAAACAAATTATTAAGTTACAAAAATCATTTCCTGAGTGTAACAAGGCCAGATTTTGTAATTATAAGTAACATTAAGAAATTAAAGGCATGCGTTTTCATTGCTCAAGTGCATTTAACCGAAATGTGGCATATATCACATTCAAAACTTTTAATTTTAAGGACTTTATGTCGAATGATTCATTAAAAAATTATGTTGAATGATTCATTAAAAAAATGTGTGCTGCTGTTTATGAGCTTTCCGTGTTATTTTTTAATATTTGAGTGACTATATGTGCATGTGATGCGATCAAGCAAAATCAGTCGGAACTCTGAAATAATAAATTTTTAGTTTCTTATAAAAATGAGAGTAAAAAACATTTACAAAGCTGCATTTTGCAGCAAACCCTATTCAAATTGAACAACCAGTTAAGATATGAGTAATTAAAGAGTTTCCAAAACAACAGGAAACACAATGAAATAATTCCTTTGTTCTGACTGATTTTGCTTGATCGCATCACATATGTGAGTTTTTTTCCCATTTTTACTGGTTTAAACCAGGCAAAAACTAAACAGGTTTTTGCCACCTGCAACGGCAAAAACAGGTTTTTATGAATAGACAATGATAATGCTCCGACCTATAGAAATTTGGGCTGTTACATTTAAAATCCATGCTACCCCTGTGGAAGATTTTGGAAATATCTTCCACAGGGGGAGTATGATTTTCAAATGAAATGAACACATAGCTCCATTTGAAACTCACCCTCCCTCTGTGGAAGATTCAGGTTAAATCTTTCTCAGAGGGTGTATGAAATTCAAATGGAGCTGCCTAATGTGTGTCATTTCATTTGAAAATCATACTCCCCCTGTGGGAGATATTTCCAAAATCTTCCACAGGGGTAGTATGGATTTTAAATGGAATAGCCCAATTAAGAAAATAATCAGAGGCACTCTGTTGTGCTTGCTCTATTATGTTGTAGTAAACACAGCAAAATTAAAAGTCGCCACTAGTTCCAGCCCCATTTAAAGCCTTAATGTACGATTTCCGTCAAATTTTAATTTTAATTAGAGAGGGCGGCCTATCTGCTGTGTTAGCATGACATCAGTCAATATGAGACATTAAATATTAAATGCGAGGATCCAGAGGATACATGCCTGAGAAAATATATAATAATTAAAGAAATGGAGCTCAGACAAACTGGCATTATAATAAAGGAGAGAAAAAATCAGAACCGTTCGGATTCGAACCAGCGTGCACTAACGATAACATGTCGTTGGCTCACCACCACACGCCATAACAGCTACACAGCAGATAGGCCGCCCTCTCTAATTATAATTAATTTACATTGGCCGTGCGACATTTACGAGAGAATAAAATCATTACATGTTCAATTAGCGGCTGATCCGCCATGAGCTGTTATGGCGTGTGGTGGTGAGCTCCACGACATGTACTCGTGGGTGCGCGCTGGTTCGAATCCGAACGGTTCTGATTTTTTTCTCCTTTATTATAATGCCAGTTTGTCTGAGCTCCATTTCTTAAATTTTAATTTTGTTATTTTTTATTCAAAATGTTGATATAATATTAGTAATAACTGTCGGAAGGGTTGCTGTCCATTTTAAGTTGAAATAACAAGATAAAGTGAAAGAAACCCCACTGGTTATTTTGACCATTTAACATGCAGTTCTATGGGAGAACATATTATCATAATTTTTAAATTATAATATGTCGAATTTGTTCTGTTGACCTACATGTACAAAGACAAAAAAATTGGCCGATTCCATTCAGGTGCAAGTTGGGACATGTGTAAACATTACTAACATGCAAAAAAAATCAGGTTTGAAAAAAAATAACCAATTTCATAATATAAGATCGTACATTATGACTTTAATCAGAATCTGATGAGTTTATGGCAAAATAATTTATATAATAATTTTCTATACACTTTCCTTCGAAGGTTGATATCAAATTTGATATCAAAAGTTTAATCATCGTGAGCATATGAACCGTTGTTTGG